>NC_135301.1:2223125-2547500 GCF_051311805.1 Agelaius phoeniceus | reverse complement strand
CTGATGTTTTGAAACTGCTCCAGGGAATGTGGCTGCTGGGGAGCTGTTAATTGGCGTGGCTCCTGTGGAAGCAGATCCAGGCTGTGGAGAGCTTGTCCAGCCTCCCCACATAACCAGGACAGGCAGGGGCGGTTTCCCTGCCCCACCTCGGGCAGCTGAAGGGGCTCAGGAGAGGCTGCACATCCGATGGGATGAGTCTCAGAAAAGAGGATAACAAGGCCCTGGAGGGGATTTAAAGTTGGCTGCTCCTGGTGTGGGCCTGGAGGACAAACAGCCTCTAATCCCGCTCCAAAGGGAGATCCAAGGCCTCTCTTAAGCCGCCTGGTTTGGGCTCAGCCGGGAGCTGCCCCGGGGCTCTGCGGCTCCTTCCTGCTGCCAGGCTGGGCAAGGGGGGCTCTGTGCCAGCCGAGGGGGCTCTGCACCCCCAAATCCGGCACCTTGCCCGGGTCCATGGCACGGGGTGGCAGCGAGGCCGTGCGCTTGCTGTGGGTAAGGGCCTCGCAGTCTCTGGGATCCCAGACCAGAGCTGTGCCTTGAGCAGCATCCCTGGGGAACTTACACGGTGCTGGGGCTGCTTCCCGGCACTGAGACTCGCTTGTTTCTTTCGTTACGGTCCTGAGGGAGGCAAAGCCCGGGTTTCCTGGGATGGAGCTGTGAAACAGAGCTGGTTTGATCAGGGAGAGTCAGTCAGGAAGTGTGGGGGCGAGTTCGGAACACTCTGAATCTTTGTGCATTTGGGGGGTGGCCGAGGTGTGCCTCACCCCGAGGGGCACGCGGTTCTTTCCTGCCCATTGCCAGGACTACTTCCAGCAGAAATCCCTCAGTTTTCACCCAGCACAGAGCCCCGAGGTGCAGCAGGCGGCGCGCAGGGGCTCGGTGCGCCCTGGGAGCGGTCCCAGATGGGCTGGGAAGGCAGCGGTTTCCTCTGAGAGAGCTGAAGGTGCTGCCAGGTGTGCGGCTTCCTACCTGGAACGGGGCCACGGCTGGAAATGAGCGCGGGAGGGAGGGAGGCAGCGAGCGGAGCGTGGGTAATGCAATTACACAGCCGCTCCTCGTGCGCCGAGCAGGCCAAGCAGCACTAATGCCGCCGATAGCTGCGGGGAGGAGGCGGCAAACAGCTGCTGGGACAGCGCCGTGGCTGCGGGGCCGGGGCAGCTCCTTCCCTGCCCAGGCCCGGCCCCGGGTGAGAGCGACCGCTCCGGCTGCGCCCTGCTGTGCGCACACCCATTCCAGAGCCTCCCAGCTCCGCACCAACGCCTCACCGCGGTGTGATCGCCTGCTTTGTTCGCACTCATCCCTGGGGCTGGAAATCCTCCCGGCATCCCGGCGCTCACAGGCTCCAGGCCTGTCCCATGTCTGCTCCCACCCCTGGGTTCGTCTGTCTGTGTCGCCGAGGGGAACGGGAGAAAAGCAAAATATTTGTACGTGTGCGCCTAAAATCAGATTTCTCAAGGGCATTTCTGTAACACGCTCCCAGGAGATGATTCTGGAAAGTGCAGGAGGTGTTTGGGAGCCTCTGAGCCCCCAAAATCGTCAGTGGCTCTTTAAAATATGGATTTATCAGGTGTGGCACAGTGGGGGGAGATGTTCCAAAGGCTCCTCAGTGCCTGGAGTTGTTCCAAATGGAGAACTCTGGGAGAGCAGCAGCTGGAATCAAAGAGTTCGGAATTGATAAAATTGTGGTGTTTATATAGGGGTAATGAGGCACCTCTATTATAGCTAATGGTAGAGATTGTATAAAGTGATAGAAATTGTATAAAGTGATAGATTTACACATTATAGCTAATGGTAGAGATTGTATAAAGTGATATAGAAATTGTATGAAGTGATAGATTTACACCACATTATAGATAATGGTAGAGATGGTATAAAGTTATAGAAATTTGGGAGCCAGGGCTGGATCATTTCCCCTGGAGCAGATCCCGTGGATCCAGGGCTGGATCATTTCCCCTGGAGCCGTTCCCGTGGATCCAGGCCTGGATCATTTCCCCTGGAGCAGATCCCATGGATCCAGGCTGGATCATTCCCATGGATCCAGGCTGGATCATTTCCCCTGGATCATTTCCCCTGGATCCAGGGCTGGATCATTTCCCGTGGATCCAGGGCTGGATCATTTCCCTGGATCATTTCCTGTGGATCCAGGGCTGGATCATTTCCCCTGGAGCCATTCCCCTGGATCCAGGGCTGGATCATTTCCCGTGGATCCAGGGCTGGATCATTCCCCTGGATCATTTCCCGTGGATCCAGGGCTGGATCATTCCCGCTCCCTTTGCTCTTTCCGCAGCATCCCCAGCATTCCCGCTCCCATAGCGATTCCCACGGAAGGATCGTGTGCACGGGATAAAGGAGGCATTTAGCGGATGGCACACGGGCTGCTTTAGGAATGGCTTTGGGAATTGCTCCATCCTCCCGGGCCCGGGCAGGGCACGGCTCGGCCCGCCCTGATCCGCGTGTGCCCCCGGGCTGAGGCTGCTGAGGCTGCGGGCCGGGCATTGCCGCCCCCGGCTCCCCGGCAGGTGCTGCAGGCGCCGCGCTCGATGGGCATTAGAGGAATTGGGGCCGCTCGCTGCCGGCGCCGCTAATGAGCCTCGATTAGCGGGACACAGCTCCAGCCTCGCCTGTTATTGCTGCGGGGCGGCGCTGCGGGGCTGCCCGGTGCGCCTGCGGCACGGCAGCCTGGGGAGGGGACACGGGATGGGTGCGTCCTGCCCGGGGCTGCGAACCTTTCCTGGCCCTGCGGAGCACTGCAGCCCCTCGTGGAAACGCCACTCGCCCGCTCTTAAATGGTGACAGTTCCACGGTAATCACATGGTTAGAAATGTAGGAATACAATTGGAGTAACAACAATCTGGACAATTTGAATTTGAACAATGTGAGACAATAAAGAGTTACAGACAGTCTGGGTGCCTTTTCTGGGCAGCACGAGCCCGGAATTAACAGAGGATGAACCCTTAAAAATAACAGCCTGTTGCACATTCATACATCTCATATTCCATTCAAACACTGGATTCTGTCTGGGCATCCTCAGCTTCTTCCTCCCAGTCCTGACAGCGCCCTCGAGGCGGGAAGGAGCTCCTTTCTTCCGATAATGGGCAATAAATTCCTTTTCTCTAAGGAAAGATTCAGGTGTCCCGGGGCTGCTCTCTGGTGCGAGTGCCTCATCCCTTTCTTTAAAAATCCCACTGACATAGCTCTTACTCGAACTACAAAAGTCACCTTTTAGCTACAGGCCTCCATTGATGATATTATTAAAATAGTAATACAGCACTAATCAATACACAAAATACGTGTGGTAGAGCCATTTAATGTGCACTTTTCACAGAGTTCAGTATGAGAATGTTTATCCCAGTTACCGGGGGGTCACTGAAAATACCCCGTGCTGGCCAGGGAGCATTTGGGAAGCTGCTGCTGCCTTTCCCTGCCTGGCCAGGGATTCGGGAGCCGCACGTCCCAGGCAGAGCAGGGTCCCCTCGGGCCGCCTGGCAGCTGCAGCAAAGGTCAGAGAATTCATTAATTCATTAAAGTGTCCCCCGGCCGCCTCGGCAGATGCGCGGGCCAAGCCGCAGCCGCTGGGCCCCGGGGAGCCGAGAGGACATCCCGGACCTGCCGTGTGCTGCTGCCGGGGCAGAGGGGAGCAAAGGCAGCTCTGAAATGGAAAATATTCCCTGGTTCGGGACAACTGAGGGCTCCAGGTCCTGCTCCCAGCTCCGAGGGCACAAAGGCACCTCTGGAAATGGAAAATATTCCCTGATTCGGGAGAACTGAGGGCTCCAGGTCCCGCTCCCAGCTCCAAGGGCACAAAGGCACCTCTGGAATGGGAAATATTCCTCGGGTGGGGTGCTGGAGCTGGGGGCCATGGGGCCTGTAAGGGGCTGTGGGGTCCTGGTGTGCCACGCGTGCCATGGCAGGGACACCGAGGAAAGGCTCCTGGCATGGCCAGCAGCGCCCGGGGCTCTTTGTGCCAGCCCTCCCAGCTCCACGTGTTTACGTTCCTTCTGCTTAATATTTCTGCAATCTTCTCTGGCATCATCCACTCGCAATTTTTCTCCTCCCACTTCACACCTCGGCGGAGCCTTCTGGTCCCGCAGCAGATGCATTGTGAGGCTTCTCCTTCTCGGGCGCCCGCATATGCTCCATTAAAAGTGTTTGTTTCTTTCAGCGCCTCCCAGTTGGGATGTGACAAAAAGAAAAAAAAAAAAACCAAAAAACCCTCCCCAACTTTTTTTTTTTTGGCCCGGGCTCGGCCGAGGAGCTCCAGGCGCGGGGTCCCCGTGTCACCGCCCGCTCGGTGCCAGCGCACCGGCAGCCCAAGATAGAAGCGGGGCTTTGCTGCGCGCAGGAACACGGTGGGAGGCAGGCAGGCAGGGAGGTGCCAAGCGCGGGCGCGCAGAGCGCCACGGAGCCGTTGCCTAGCGATGGCAGCGCGGGCAGGCTGGCATTTCCCGCGGCGCCCAGCCGTGCCAGCCCCCAGCTGGCACCGCCGCGGGGTGCTCCGAGGGCACGGGGCGCAGCCGGGAAACCGCGCCGCGGCTCCGCTGCAGGTGCGCCCCCCGCGTCCCGGCGTGAGCAGCGCTCCCCAGCAGCGGAATTCCCGCCTGCAGTAACAGATGGTGGTGGAACGGCTCTGGCCGCAGCTGCGCCCATAAAACGCCTCTGTAATGGGCGCGCTTTTATTCCTGCTGGAAAAGGTGTTTGCTTCCAATTGCTGCAGGTGTGGAATTTCAGAGTAACCGGGCCCTGCCACCTCTGGGTGTGCGGCGCATCCCGGGCTCCCTTCCCGGGGCTCCGTGCGGGGCTGCGGCAGCGCGGGGAGCAGATGCTGGCTGAGCGATTCGGGCTGATGGACGGCACGCTCCGCGATGGGAGAGAAACCCCCATCCTTCCAGAGCACGGGAATTGCAACCCCCACCCTTCCACAGCACGGGAATTGCAACGCCCATCCTTCCAGAGCACGGGAATTGCAACCCCCATCCTTCCACAGCACGGGAATTGCAACCCCCATCCTTTCAGAGCACGGGAATTGCTGCTAAGCGGGTCTCCTCTCCAGCCCTCCGGGCCCGGTGTCCCTCCCGGGGATCTGCAGCCGAAGGCGGGGCTGCCCCGCTGGTTTGATGCGGAGCCCGGGCTCGGTGTCCCTCCCGGGGATCTGCGGCTCCAGGCGGGGCTGCCCTGTCCCTTCCCCGCTCCGAAATAAAACCCAGCGGGTTTGATCCAGAGCTCGGGCCTGGTGTCCCTCTCAGGGATCTGCAGCTCCAGGCGGGTTTGATCCCGAGCCCGGGCCCGGTGTCCCTCTCAGGGATCTGCAGCTCCAGGCGGGGCTGCCCTGTCCCTTCCCAGCTCCGAAATAAAACCCAGCGGGTTTGATCCAGAGCCCGGGCCCGGTGTCCCTCCCGGGGATCTGCAGCTCCAGGCGGGTTTGATCCAGAGCCCGGGCCCGGTGTCACTCCCGGGGATCTGCAGCTCCAGGCGGGTTTGATCCAGAGCCCGGGCCCGGTGTCCCTCCCGGGGATCTGCAGCTCCAGGCGGGTTTGATCCAGAGCCCGGGCCCGGTGTCCCTCCCGGGGATCTGCAGCTCCAGGCGGGTTTGATCCAGAGCCCGGGCCCGGTGTCACTCCCGGGGATCTGCAGCCCAAGGCGGGGCTGCCCTGTCCCTTCCCCGCTCCGAAATCAGCTGGAATCTCATTCCCGCAGCATTCACACAATTCCCAGCTGTGGAGTGACTCCACATTGGATTTTTCCGTCCTCCCTCGGGTCGGGCAGCCCTTCCCATCCCTTCCCTTCCGCGGTGTGACATCGCCACCTGCCCGGGCTGCTCCTTGTCGGTGCCCGGTTTCGCACGGCATTTTCCGCTGGCTGGCATGGAGAATGCGGCAGTACCGCTGTGGAACATGAGAAACTCACAGAGACGCCAATTACCGCAGGAAAACCACGGGTGGAACCGGGAGGCAGCGCCTGTCAGCCCGGCCTGCCCCGCCTAAACCAGGCCTAAAACGGTCCGGATTAAACCTGCCAGCAATTCCTGCGGTAATTCCTGCGGAAAAATGGGATTTCATTCATGCCTCAGGAGCTGCAAATTTATCTGCAGGAAAATATCGGGGGTGATGACTGCGCTGGGGCTGTGTGAGAAATAAGAAATGCAAGGAAAGCCTCAAGCCTTCCTAGCGGATATTTCCCATTTCCCTGGAAATGATCCCGAATTCCTCCAGCAAACCCAGCCTGGGAGGGCACTCGAGCAAGGGGAGGCACTCCCTGCTCGGAGCAGCAGAAACGCCTTGGTTGCTGTCCTTGGGAGGGTAAAGGCTTCGAGCTGGGCGGCTCAGACACCGAATCCTCCTTGTTCTTCCTTTTCCCGGGCAGCATTAACATGGAATAAACTGTCAGCATTAACATGGAATAAACTGAGAAACCACCTCCAACTCCCCCTTCCCCTGCCCTGGCCCTTGTCCTGTGAGTTACTCGTCGAGTGAGTCTTGGTAGGAATGAAAATAAAAATAATAAAAATAATAAAAATAAAAATAATAAAAATAAAAATAATAAATGCAAGAAATAACAAATGCAAAAGTCCAAATCCACCAAGGGTTGGGATGGAGAATTTGGGGCATTTGGTCCATCCTTGGAGATCCAAGCCCTTTCCTGGGACATGGTCAGGGACAGGGGACACAGGTTTGTGTCACCGACCTGGGACATGGTCAGGGACAGGGGGACACAGGTTTGTGTCACCACCCTGGGACACAGGTTTGTGTCACCTCCATAGGAATGGTCCCTGGGGGTGACACAAGCCTGTGTCCCGGGGAGGTGACACAAACCTGTGTCCTGTCCCCATGCATGTCCCAGGGAGGTGACACAAGGGAGTGTCCCGTGTCCCTGAGCGTGTCCTGGGGAGCGACACAAAGGAGTGGCCCATGTCCCCAAGGGTGGCCCTGGGGGTGACACAAACAAGTGTCCCATGTCCCCAAATGTGTCCTGGGGAGGGGACATAAATGTGTGCCTTGTGTCCCCAAGTGTGTCCTGGGAGGTGACACAAAGGAGTGTCCTGGGGGGGTGGTGACACAAATGGGTGTCCCATGGGGTGACACAAATGGGTGTCCCAGGTGAGTGACACACAGGGGTGTCCATGGGGTCACACACACGGGTGACACAGGTGAGTGGCACACACAGGTGTCCCCGTTCATGGGGTCACACACACGGGTGACACAGGTGAGTGACACACACGGGTGTCCCCGTTCATGGGGTCACACACACAGGTGACACAGGTGAGTGACACACACGGGTGTCCCCGTTCATGGGGTGACACACACGGGTGACACAGGTGAGTGACACACACGGCTGTCCCCGTTCATGGGGTGACACACGCGGGTGCCCATGGGTGACACTCGCGGTGTCCCCGCGCATTCCGCGGCCTGCAGCGCCACCTGGTGGAGCACAGCGCGAACTGCACCGGGAGCACAGGCACGGCACGGAATAGGAAATAAAAATAAAATAAATAAAATAAAATATAAAATAAAATAAAATAAAATAAAATAAAATAAAATAAAATAAAAGGGCCTAAAAAAATAAAAAAGGTAAAAGAATGAAAGAATAAAAGTTCAAAGTGATCCAGTCATTATAATGAGTAATTATGGATGTAATATTAATTTCATTAATTATGGACAGTTATTAATAAATAGATTATTTTATATCTATATTATAATTACTATAGAAATAATTATTTATTAAGTTTTCAGTAAGGAGTTGTACTTATTAAATATAATTCATAACTAATAATAGTTAATACTATCTATTGTTATGTTGCCATGCTATTAGTATGACTGATAATTAATTATTCATTAGGTAATTTTATAATTCAAGAATTCATCAATAACTAGATAACTAACTAGGTAATTATTTAATTAGGTAATTACGTCATTGGGATATATTTAGGTACGTGATTAATGAATGACCCATTATTAAGGTAATTAGCAATTATTGCTATTTTACCTGTAATAATTAATTATATAGATTATTATTAATATTACAGAAAATTATTATATAATAATGCAGAAAATTATTAATAACTAGGTAATTGTAATTAGCTGGCTAATTATTAATTATTTAACAAATTAATACCTAATAATGAATGAATTAATTACCGGCATGCCTTACTAATTATCTAATTAACTAAATGACAATTCAATACCAAAATATTGATGAATTAATCATTAACTATTGAATAAGTTGGTAATTAATGAATTAATAGGCTAATTGGGTAATTAGTAAAATACGTAATTCGGTAATTACTTGTTAATGAGGCAATCGGCGAGTAGATAAATAATTATTGTTAATTATGCATTAAATAGGTAATTAATTAAATATTATTGAGGTAATTAATTATTAATTAGGCATGATTTAATAATTAGCTAATTAGTAATACATCAATCAATAATTAACTAGGTAATTATTAATTAGTCTGGTAAATATTAACTAGCAATTAATAATTATTAATTACACATATTATTAATTTTATTAATACCATAAATACAATAATTTTATATTAATTGTTATATATTTATTATTTATTATAGCTATTAATAAACCACCTTATTATTAATAAATCAATTGTTATTAATTAATGTCTTTAATTAATTAGAAGTTTTTCTAACTAATATGTTAATCACTTTATTAATTAGATATTAATTAGAGAATCATGTGGGTAATTAATGAGGTAATTACCTAAGGCCTAATTAGCTAACTGCTGAGAATTTAATGATTATTTATATAATTAAGGAAATATTATTGATAATTAGGTGATTATTAATTGGTAATCAATTACTACTTAACTACATAATTACATAAACAGCCAATTAAGTAATTAGGTATATATTATTTGATTAGCTAATTATATAATGACATTTCTATGTGATTAATGAGCTTATTAATCACATAATTATTTCATATAAAAATTAGTTAATCATGTAATTAATTATTAATGATATAATTATTTAATTAGCTCATTAAGTAATGACATGTTATGTAACCTGGTAATTATGTAATTACATTTCTATGTGATTGATTACCTAACTAAGTGCTCATTAATATTATATAATTCTTTATTATATTATTGGCTAATTATTTAATTATAGAATAATTTTGTAATTAGCTAATTAAATAATTGCACTATTATGAAATTAGACTTCCATTATTAATTAACTAATTTATACCTTAATTATTTATTATATATTTTGTTACTCATATAATTGCTTAATTAATCAAGTACACAATTATGTAAAAAATAATACAGTAATTAATTAATCACCTATGTAAATAGCTAATTATGTATTAAATAATTATTAATTATTCACATATTATGTAATTAGCTAATTACATTACCGCAGCTCAATAATATTAATTAGCAATGTAACTAATTAAATAATTAATGATGTAATTAGCTAATTAATAATTAAGCAGCAATAATTATGAAATTAATTTTCTAATTAGGTAATTAATAATTGGCCAGGTAATTAACCCTTCATGAGGTTATTAATAACTGATTTGAAGGCAATTTCTATTTTCCTAATTAATAATTAATCAGTCTCTAATAAATAATTCCTCATTATTTCAGTAGGTATTTTATTGCTTAGGTGATTAATAAGCTAGATCTCTAATTTAGTCGTTAATTAAACAAAATGACAAAGTGGCCATTTCCAGACAATTATTAGGTCATTAATTCTTCCATTAATTAATTGGTAAATGACGTTATTTCTTATTTATTAATATATCAATAATGAGGTGATGATTAGTTATTTACTACGTCATATTTAATGTGTTAATAAGGGACAATTAATTATTAATTCGGCTGCTATTAATTCCGAATTAATTACGAATGATAGTGGGTATTGGCAATTAATTAGGTCATTAAGATAGGTAATTAGGTAATTATGCAGTGAATGATTGATGAGGGCTGATGAGGTGATGACTGTGACAGATGGGGATGGACACACGGAGCGCGGGCACGGTTCCATGGTGCGGTAATGACGGATGTGCAAAGGGAACAGCCCGAACACGGGGTACACACACGGTACAGCCTGAACACACGGTACACACTATACACAGGGTGCACACGGTACATACAGCGTGAGCACACGGGACACACGGTACACAGGGTGCACACTGTACATACAGCGTGAGCACACGGGACACACGGTACACACTATACACAGGGTGCACACTGTACATACAGCGTGAGCACACGGGACACACGGTACACACTATACACAGGGTGCACACTGTACATACAGCGTGAGCACACGGGACACACGGTACACACTGTACACAGGGTGCACACTGTACATACAGCGTGAGCACACGGGACACACGGTACACACTGTACACAACTGTACATAACTGTAGACATGGTATATAGTGTACACACTGTACATAACTGTACACACTGTACACAGTGTATATAGTGTACACACTGTACATAACTGTACATAACTGTACACAGTGTATATAGTGTACACACTGTACATAACTGTACACACTGTACACAGTGTATATAGTGTACACACTGTACATAACTGTACATAACTGTACACACTGTACATAACTGTACACACGGTACACACTGTACATAACTGTACACAGTGTATATAGTGTACACACTGTACATAACTGTACACACTGTGCATAACTGTACACACTGTACACAGTGCATATCGTGTACACACTGGACATAAATGTACACACTGTACACACTGTATAGAGTGTACACACTGTACATAACTGTACACAGTGTATATAGTGTACACACTGTACATAACTGTACATAACTGTACACAGTGTATATAGTGTACACAATGTACATAACTGTACATAACTGTACACACGGTATATAGTGTACATACTGTACATAACTGTACACACTGTACATAACTGTACACAGGGTATATAGTGTACACAGTGTACATAACTGTACACACTGTACACACAGTATATAGTGTACACACTGTACATAACTGTACACAGTGTATATAGTGTACACACTGTACATAACTGTACATAACTGTACACACTGTATATAGTGGACACACTGTACATAACTGTACACACTGTACATAACTGTAAACACTGTACACAGTGTATATAGTGTACACACTGTACATAACTGTACACACTGTACATAACTGTACACACTGTACACAGTGTATATAGTGTACACACTGTACATAACTGTACACAGTGTATATAGTGTACGCACTGTACATAACTGTACACAGTGTATATAGTGTACGCACTGTACATAAATGTACACACTGTACATAATTGTACAAACTGTACACAATGTATATAGTTTACACACTGTACATAACTGTACACACTGTACATAACTGTACACACTGTACACAGTGTATATAGTGTACATACTGTACATAACTGTACACACTGTACATAACTGTACACACTGTACACAGTGTATATAGTGTACATACTGTACAAACCTGTACCCAGTGTATATAGTGTACAAACTGTACATAACTGAACACACTGGGCACACTGTACATAACTGTACACACTGTACATAACTGTACACACTGTACACCCTGTATATAGTGTACATAACTGTACATAACTGTACACAGTGTATGTAGTGTACACATTGTACATAACTATACATAATTCGACAGAGTGTATACAGTGTACACACTGTACGTAACTGTACACAGTGTATATAGTGTAAACACTGTACATAAATGTACACACTGTACACACTGTATAGAGTGTACACACTGTACATAACTGTACACACTGTATATAGTGTACACACTGTACATAACTGTACACACGGTACATACAGCGTGAGCATGGGGTACACACGGGGTACACACAGCCTGAACACACAGCACACACGGTACACACTGTACATAACTGTACATAACTGTACACAGTGTATATAGTGTACACACTATACATAACTGTACACACTGCACACATTGTATATAGTGTACACACTGTACATAACTGTACATAACTGTACACAGTGTATATAGTGCACACACTGTACACACTGGACATAACGGTACACACTGTGCATAACTGTACACACTGTACATAACTGTACACCGTGTATATAGTGTACACACTCTACATAACTGTACACACTGTACATAACTGTACACAGTGTATGTAGTGTACACACTGTGCGTAACTGTACACACGGTACATACAGCGTGAGCACACGGTACACACGGTACACACGGTACATAAAGCGTGATCATGGGGTACACACGGGGTACACACGGTACATACAGCCTGAACACACAGTACACACGGTAAACGCTGTACATAACTGTACATAACTCTACACAGTGTATATAGTGTACACACTGTACATAACTGTACATTACTGTACACAATGTACATACCTGTACACACTGTACATAACTGTACACAGTGTATATAGTGTACACACTGTACATAACTGTACACACTGTACATAACTGTACACACGGAACATACAGCGTGAGCACACGGTACACACGGTACATACAGCGTGAGCATGGGGTACACACGGGGTACACACGGTACATACAGCATGAACACACAGTACACACGGTACACACTGTACATAACTGTAAATAACTGTACACAGTGTATATAGTGTACACACTGTACATAACTGTACACACTGTACATAACTGTACACAACTGTACAAACTGTTTATAGTGTACACACTGTACATAACTGTACACACTGTACATAACTGTACACACTGTACGCACTGTATATAGTGTACACACTGTACATAACTGTACACACTGTACACAGTGTATATAGTGTACACGTTGTACATAACTGTACATAACTGCATACAGTGTATATAGTGTACACAGTGTACATAATTATACACATGGTACATACAGCGTGAGCACACGGTACACACGGTACACACGGTACATACAGCGTGAGCATGGGGTACACAAGGGGTACACACGGTACATACAGCTTAACACACAGTACACACGGTACACACTGTACATAACTGTACATAACTGTACACAGTGTACATAGTGTACACACTGTACATAACTGTACATAACTGTACAGACTGTACATAACTGTACACACTGTACACAGTGTATATTGTGTACACTCTGTACATAACTGTACATAACTGTACACAGTGTACATAGTGTACAAACTGTACATAACTGTACACACGGTACATACAGCGTGAGCATGGGGTAAACACGGTACACACGGTACATACAGCGTGAGCATGGGGTACACACCGGGTACACACGGTACATACAGCCTGAACACACAGTACACACGGTACACATTGTACATAACTGTACATAACTGTACACAGTGTATATAGTGTACACACTGTACATAACTGTACATAACTGTACACAGTGTATATAGTGTACACACTGTACATAATTGTACACACTGTACATAACTGTACAAAGTGTATATAGTGTACACACTGTACATAACTGTACACAACTGTACACACTGTGTATAGTGTACACATTGTACATAACTGTACACACTGTACACAGTGCATAAAGTGTACACATTGTACATAACTGTACACACTGTACACACTGTATATAGTGTACACACTTTACATAAATGTACACAGTGTATATAGTGTACACACTGTACATAACTGTACACACTGTACACACTGTACATAGCGTACACACTGTACATAACTGTACACAGTGTATTTAGTGTACACACTGTACATAACTCTACATAACTGTACAGACTGTACATAACTATACACACTGTACATAACTGTACACACTGTACACAGTGTATATAGTGTACACACTGTACATAACTGTACATAACTGTACACAGTGTATATAGTGTACAACACTGTACACACTGTACATACCTGTACACTGTGTATATAGTGTACAAACTGTACATAACTGTACACACGGTACATACAGCGTGAGCACACGGTACACACGGTACACACGGTACATACAGCGTGAGCATGGGGTAAACACGGTACACACGGTACATACAGAGTGAGCATGGGGTACACACAGGGTACACACGGTACATACAGCCTGAACAGACAGCACACACGGTACACACTGTACATAACTGTACATAATTGTACATAACTGTACACAGTGTATATAGTGTACACACTGTACATAACTGTACACAGTGCATAGAGTGTACACACTGTACATAACTGTACATAACTGTACACACTGTACACAGTGTATATAGTGTACACACTGTACATAACTGTACATAACTGTACATAATTGTACATAACTGTACACACTGTACACAGTGTATATAGTGTACACTCTGTACATAACTGTACACACTGTACACACTGTATATAGTGTACACACTGTACATAACTGTATACAGTGTGTATAGTGTACACACTGTATATAACTGTACATAATTGTACAGACTGTACATAACTGTACACACTGTACATAACTGTACACACTGTACACAGTGTATATAGTGTACACACTGTACATAACTGTACATAACTGTACACACTGTACATAACTGTACATAATTGTACACAATGTATATAGTGTCCACACTGTACATAACTGTACACAGTGTATATAGTGTACACACTGTACATAACTGTACACACTGTACATAACTGTACACAATGTATATAGTGTACACACTGTGCATAACTGTACACAACTGTACACACTGTGTATAGTGTACATACTCTACATAACTGTACACACTGTACACAGTGCATAAAGTGTACACACTGTACATAACTGTACACACTGTACACACTGTATATAGTGTACACACTTTACAGAAATGTACACAGTGTATATAGTGTACACACTGTATATAACTGTACACACTGTACACACTGTATATAGTGTACACACAGTACATAACTGTACACAGTGTATATAGTGTACACACTGTACATAACTGTACATAACTGTACAGACTGTACATAACTGTACACACTGTACATAACTGTACACACTGTACACAGTGTATATAGTGTACACACTGTACATAATTATACACACGATACATACAGCGTGAGCTCACGGTACAGACAGTACACACGGTACATACAGCGTGAGCATGGGGTACACACGGTACACACGGTACATACAGCGTGAGCATGGGGTACGCACGGGGTACACACGGTACATACAGCCTAAACACACAGTACACACGGTACACATTGTACATAACTGTACATAACTGTACATAACTGTACACACTGTACACAGTGTATATAGTGTACACACTGTACATAACTGTACACACTGTATACAGTGTATATAGTGTACATACTGTACATAACTGTACACACTGTACACACTGTATATAGTGTACACACTGTACATAACTGTACACACTGTATACAGTGTATATAGTGTACATACTGTACATAACTGTACACACTGTACACACTGTATATAGTGTACACACTGTACATAACTGTACACACTGTACACAGTGTATATAGTGTACACACTATACATAACTGTACATAACTGTACACTGTGTATATAGTGCACACACGGTACATAATTATACACACGGTACATACAGCGTGAGCTCACGGTACACTCAGTACACACGGTACATACAGCGTGAGTGTGGGGTACACACAGTACACACGGTACATACAGCGTGAGCATGGGGTACGCACAGGGTACACACGGTACATACAGCCTAAACACACAGTACACACGGTACACACTGTACATAACTGTACATAACTGTACACACTGTACATAGTGTACACACTGTACATAACTGTACACAGTGTATATGGTGTACAAACTGTACATAACTGTACATAAGTGTACACACTGTACATAACTGTACACACTGTACACAGTGTGTATAGTGTACACACTGTACATAACTGTACATAACTGTACACAGTGTATAGTGTGTACACACTGTACATAACTGTACACAGTGTATAGAGTGTACACACTGTACATAACTGTACATAACTGTACACACTGTACATAACTGTACACACTGTACACAGTGTATATAGTGTACACACTGTACAAAACTGTACATAACTGTACACAGTGTATATAGTGTACACACTGTACATAACTGTACACAACTGTACAAACTGTGTATAGTGTACACACTGTACATAATTGTACGCACTGTACACAGTGCATAAAGTGTACACATTGTACATAACTGTACACACTGTACACACTGTATATAGTGTACACACTGTGCATAACTGTACACAGTGTATATAGTGTACACACTGTACATAACTGTACACACTGTACATAACTCTACACAGTGTACACAGTGTATATAGTGTACACACTGTACATAACTGTACACACTGCACACACTGTATATAGTGTACACACTGTACACACTGTATATAGTGTACACACTATACATAACTGTACATAACTGTACACACTGTATATAGTGTACACACTGTACATAACTGTACACAGTGTATAGAGTGTACACACTGTACATAACTGTACATAACTGTACACAGTGTGTATAGTGTACACACTGTACATAACTGTACACAGTGTATGTGGTGTACACACTGTACATAACTGTACATAACTGTACACACTGTACATAACTGTACACACTGTACATAACTGTACACACTGTACACAGTGTATATAGTGTACACACTGTACATAACTGTACATAACTGTACACTGTGTATATAGTGCACACACTGTACATAATTATACACACGGTACATACAGCGTGAGCTCACGGTACACACAGTACACACGGTACATACAGCGTGAGCATGGGGTGCACACGGGGTACACACGGTACATACAGCCTAAACACACAGTACACACGGTACACACTGTACATAACTGTACATAACTGTACACAGTGTATATAGTGTACACACTGTACATAACTGTACACACTGTACATAACTGTACACAGTGTATAGAGTGTACACACTGTACATAACTGTACATAACTGTACACACTGTACATAACTGTACATAACTGTACACATTGTATATAGTGTACACACTGTACATAACTGTACATAACTGTACACACTGTATATAGTTTACACACTGTACATAACTGTACATAATTGTACACACTGTGCATAACTGTACACACTGTACACAGTGTATATAGTGTACACACTGTACATAACTGTACATAACTGTACACAGTGTATATAGTGTACACACTGTACATAACTGTACATAACTGTACACACTGTACATAACTGTACACACTGTACACAGTGTATATAGTGTACACACTGTACATAACTGTACATAACTGTACACACTGTATATAGTGTACAAACTGTACATAACTGTACACAGTGTACATAACTGTACACAGTGTATATAGTGTACACACTGTGCATAACTGTACACAACTGTACACACTGTGTATAGTGTACATACTCTACATAACTGTACACACTGTACACAATGCATAAAGTGTACACACTGTACATAACTGTACACACTGTACACACTGTATATAGTGTACACACTTTACATAAATGTACATAGTGTATATAGTGTACACACTGTACATAACTGTACACAATGTACACAGTGCATAAAGTGTACACACTGTACATAGCTCTACACAGTGTATATAGTGTACACACTGTACATAACTGTACACACAGTATATAGTGTACAAACTGTACATAACTGTACACAGTGTAATAGTGTACACACTCTACATTACTGTACACACTGTACACAGTGTATGAAGTGTACACACTGTACATAACTGTAAACACTGTACAAACTGTATATAGTGTACACACTGTACATAACGGTACACAGTGTATATAGTGTACAAACTGTACATAACTGTACACAGTGTATATAGTGTACACACTGTACATAACTGTACACACTGTACATAACTGTACACAATGTATATAGTGTACACACTGTGCATAACTGTACACAACTGTACACACTGTGTATAGTGTACATACTCTACATAACTGTACACACTGTACACAGTGCATAAAGTGTACACACTGTACATAACTGTACACACTGTACACACTGTATATAGTGTACACACTTTACAGAAATGTACACAGTGTATATAGTGTACACACTGTATATAACTGTACACACTGTACACACTGTATATAGTGTACACACAGTACATAACTGTACACAGTGTATATAGTGTACACACTGTACATAACTGTACATAACTGTACAGACTGTACATAACTGTACACACTGTACATAACTGTACACACTGTACACAGTGTATATAGTGTACACACTGTACATAATTATACACACGATACATACAGCGTGAGCTCACGGTACAGACAGTACACACGGTACATACAGCGTGAGCATGGGGTACACACGGTACACACGGTACATACAGCGTGAGCATGGGGTACGCACGGGGTACACACGGTACATACAGCCTAAACACACAGTACACACGGTACACATTGTACATAACTGTACATAACTGTACACACTGTACACAGTGTATATAGTGTACACACTGTACATAACTGTACACACTGTATACAGTGTATATAGTGTACATACTGTACATAACTGTACACACTGTACACACTGTATATAGTGTACACACTGTACATAACTGTACACACTGTATACAGTGTATATAGTGTACATACTGTACATAACTGTACACACTGTACACACTGTATATAGTGTACACACTGTACATAACTGTACACACTGTACACAGTGTATATAGTGTACACACTATACATAACTGTACATAACTGTACACTGTGTATATAGTGCACACACGGTACATAATTATACACACGGTACATACAGCGTGAGCTCACGGTACACTCAGTACACACGGTACATACAGCGTGAGTGTGGGGTACACACAGTACACACGGTACATACAGCGTGAGCATGGGGTACGCACAGGGTACACACGGTACATACAGCCTAAACACACAGTACACACGGTACACACTGTACATAACTGTACATAACTGTACACACTGTACATAGTGTACACACTGTACATAACTGTACACAGTGTATATGGTGTACAAACTGTACATAACTGTACATAAGTGTACACACTGTACATAACTGTACACACTGTACACAGTGTGTATAGTGTACACACTGTACATAACTGTACATAACTGTACACAGTGTATAGTGTGTACACACTGTACATAACTGTACACAGTGTATAGAGTGTACACACTGTACATAACTGTACATAACTGTACACACTGTACATAACTGTACACACTGTACACAGTGTATATAGTGTACACACTGTACAAAACTGTACATAACTGTACACAGTGTATATAGTGTACACACTGTACATAACTGTACACAACTGTACAAACTGTGTATAGTGTACACACTGTACATAATTGTACGCACTGTACACAGTGCATAAAGTGTACACATTGTACATAACTGTACACACTGTACACACTGTATATAGTGTACACACTGTGCATAACTGTACACAGTGTATATAGTGTACACACTGTACATAACTGTACACACTGTACATAACTCTACACAGTGTACACAGTGTATATAGTGTACACACTGTACATAACTGTACACACTGCACACACTGTATATAGTGTACACACTGTACACACTGTATATAGTGTACACACTATACATAACTGTACATAACTGTACACACTGTATATAGTGTACACACTGTACATAACTGTACACAGTGTATAGAGTGTACACACTGTACATAACTGTACATAACTGTACACAGTGTGTATAGTGTACACACTGTACATAACTGTACACAGTGTATGTGGTGTACACACTGTACATAACTGTACATAACTGTACACACTGTACATAACTGTACACACTGTACATAACTGTACACACTGTACACAGTGTATATAGTGTACACACTGTACATAACTGTACATAACTGTACACTGTGTATATAGTGCACACACTGTACATAATTATACACACGGTACATACAGCGTGAGCTCACGGTACACACAGTACACACGGTACATACAGCGTGAGCATGGGGTGCACACGGGGTACACACGGTACATACAGCCTAAACACACAGTACACACGGTACACACTGTACATAACTGTACATAACTGTACACAGTGTATATAGTGTACACACTGTACATAACTGTACACACTGTACATAACTGTACACAGTGTATAGAGTGTACACACTGTACATAACTGTACATAACTGTACACACTGTACATAACTGTACATAACTGTACACATTGTATATAGTGTACACACTGTACATAACTGTACATAACTGTACACACTGTATATAGTTTACACACTGTACATAACTGTACATAATTGTACACACTGTGCATAACTGTACACACTGTACACAGTGTATATAGTGTACACACTGTACATAACTGTACATAACTGTACACAGTGTATATAGTGTACACACTGTACATAACTGTACATAACTGTACACACTGTACATAACTGTACACACTGTACACAGTGTATATAGTGTACACACTGTACATAACTGTACATAACTGTACACACTGTATATAGTGTACAAACTGTACATAACTGTACACAGTGTACATAACTGTACACAGTGTATATAGTGTACACACTGTGCATAACTGTACACAACTGTACACACTGTGTATAGTGTACATACTCTACATAACTGTACACACTGTACACAATGCATAAAGTGTACACACTGTACATAACTGTACACACTGTACACACTGTATATAGTGTACACACTTTACATAAATGTACATAGTGTATATAGTGTACACACTGTACATAACTGTACACAATGTACACAGTGCATAAAGTGTACACACTGTACATAGCTCTACACAGTGTATATAGTGTACACACTGTACATAACTGTACACACAGTATATAGTGTACAAACTGTACATAACTGTACACAGTGTAATAGTGTACACACTCTACATTACTGTACACACTGTACACAGTGTATGAAGTGTACACACTGTACATAACTGTAAACACTGTACAAACTGTATATAGTGTACACACTGTACATAACGGTACACAGTGTATATAGTGTACAAACTGTACATAACTGTACACAGTGTATATAGTGTACACACTGTACATAACTCTACACAGTGTATATAGTGTACACACTGTACATAACTGTACACACTGTATATAGTGTACAAACTGTACATAACTGTACACAGTGTATATAGTGTACACACTGTACATAACTTTACACAGTGTATAGTGTACACACTGTACATAACTGTACACAGTGTATATAGTGTACACCCTGTACATAAATGTACACACTGTACACAGTGCATATAGTGTACACACTTTACATAACTGTACACACTGTATATAGTGTTCATAACTGTACATAAATGTACACAATGTATATAGTGTACACATTGTACATAACTGTACATAATTCTATAGAGTGTATATAGTGTACACACTGTACATAAATATACACACTGTACAAACTTTATATAGTGTACACACTGTACATAACTGTACACAGTGTATATAGTGTACACACTCTGCATAACTGTACATAACTGTACAGACTGTACATATCTGTACACAGTGTATATAGTGCGCACAATGTACATAAATGTACACACTGTACACACTGTATATAGTGTACACACTCTACATAACTGTACATAACTGTACATAACTGTACACACTGTATACAGTGTATACAGTGTACACACTGTACATAAATGTACACACTGTACACACTGTATATAGTGTACACACTGTACATAACTCTACACAGTGTATATAGTGTACACACTGTACATAACTGTACACACTGTATATAGTGTACAAACTGTACATAACTGTACACAGTGTAATAGTGTACACACTGTACATAACTGTACACACTGTACACAGTGTATGAAGTGTACACACTGTACATAACTGTAAACACTGTACAAACTGTATATAGTGTATACACTGTACATAACGGTACACAGTTTGTATAGTGTACACACTGTACATAACTGTACACACTGTACAAACTGTATATAGTGTACACACTGTACATAACTCTACACAGTGTATATAGTGTACACACTGTACATAACTGTACACACTGTATATAGTGTACAAACTGTACATAACTTTACACAGTGTATAGTGTACACACTGTTCATAACTGTACACACTGTACACAGTGTAGAAAGTGTACACACTGTACATAACTGTACACATTGTACACACTGTATATAGTGTACAGACTGTACATAACTGTACATAACTGTACAGACTGTACATAACTGTACACACTGTACTCAGTGTATATAGTGTACACACTGTACATAACTGTACATAATTGTACAGACTGTACATAACTGTACACACTGTACATAACTGTACACAGTGTATATAGTGTACACACTGTACATAACTGTACACACTGTACACACTTTACATAACTGTACACCCTGTACATAACTGAACACAGTGTATATAGTGTACACACTCTACATAACTGTACACTGTGTATATAGTGTACACACTGTACATAACTGTACACACGGTACATACAGCGTGAGCATGGGGTGCACACGGGGTACACACGGTACATACAGCCTGAACACACAGTACACACGTACACACTGTACATAACTGTACACAACTGTACACAGTGTATATAGTGTACACACTGTACATAACTGTACACACGGTACATACAGCGTGAGCACACGGCGCACACGGTACACACGGTACATACAGCGTGAGCATGGGGTGCACACGGGGTACACACGGTACACACTGTACATAACTGTACATAACTGTCCACAGTGTATATAGTGTACACACTGTACATAACTGTACACACTGTACACACTGTATATAGTGTACACACTGTACATAACTCTACACAGTGTATACAGTGTACAAACGGTACATAACTGTACATAACTGTACACAGTGTATATAGTGTACACACTGTACATAACTGTACACAGTGTATATAGTGTACACACTGTACATAACTGTACATAACTGTACAGACTGTACATAACTGTACACACTGTACACACCTGTACACACTGTACACAGTGTATATAGTGTACACACTGTACATAACTGTACATAACTGTACACATTGTATATAGTGTACAAACTGTACATAACTGTACACACTGTACACACTGTACATAACTGTACATAATTGTACAGACTGTACATACCTGTACACACTATACACACTGTACATAACTGTACATAATTGTACACGATGTATATAGTGTACATAACTGTACATAACTGTACACAGTGTATATACTGTACACACTGTACATAACTGTACACACTGCACACAGTGTATATAGTGTACACACTTTACATAACTGTACACACTGTATATAGTGTACATAACTGTACATAAATGTACACAATGTATATAGTGTACACATTGTACATAACTGTACATAATTCTATAGAGTGTATATAGTGTACACACTGTACATAAATATACACACTGTACAAACTGTATATAGTGTACACACTGTACATAACTGTACACACTGTATATAGTGTACACACTGTACATAACTGTACACAGTGTATATAGTGCGCACAATGTACATAACTGTACACACTGTACACACTGTATATAGTGTACACACTCTACATAACTGTACACACTGTACATAACTGTACACACTGTATACAGTGTATACAGTGTACACACTGTACATAACTGTACACACTGTACACACTGTATATAGTGTACACACTGTACATAACTCTACACAGTGTATATAGTGTACACACTGTACATAACTGTACACACAGTATATAGTGTACAAACTGTACATAACTGTTCACAGTGTATATAGTGTACACACTGTACATAACTGTAAACAGTGTATATAGTGTACAAACTGTACATAACTGTACACAGTGTATAGTGTACACACTGTACATAACTGTACACGCTGTACACAGTGTAGAAAGTGTACACACTGTACATAACTGTACACATTGTACACACTGTATATAGTGTACACACTGTACATAACTGTACATAACTGTACACACTGTACATAACTGTACACACTGTACATAACTGTACACACTGTACACACTGTATATAGTGTACACACTGTACATAACTGTACACAGTGTATATAGTGTACACACTTTACATAACTGTACATAACTGTACAAACTGTACATAACTGTACACACTGTACATAACTGTACACACTGTATACAGTGTATATGGTGTACACACTGTACATAACTGTACACAGTGTATATAGTGTACACACTGTACCTAACTGTACACACTGTACATAACTGTACACAGTGTATATAGTGTACACACTGTACATAACTGTACACACTGTATATAATGTACACACTGTACACACTGTACACACTGTAAATCGTGTACACACTGTGCATAACTGTACACACCGTACATAAGTGTCCACACTGTACACACTGTACATACCATTACACACCGTACATAACTGTACATATTGTAAAGTACACATAACTTTATACACTGTACTTAACTGTACATGCTGAACACACTGTACATACCTGTACATATGTACATACTGTACCTAGTGTTCTCTCTGTATTCTGTACACACTGCACATGCTGTACACATGGTTCACAGTGTATATTCTGTACATAACTGTACACAGGTTACACACCGTGTATATTCTGTACATAACTGCACACAGGTTACACACAGTGTACATTCTGCAGACACTGCACACACAATGTATGTTGTGTACATAACTGTACATACAGTGTATGTTCTTTACATAACTGTACACACAGTGTATATTCTGTACATAACTGCACACAGGTTACACACAGTGTATATTCTGTACATAAGTGTACACACTGTATATTCCGCACACACTGCACACACAGTGTATAATCTTTACATAACTGCACACACAGTGTACATTCTGTACATTCTGCACACTCTGCACACAGGTTATATATATATACACACACACACACATATATATATACACATATACACATATACACATATATACATATATACATATATATATTTTTAAATATATATTTCAGTAATTAATAATATAATTGAAATTTATGTATATTTTTATATATATATATCTATAAGCTGTGTCTGTACATTCTGTACATTCTGTACATCCTGCACACCCAGTGTATATTCTGCACACAGGTTATTTATAGATATAGATATAGATATAGATATAGATATAGATATAGATATATTTTTTAATAATTAATAATATAATTTAAATTTCTATATATATTTCTATATATATCTATAACCTGTGTGTGTACATTCTGTACATCCTGCACACCCTGCACACCCAGTGTATATCCTGCTCACAGGTTATATATATACATATATACACACATATATATATTTAAATATATATTTCAATAACTAATAATTATATTTTATATTTATATTTGTATTTATATTTATATTTATATTTATATCTATAACCTGTGTGTGTACATTCTGTACATCCTGCACACCCTGCACACCCAGTGTATATTCTGCACACAGGTTATAGATATATATATATTTAAATATATATTTAAATAATTAATAATATAATTTAAATTTATTTATTTATTTATTTATTTCTATTTTTATATATATCTATAACCTGTGTGTGTACATTCTGTACATCCTGCACACCCAGTGTATATTCTGCACACTGGTTATAGATATATACGCATATATACATATATACATATATATATATTTAAATAATTAGTAATATAATTTAAATTTATATATATATATATATATTTATATATATAAATATATAACCTGTGTGTGTGTACATTCTGTACATCCTGCACACAATGCACACCCAGTGTATATCCTGCACACAGGTTATATATATACATATATACATATATACACACATATATATATTTAAATATATATTTCAATAACTAATAATAATATTTTATATTTATATTTATATTTATATTTATATTTATATCTATAACCTGTGTGTGTACATTCTGTACATCCTGCACACAATGCACACCCAGTGTATATCCTGCACACGTTATATATATACATATATACATATATACACACATATATATATTTAAATATATATTTCAATAACTAATAATAATATTTATATTTATATTTATATTTTTATTTATATTTATATTTATATTTATATTTATATTTATATCTATAAACTGTGTGTGTACATTCTGTACATCCTGCACACACTGCACACCCAGTGTATATTCTGCACACAGGTTATATATATACATATAAATATATATTTAAATATATATTTAAGTAATTAATAACAATATTTTATATTTATATCTATAACCTCTGTGTGTACATTCTGTACATCCTGCACACAATGCACACCCAGTGTATATTCTGCACACAGCTTATAGATATATATATAACCTGTATTTATATATATATATATATATATATGCAACCTGTGTATATATATATTTATATATATTTATATATAACCTGTATGTGTACATTCTGTACACATGTATATTTATATATATACACATCTATATATGTGTATATATATATATAAATTTAAATTACATTATTAATTATTTAAATATATATTTAAATATATATATATTGAAATAACTAATAATATAATTTAAATTTATATATATTTCTATATATATCTATAACCTGTGTGTGTACATCCCACACACCCTGCACACCCACTGTATATTCTGCACACAGGTTATACATATATATATATATATATAAAAAAATATATAAAAATATATAAATAAATAAATAAATATATAAATATATATATATATATATATATATATATATATATATATATATATATATATATATATATATATATATCTCTATAACCTGTGTCTGTACATTCTGTACATCCTGCACATTTTTATTTTTCTATTTTTCTTTTAATTTCTTTAGTTTTTAATATTTAAGTACATTATTAACTGTATTTCACTTCCCTTAATTCTATTTTATTCAAACTTTATTTCATTCATTTATTTTATTACTCAATTACTTGATTTTATTAAATTTTACTTTTTATTTTGCTTACTTTATTCTTTGATTATTCTATTTTATTATTCTATTTGTATTTTTATTTATTCTAATTTATGAACGTTATTTTTATTTTAAAATATTTTCATTCAATTTTATTTGATCCTACTTTATTGCATTTTATTTTAATAAAACTTTTTAATATTTTTATTTTCAATTCTTTTTTGATGTTCATTTCTTTAACATGATTTTATTTTTCTCGACTTTATTTTCTTTTATATCATCTTAATTTTATTTTCATTTGTGTTAATTTTATTTTTTTACTTAATTTTATTTCAATTTACCTAATTAAATTATTTATTTATTTTTAACTATTTTTATTTTATTTTAAAAATTAAATTTTTATTCTAATTTTTAAATTTTTATATTTATTTGCTTTTTATTTTTTGTATTTTACTTAATTTTATTTAACTCCATTTTATTACATTTTTATTTGTTTATAGTTTTTATTTTCTTAAACTGTTATTATTTTATTAACTTTAAAAATTGTTTTATTATTTTATTTTATTTTACTTTATTTTATTTTATTTTATTTTAATTCTTTTCTTTTTAGGTTTTTTCTTTTAATTTCGTATTAATTTTTCATATTTTATTTTACTTTTTACTTTTATTAATGATTTTTATTTTTTATTTCATTGAAATGTTAATTTTCAATTTTTAAATTTAATTTTACTTCATGTTATTTCACTTTATTTTTTTTATTTTTATTATATTTTATTTCACCTAATTTCAATTTGATTTGATTTTTAAATTATTTAATTTTTTTAATTAATTATTTTATTTTATTTTTATTTTATTTTATTTTATTTTATTCTTTTTATGTTTTGGTGGGGTCTTTTTTTATTTTTTATTCCTAATTTCATTTTATTCTGGTTTTTTTAAAATCACTTTTGCTATTTTTATATTATTTTATTCCTTTATTTTATTTTATTTTATTTTATTTTATTTTATTTTATTTCTTAATTTTATTTAATTCCTTATTTTTTTTTAATTTTATTTCTTAATATTATTTTTATTTGTTAATTTTATTTTATTTTATTCCCTAATTTAATTTGATATTATTTCTTAATTGTATTTATCATTTGTGGGCCAATTCTTATAGGTTTTAATTTTTTGTGTTTTTTAAAATTATTTTTCCTTTTAAAGTTTTTAAAATATTTTAAAATATTTTTAATTTTATTTGGGTTTTTTTACATTTTCTATTTTTATTATTTTTATTATTATTATGTTTATATTTTTATTATTTTATCTTTTCTTTTGCTATTTGAAGTTTATTTTTAAATTATTTTTTATTATTTATTATTTTAAATTATTTTTTCATTTTTAGGGGGTGTTTTCCATTTTATTGTAAATTTGGTGTGGCTTTTTTCTATTTTTAATGATTTTTTTAAATTTTGGGGCGAGGTTTTATTTTTTATTTAATTTTTGTATTTTATTTATTTTTGTATTTTATTTTGTATTTTATTTTTGTATTTTATTTTTTATTTTATTTTTGAATTTTACTTTTTATTTTATTTTATTTCTGTATTTTATTTTGTATTTTATTTTTTATTTTATTTTTTATTTTATTTTTGTATTTTATTTTTTATGTTATTTTTGAATTTTATTTTTGTATTTTATTTTTTATTTTATTTTTCTATTTTATTTTGTATTTTATTTTTTACGTTATTTTTGTATTTTATTTTGTATTTAAGTTTTGTATTTAAGTTTTGTATTTTTTATTTTTTATTTTATTTTTGTATTTTATTTTTTATTTAATTTTTTATTTTATTTTTGTATTTTATTTTTTGCTTTATTTTTGTATTTTATTTTTTATTTTATTTTGTATTTTATTTTTGTATTTTATTTTGTATTTTATTTTTATAGTTTATTTTTGTATTTTATTTAGGCTTTTTCTTATATTTGAATTACTGCTATTTCTATTTGGTAGGATTTATTTTTTACCTGTTTTTTTAATTTTTCTTCATTTTTTATTATTTTGGAATTTTGGGGTTTATTTTATTTTGAATTATTATTATTTTCATTTGGTGGGGTTCATTTTTTGCGTGTTTTCCTGCTTTATTTTTTATTATTTTGGTGGGTTCTGTTTTTTTATTTTATTATTTCTTTTTATTTTATTATTTATTTTTATTTTATTTTTATTTTATTTTATTTTATTTTATTTTTATTTAATTTTATTTTATTTTTATTTTATTTTCCTGGGGGGTTTTCTTTGTTTTTTATTTTTTGTGTCTTTTATTTATTTTTCTTTTTTAATTCTTTTTAATGGTTTGTGGGGCTGGCTTTAATTCTCTTTTTTAATTTTAATTATTATTTTTATTTTTGGAGCTTTTCAGGGCTTTTTCTATTTCTTTGTGGGTTTTTTTCTATTATTCTTTATTTTTTATTATTGTGCTTTTTATTTTGTTTTTTTAATTATATTTTTATTATATTTTTGTGGTGTTTTTTAGATTTTTAGATTTTTTTCAATCTATTTTCCTATTTCAATTTTTTCTAAATATTTTGTGGGGTTGGTTTTGGTTTTTAATCGTTATTTTTATTTATTTTGTGGTTTTTTTAGGGTTTTAATTTCATTTTTTTCATTCTTATTCTGGTTTTGGGGCGTTTCCTTTGGGCTGTTTTCCTATTTCTTTGTGGGTTTTTTATTCTGTTTTTTATTTTTCTTGATGTGTGTCAATCTGGAATAAATATTTCTATGTGTGGATCAATAATCCATAATCTATAATCAATAATCTGTGTCAATCTGGAATAAATATTTCTATGTGTGGATCAAGGTTTATTTTGAATTTATTTTTATTTTTTCAGGCATTTAAAGGGTTTTTTCTTCTTCCTTGGTGGGCTTTTTTGTAGTTTTCTTTTTGTTAAATTAATCTGTGTGTCAATCTAGGATAAATATTTCCATGTGTGGGTTAATCAATAATCAATAATCAATAATCTGTGTGTCAATCAAGGATAAATTTATATTTGTGGATCAATCAATAATCAATAATCAGTGTGTCAATCTGGAATAAATTTCTATTTGTGGATCAATCAATAACCAATAATCTGTGTCAATCTAGAATAAATATTTCTATTTGTGGATCAATAATCTGTGTGTCAATCTAGGATAAATTTCTATGAGTGGATCAATCAATAACCAATAACCTGTGTTTCAATATAGGATAAATATTTCTATGTGTGGATCAATCAATAACCAATAATCTGTGGATCAATCTAGAATAAATATTTCCATTTGTGGATCAATCTGTAATCAATATTTCTATGTGTGGATCAATAACCAATAATCTGTGTGTCAATCTAGAATAAATTTCCATTTGTGGATCAATCAATAACCAATAATCTGTGTGTCAATCTAGGATAAATATTTATTATTTGTGGATCAATAATCTGTGTCAATCTAGAATAAATTTCTATTTGTTGATCAATCTATAATCAATAATCTGTGTCAATCTGTAATCAATATTTCTATTTGTGGATCAATCAATCTGTAATAAATATTTCTATGTGTGGATCAATAATCTGTGGATCAATCTAAAATAAATATTTCTATGTGTGGATCAATCAATCTGGAATAAATATTTCTATGTGTGGATCAATAATCAATAATCTGTAATAAATATTCCTACTTGTGAATAAATCAATAATCAATAATCAGTGTGTCAATCTAGGATAAATATTTATTATTTGTGGATCAATAATCTGTGTCAATCTAGAATAAATTTCTATTTGTTGATCAATCTATAATCAATAATCTGTGTCAATCTGTAATCAATATTTCTATTTGTGGATCAATCAATCTATAATAAATATTTCAATGTGTGGATCAATAATCTGTGGATCAATCTAGAATAAATATTTCTATGTGTAGATCAATAATCAATAATCTGTGTGTCAATCTAGAATAAATTTATATAGGTGGATCAATCAATAATCAATAATCTGTGTGTCAATCTATAATAAATATTTCTATGTGTGGATAAATAATCAATAATCTGTAATCAGTATTTCTATTTGTGGATCAATCTAGAATAAATATTTCTATGTGTGGATCAATCAATCTAGAATAAATATTTCTATTTGTGGATCAAGAATCAATAATCAATAATCTGTGTGTCAATCTAGAATAAATTTATATTGGTGGATCAATCTATAATCAATATTTCTATGTGTGGATCAATAACCAATAATCTGTGTCAAACTAGAATAAATTTCTATGTGTGGATCAATCTATAATCAATAATCTCTGTGTCAATCTCTAATAAATATTTCTATTTATGGATCAATGAATCTAGGATAAATATTTCAATGTGTAGATCAATAATCTGTGTCAATATGGAATAAGTATTTCTATTTGTGGATCAATAATCAATAATCTGTAATAAATATTTCTGTTTGTGGATCAATCAATAACCAATAATCTGTGTGTCAATCTAGGATAAATATTTAAATGTGTAGATCAATAATCTGTGTCAATCTAGAATAAATTTATATTTGTGGATCAATAATCAATAATCTGTGTCTAAATCTGGAATAAATATTTCTATTTGTGGATCAATCAATAATCAATAATCTGTGGGAAATGCACCCTATAAATGCCATAAATCCCAGAGTCACTGTGAGCTGTGTGTGCAGGAAATGCACCCTATAAATGCCATAAATCCCAGAGTCACTCTGAGCTGTGTGTGCAGGAAATGCACCCTATAAATGCCATAAATCCCAGAGTCACTCTGAGCTGTGTGTGCAGGAAATGCACCCTATAAATGCCATAAATCCCAGAGTCACTGTGAGCTGTGTGTGCAGGAAATGCACCCTATAAATGCCATAAATCCCAGAGTCACTCTGAGCTGTGTGTGCAGGAAATGCACCCTATAAATGCCATAAATCCCAGAGTCACTGTGAGCTGTGTGTGCAGGAAATGCACCCTATAAATGCCATAAATCCCAGAGTCACTCTGAGCTGTGTGTGCAGGAAATGCACCCTATAAATGCCATAAATCCCAGAGTCACTGTGAGCTGTGTGTGCAGGAAATGCACCCTATAAATGCCATAAATCCCAGAGTCACTCTGAGCTGTGTGTGCAGGAAATGCACCCTATAAATGCCATAAATCCCAGAGTCACTGTGAGCTGTGTGTGCAGGAAATGCACCCTATAAATGCCATAAATCCCAGAGTCACTGTGAGCTGTGTGTGCAGGAAATGCACCCTATAAATGCCATCAATCCCAGAGTCACTCCCAGCTGTGTGTGCAGGAAATGCACCCTATAAATGCCATAAATCCCAGAGTCACTCCCAGCTGTGTGTGCAGGAAATGCACCCTATAAATGCCATAAATCCCAGAGTCACTCTGAGCTGTGTGTGCAGGAAATGCACCCTATAAATGCCATAAATCCCAGAGTCACTGTGAGCTGTGTGTGCAGGAAATGCACCCTATAAATGCCATCAATCCCAGAGTCACTGTGAGCTGTGTGTGCAGGAAATGCACCCTATAAATGCCATCAATCCCAGAGTCACTCTGAGCTGTGTGTGCAGGAAATGCACCCTATAAATGCCATAAATCCCAGAGTCACTGTGAGCTGTGTGTGCAGGAAATGCACCCTATAAATGCCATCAATCCCAGAGTCACTCCCAGCTGTGTGTGCAGGAAATGCACCCTATAAATGCCATAAATCCCAGAGTCACTCCCAGCTGTGTGTGCAGGAAATGCACCCTATAAATGCCATAAATCCCAGAGTCACTCCCAGCTGTGTGTGCAGGAAATGCACCCTATAAATGCCATCAATCCCAGAGTCACTCCCAGCTGTGTGTGCAGGAAATGCACCCTATAAATGCCATAAATCCCAGAGTCACTGTGAGCTGTGTGTGCAGGAAATGCACCCTATAAATGCCATCAATCCCAGAGTCACTCTGAGCTGTGTGTGCAGGAAATGCACCCTATAAATGCCATCAATCCCAGAGTCACTCCCAGCTGTGTGTGCAGGAAATGCACCCTATAAATGCCATAAATCCCAGAGTCACTGTGAGCTGTGTGTGCAGGAAATGCACCCTATAAATGCCATAAATCCCAGAGTCACTCTGAGCTGTGTGTGCAGGAAATGCACCCTATAAATGCCATAAATCCCAGAGTCACTCCCAGCTGTGTGTGCAGGAAATGCACCCTATAAATGCCATCAATCCCAGAGTCACTCCCAGCTGTGTGTGCAGGAAATGCACCCTATAAATGCCATAAATCCCAGAGTCACTCTGAGCTGTGTGTGCAGGAAATGCACCCTATAAATGCCATAAATCCCAGAGTCACTCTGAGCTGTGTGTGCAGGAAATGCACCCTATAAATGCCATAAATCCCAGAGTCACTCCCAGCTGTGTGTGCAGGAAATGCACCCTATAAATGCCATAAATCCCAGAGTCACTCTGAGCTGTGTGTGCAGGAAATGCACCCTATAAATGCCATAAATCCCAGAGTCACTCCCAGCTGTGTGTGCAGGAAATGCACCCTATAAATGCCATCAATCCCAGAGTCACTCCCAGCTGTGTGTGCAGGAAATGCACCCTATAAATGCCATAAATCCCAGAGTCACTCTGAGCTGTGTGTGCAGGAAATGCACCCTATAAATGCCATAAATCCCAGAGTCACTCTGAGCTGTGTGTGCAGGAAATGCACCCTATAAATGCCATAAATCCCAGAGTCACTCTGAGCTGTGTGTGCAGGAAATGCACCCTATAAATGCCATAAATCCCAGAGTCACTCTGAGCTGTGTGTGCAGGAAATGCACCCTATAAATGCCATAAATCCCAGAGTCACTCTGAGCTGTGTGTGCAGGAAATGCACCCTATAAATGCCATAAATCCCAGAGTCACTCCCAGCTGTGTGTGCAGGAAATGCACCCTATAAATGCCATAAATCCCAGAGTCACTCTGAGCTGTGTGTGCAGGAAATGCACCCTATAAATGCCATAAATCCCAGAGTCACTCCCAGCTGTGTGTGCAGGAAATGCACCCTATAAATGCCATCAATCCCAGAGTCACTCCCAGCTGTGTGTGCAGGAAATGCACCCTATAAATGCCATAAATCCCAGAGTCACTGAGAGCTGTGTGTGCAGGAAATGCACCCTATAAATGCCATAAATCCCAGAGTCACTGTGAGCTGTGTGTGCAGGAAATGCACCCTATAAATGCCATAAATCCCAGAGTCACTCTGAGCTGTGTGTGCAGGAAATGCACCCTATAAATGCCATAAATCCCAGAGTCACTCTGAGCTGTGTGTGCAGGAAATGCACCCTATAAATGCCATCAATCCCAGAGTCACTCTGAGCTGTGTGTGCAGGAAATGCACCCTATAAATGCCATCAATCCCAGAGTCACTCTGAGCTGTGTGTGCAGGAAATGCACCCTATAAATGCCATAAATCCCAGAGTCACTGTGAGCTGTGTGTGCAGGAAATGCACCCTATAAATGCCATAAATCCCAGAGTCACTGTGAGCTGTGTGTGCAGGAAATGCACCCTATAAATGCCATCAATCCCAGAGTCACTCTGAGCTGTGTGTGCAGGAAATGCACCCTATAAATGCCATAAATCCCAGCGTCACTCCCAGCTGTGTGTGCAGGAAATGCACCCTATAAATGCCATAAATCCCAGCGTCACTCCCAGCTGTGTGTGCAGGAAATGCACCCTATAAATGCCATAAATCCCAGAGTCACTCTGAGCTGTGTGTGCAGGAAATGCACCCTATAAATGCCATCAATCCCAGAGTCACTCCCAGCTGTGTGTGCAGGAAATGCACCCTATAAATGCCATAAATCCCAGAGTCACTCCCGGCTGTGTGTGCAGGAAATGCACCCTATAAATGCCATAAATCCCAGAGTCACTGTGAGCTGTGTGTGCAGGAAATGCACCCTATAAATGCCATAAATCCCAGAGTCACTGTGAGCTGTGTGTGCAGGAAATGCACCCTATAAATGCCATAAATCCCAGCGTCACTCCCAGCTGTGTGTGCAGGAAATGCACCCTATAAATGCCATCAATCCCAGAGTCACTCTGAGCTGTGTGTGCAGGAAATGCACCCTATAAATGCCATAAATCCCAGAGTCACTCCCAGCTGTGTGTGCAGGAAATGCACCCTATAAATGCCATAAATCCCAGCGTCACTCCCAGCTGTGTTTCCTGCCTGTAGAAAATGCACCTTGGCAAAAGTCAGCGCTTTTATTTACAAATCCAGCAGCGGCAGCAGCAGCAGGAGGAGGAGGAGGAGGAGGAGAGGAGGAAGAGGCTCCAGCTAAAGCAAGGGTTTATTGGGAATGGCACAAACCAAGGGACAGTCCCTGCTCGTGGCAGCACCCATCCGGAATGGACACAGCAAACCCAGCCTGCCCAGGGCTCCCTAGTGGCTCTCGCCCTTCTTGCCCACTACCTGCAACAGGAAACAGCACAGTCAAACCTATTGCCAAAAATTCCCTTTTTTTTCCCCTTAAAAATCCCTTTTTTCCCATCAAAAATCCCAATTTTCCCTCAAAAATACTCAATTTCCGTCCCCAGCAAAGTTCGCTTTTCTATTCCCCAAAATTCCCTTTTTTCCCCCTCAAAAATCCCCAATTTCCCCCTCAAAAATCCCCAAATTCCCTCCCCAGCAAAGTTCGTTTTTCTTTTCCCCAAAATTCCCTTTTTTCCCATCAAAATTGCCCATTTCCCCTCAAAAATTCCCAATTCCCCTCAAAAATCCCCAATTTCCCCTCAAAAATGCTCCATTTCCCTCCCCAGCAAAGTTTGCCTTTCTTTTCCCCAAAATTCCCTTTTTTCCCCCCTCAAAAATCCACAATTTCCCTCAAAAATCTCCATTTCCCCCTCAAAAATCCCCATTTTCTCTCAAAAATCTCCATTTCCCCTCAAAAATGCTCAATTTCCCCCCAAAAATGCTCAATTGCCCTCCCCAGCAAAGTTCGCTCTTCTTTTCCCCAAAATTCCCTTTTTTCCCCTCAAAAATCCACAATTTCCCTCAAAAATGCTCAATTTCCCCTCAAAATCCCCAATTTCCCCTCAAAAATCCCCAATTTCCTTCCCCAGCAAAGTTCGCTTTTCTTTTCCCCAAAATTCCCTTTTTTCCCCCCAAAAATCCCCAATTTCCCCCTCAAAAATCCCCAATTTCCTTCCCCAGCAAAGTTCGCTTTTCTTTTCCCCAAAATTCCCTTTTTTCCCCCCAAAAATCCCCAATTTCCCCCTCAAAAATCCCCAAATTCCCTCCCCAGCAAAGTTCGTTTTTCTTTTCCCCAAAATTCCCTTTTTTCCCCTCAAAAATCCCCATTTCCCACCAAAAATGCTCCATTTCCCTCCCCAGCAAAGTTCGCTTTTCTTTGCCCCAAAATTCCCTTTTTTCCCCTCAAAAATCCCCAATTTCCCCCCAAAAATCCCCAATTTCCCTCCCCAGCAAAGTTCGCTTTTCTTTTCCCTAAATTTCCCTTTTTTCCCCTCAAAAATCCCCATTTCCACCCTCAAAAATCCCAATTTCCCCTCAAAAATCCCCAATTTCCCCTCAAAATCCCCAATTTCCCCTCAAAATCCCCAATTTCCCCTCAAAAATCCCCAATTTCCCCCTCAAAAATGCTCAATTTCCACCCAAAAATCCCCATTTCCCCTCAAAAATCCCCAATTTCCCCTCAAAAATGCTCAATTTCCTTCCCCTGCAAAGTTCGCTTTTCTTTTCCCTAAAATTCCCTTTTCTCCCATCAAAATTCCCTTTTTTCCCATCAAAATTCCCTTCTTTCTGTCCCAAAATCCCCATTTTTTTGGATTTTGGGATGAAATGGGAATTTTATAGGGAAAAATGGTAATTTTTGGGGGGAAATTGAAGTATTTTACAGGGGAGAAATGGTTATGTTGAAGAGAATGAAAGAAATGGGAGAAATGGGGAAAAAAAAGGAGGAAAAAGGCAGGAAAATGAGGAAAAAGGAGAAAAATGGGGATTTTGGGGAAAAATGAGGAGGGAAATGGGAATAAATAGGCAAAATAAAAAAGGGAAAAGTAGAAAAAATAGAAGAAAATTGGGACTTTCATTTCATCCCTGCACTGACACCTACAGCTGCTCCAGATGTGTGAGTTGATAAAAAAAAATGGGATTTTGGGAAAAAATGAGGGAGGAAATGGGAATAAATGGGCAAAAAAAAGGGGAAAAGTAGAAAAAATAGAAGAAAATTGGGAGACTTTCATTTCATCCCTGCATTGACACCTACAGCTGCTCCAGATGTGTGAGTTGGCCACAAAAAATGGGATTTTGGGGAAAATGAGGGAGGAAATGGGAATAAATGGGCAAAAGAAAGGAAAAAGTAGAAAAAGCAGGAGAAAAAGGGGAAAAATGGCAAAAGAAATTGGAAATAAAGAAACAGGAAGTGTTTGCAGGCTGGGAGAATGAGGGAGGTCTGTGTTTATTTTAGAGCAGCAGAATGAGTGTTGAATGTTCTTAGCATGGCAGAAATGAAGTTTTAGTTCAAAGGAGAAATGAAGTTTTAGTTCAAAAAAGAAATGAAGTTTTAGTTCAATAAAGGAATGAAGTTTTAGTTCAAAAAAGAAATGAAGTTTTAGTTCAATAAAGGAATGAAGTTTTAGTTCAATAAAGGAATGAAGTTTTAGTTAAAAGAAGGAATGAAGTTTTAGTTTAATAAAGGAATGAAGTTTTAGTTTAATAAAGGAATTAAGTTTTAGTTCAAAGAAGGAATGAAGTTTTAGTTCAAAGAAGGAATGAAGTTTTAGTTCAAAAAACGAATGAAGTTTTAGTTCAGATCAAGTTTTGCTGCTGGGAATTCTGGTGTCAGTGCTCTGCAATTTGCACCATGACTACTGCAGGAGTTTATTTTCAAGTAGAAATAAATGAAAAGAAGGATTTCTCAGATTTTATTTAGCACTCACTCGTTTGAAGTCGTTCATGTTGGTGGCCTGCACTGGGGTGCCAATGAAGGTGAAGTAGGTGATCCTCGTCGTCTCTTCGTCGCCGTGATTGGACTGCACGAACAACTGCACAAAGAAAAGCAAAATAAGGGCAGGATTTGCATCCCAGATTGGAATTTCTGGAAATCCTTTTTTCTGAGAGGCCTCAGGAGCACAATCTGCTGCTGGTGCATCTGGGATTGGTTCCATGTGGTTGTTGATTTTATTATCAATTCTTTCTATTCCTTGCTAGCTTTCTGATGAAATCCTTTCTTCTTTTGGTATAGCTTTAGTAATATATATACAAAACATAAAATAATAAACTAGCCCTGTGAAACACGGAGTCAGCTCCTCATTGCTGGATCAGGCTGATTCAAGAAGAGTTAGAAATCTCTTTTCCCAGCCTGGCACCTGAAGGAGGAGTCAGGGCTCTCAAGGCTGTTTATTGTACCTTATCTAGAAAGTTCTTTCCCTGCTCCTGCTGGGGTCTGTGCAGCAGGACAGCTCCAGGCACCCTGTGTTGTGTCTTTACACTGAAAGCTGCCTGTGCAAGGTTCACAATAACTGTGTTAGACAGGCAGCTTCTACTCCAACCCAACCCAAGTGCCACCCTCACAGCAGAACATGGAGGCCCAGGAGAAGCAGGAGAAAGGCTGGGCACACCCAGCCCCCTGGATCTCCATTCTAAAAACCCAAATCTGCTTTTCCACCCTGTGATAACTTCACTGCTATTCTACCTAAACTGTTGTGGCCTGCAGATCTCCATCTAAGGTTGGGAACTGGGTCACAATCCATGGGTCACAATCCATGGGTCACAATCCATGGGTCCCAATCAAACCCAAGGTGTTTTGGGCTTCTGAGCTGTCCTGGGCAGCCAGAGGGGTGTCCTGGGTTGTGACACTTGCACACCTGTTCCAGCTGCTCCAGCTGTGGGAGCTTTATCTCCATTACCCAGGTCTCTGGCTCTCCATTCCATAACTACTCAGAGAGCAGCTCTGTTTTGCTGGCAGCCTGTTCAGCCCAGAGCTGGGATTCCCCACTGCCCGCAGCCCCTGCCTGGCCGGGCTCTGACAGGAGATGAGGACCAGCAGAGCAGGGCCACCCCCCGGGCCGGTGGCACTCACAGTGACACTGTTGACGTTCTGGAACTTGACGTAGCGCAGCTGCACGATGCCATCCTCCCTGATGTCCTCGGGGCCCAGCTGCAGGGCCTGCGTGGGCTCGCTGCGCTCCGCCTCCTCAAAGTCCATGGAGCGCGGCAGGTTGATGAAAATCTTGATGGATTTGGGGCCCTGCCCTGGGGGACACAGGGAAACGGGAATTGGAGACCCAGGGATGGATTTGGGGCCCTGGACACACAGGGAAATGGGAATTGCAGAGCCCAGGGATGGCAGAACCCAGCCAGGAGATTGGGTTACTGCAGAACATGGGGAAGATTTCAGTGGAGCTCATTCCAGGTTGATGAAAATCTTGATGGATTTGGGGCCCTGCCCTGGGACAGACACAGGGAAACGGGAATTGCAGACCCCAGGGATGGATTTGGGGCCCTGGACACACACACAGGGAAATGGGAATTACAGAGCCCAGGGATGGATTTGGGCCTGCCTGGACACACACAGACAGGGAAATGGGAATTACAGAGCCCAGGGATGGATTTGGGCCTGCCTGGACACACACACACAGGGAAATGGGAATTACAGAGCCCAGGGATGGATTTGGGGCCCTGGACACACAGGGAAATGGGAATTACAGAGCCCAGGGATGGATTTGGGGCCCTGGACACACACACAGGGAAATGGGAATTACAGAGCCCAGGGGTGGATTGGGGCCTGCCTGGACACACACACAGGGAAATGGGAATTACAGAGCCCAGGGATGGATTGGGGCCTGCCCTGGACACACACACACAGGGAAATGGGAATTACAGAGCCCAGGGATGGATTGGGCCCTGCCCTGGACACACAGGGAAATGGGAATTGCAGACCCAGGGATGGATTTGGGGCCCTGGACACACAGGGAAATGGGAATTACAGAGCCCAGGGATGGATTGGGCCCTGCCCTGGACACACACACAGGGAAATGGGAATTACAGAGCCCAGGGATGGATTGGGGCCTGCCCTGGGACAGACACACAGGGAAATGGGAATTACAGAGCCCAGGGATGGCAGGGATGGATTGGGCCCTGCCCTGGGACAGACACAGGGAAATGGGAATTACAGAGCCCAGGGATGGATTGGGGCCTGCCCTGGGACAGACACAGGGAAATGGGAATTACAGAGCCCAGGGATGGATTGGGGCCTGCCTGGACACACACACAGGGAAATGGGAATTACAGAGCCCAGGGATGGACTGGGGGCCCTGGACACACACACAGGGAAATGGGAATTGCAGAGCCCAGGGATGGATTTGGGGTCCTGGACACACAGGGAAATGGGAATTACAGAGCCCAGGGATGGATTGGGGGCCCTGGACACACAGACAGGGAAATGGGAATTACAGAGCCCAGGGATGGATTGGGGCCTGCCTGGACACACACACAGGGAAATGGGAATTACAGAGCCCAGGGATGGATTGGGGCCTGCCTGGACACACACACAGGGAAATGGGAATTACAGAGCCCAGGGATGGATTGGGGCCTGCCTGGACACACACACAGGGAAATGGGAATTACAGAGCCCAGGGATGGATTGGGGCCTGCCCTGGACACACAGACAGGGAAATGGGAATTACAGAGCCCAGGGATGGATTGGGGCCTGCCCTGGACACACACACAGGGAAATGGGAATTACAGAGCCCAGGGATGGATTGGGAACACACACACAGGGAAATGGGAATTACAGAGCCCAGGGATGGATTGGGGACACACACACAGGGAAATGGGAATTACAGAGCCCAGGGATGGATTGGGGCCTGCCTGGACACACACACAGGGAAATGGGAATTGCAGAGCCCAGGGATGGAAGGGATGCACTGGGCCCTGCCCTGGACACACACACAGGGAAATGGGAATTACAGAGCCCAGGGATGGATTGGGGCCTGGACACACAGGGAAATGGGAATTACAGAGCCCAGGGATGGATTGGGGCCTGCCCTGGACACACACACAGACAGGGAAATGGGAATTGCAGAGCCCAGGGATGGCAGAACCCAGCCAGGAGATTGGGTTACTACAGAACATGGGAAGATTTCAGTGGCTCTCACTCCAGCCTGGAATTACAGCCAGGTTCTCTCTGCAGCCTACTAAATTATGAACACTTCTCTTTGTGTAGCAAACTGCAATAAACACTTCTGTTTGTGTGTTAAAGTATGGTAAATATTTGTGTACCAATCTATAATAAATACTTTATTTGTGTATCAACCTATAATAAATATTTCTTTCAGTGTATCGATGTGTAATACTTCTGTGTGCATCAATCTGTAACAAATATTTCAATTTATAAATTGTGTATCAAATTATAATAAATATTTCTATGTGTGTATGAATCCATAATAAATATTTCTATTTGTGTATCAGTCCATAATAAATACTTGTAAATGTGTATCAATAAATAACAAACACTTCTCTTTGTCTATCAATCTATAATAAACACTTCAACCTGTGAATCAATCTCTAATATTTCTATTTGTGTATTAAACTACAATAAATAATTTGGGTATCAATCTATAATACTTATATGTCTATATCAATCTCTTATAAATACTTAATATATATTTGTGTATAGATTATCAATCTATAAGAAATACTTATATTTGTGTATCAGTCTATAATAAACACTTCTCTGTGTGTATAAATCTCTAATAAACACTTTGTGTGTCAATCTATAATAAACATTTTGATTTGTGCATCACTTCTCTTTGTGTATCAAACTATAATGAATACTTTGTGTATCAATCTATAATAAATCCTGTGATTTGTGTGTCAAACTCTAATTTTTGCCCACCAACCAACAATAAATCATTCTACCTGCAGCACTCACCATTGTCTGGCCCCTGCAGTTTCATGGAGTACAGCTTGACAGGCTGACTAAAAGCTACAGTGATGAGCAGCTGTGGAAGGAAAAAAAACCAAAATTACACTCTGATTTCTGCACTTGGAACCAGCCCAGCACAGGAACCAGGGATAAGGCAGCTCTGGAATAAAATGCTGGGCTCACTTCTCCTGTTCCACCCATCCTGGCCCCTTATTGCCCTGGGCATCCTCAGGGGGGAAACCTTTGGAGCCTGTGGGACAACATCCCCGGATCCATGGGCAGCACTGCCTTGGATCCATGGGCTCCTGCAGGAGAACATGCCCGGATCCATGGGCAGCACTGCCTTGGATCCATGGGCTCCTGCAGGAGAACATGCCCGGATCCATGGGCAGCACTGCCTTGGATCCATGGGCAGCACTGCCTTGGATCCATGGGCTCCTGCGGGAGAACATCCCCGGATCCATGGGCAGGAGAACATCCCCAGATCCATGGGCAGCTCTGCCTTGGATCCATGGGCAGCACTGCCTTGGATCCATGGGCAGCACTGCCTTGGATCCATGGGCTCCTGCAGGAGAACATCCCCAGATCCATGGGCAGCTCTGCCTTGGATCCATGGGCAGCACTGCCTTGGATCCATGGGCTCCTGCAGGAGAACATCCCCAGATCCATGGGCAGCTCTGCCTTGGATCCATGGGCAGCACTGCCTTGGATCCATGGGCTCCTGCAGGAGAACATCCCCAGATCCATGGGCAGCACTGCCTTGGATCCATGGGCTCCTGCAGGAGAACATCCCCAGATCCATGGGCAGCACTGCCTTGGATCCATGGGCTCCTGCAGGAGAACATCCCAGATCCATGGGCAGCACTGCCTTGGATCCATGGGCAGGAGAACATCCCTGGATCCATGGGCAGCACTGCCTTGGATCCATGGGCCCTGCAGGAGAACATCCCCGGATCCATGGGCAGCACTGCCTTGGATCCATGGGCTCCTGCAGGAGAACATCCCCGGATCCCTGGGCTCCTGCAGGAGAACATCCCCGGATCCATGGGCAGGAGAACATCCCCGGATCCATGGGCAGCACTGCCTTGGATCCATGGGCAGGAGAACATCCCCAGATCCATGGGCAGCACTGCCTTGGATCCCTGGGCCCCTGCAGGAGAACATCCCTGGATCCATGGGCAGCATTGCCTTGGATCCATGGGCCCCTGCAGGAGAACATCCCCGGATCCATGGGCAGCATTGCCTTGGATCCATGGGCAGGAGAACATCCCCGGATCCATGGGCAGCACTGCCTTGGATCCATGGGCAGGAGAACATCCCCGGATCCATGGGCAGCACTGCCTTGGATCCATGGGCTCCTGCAGGAGAACATCCCCGGATCCCTGGGCCCCTGCAGGAGAACATCCCCAGATCCATGGGCAGCACTGCCTTGGATACATGGGACCCTGCGGGAGAACATCCCCAGATCCATGGGCTCCTGCAGGAGAACATCCCCAGATCCATGGGCTCCTGCAGGAGAACATGCCTGGATCCCTGGGCAGCACTGCCTTGGATCCATGGGCTCCTGCAGGAGAACATCCCTGGATCCATGGGCAGCATTGCCTTGGATCCATGGGCTCCTGCAGGAGAACATCCCTGGATCCATGGGCAGCACTGCCTTGGATCCATGGGCTCCTGCAGGAGAACATCCCTGGATCCATGGGCAGCACTGCCTTGGATCCATGGGCTCCTGCAGGAGAACATGCCCGGATCCCTGGGCTGCAGCCCCTCTCCTGAAGGCCCCAGCCCCTCAGCAGAAGCTCCCTGGAGCATGTGCAGCACACCTGCTCGTCGCAGTCGGACTCCAGGTAGGAGGAGTCCTTGCGCAGGCAGTTCTCGAAGCCGTGCTCGTCGCTCTCGTTGAGGCACTCGCAGCCAGCCTTGTTGATGAAGGGCAGCAGATCCATCTGGGGACAGAGAGCACACAGCTGCTCACAGCTGGGACAGCCACAGCATGGCACACAAAATGCATTTTAATCATTACAGAGATTCTCCATTCTTACTAAATGTGTACATGTCAATATTCACAGTTTTTCTGGAACAGAGAGCCCAGACAAGTGGTTTTCTCGGCCAGCTCTGCCTAAAATTTGACTTCAAGTGCATTTTTTTACCAGTTGAGCTAGAGAATAAAGCTCTGGGGAGACACTCACGTATCCTTTGGGGATGTCTGTGTCTTCGCTGTTGCCAGGATCGTTCTCCAGGTGCTGTTTGATCTTGTCCTCCAGGCCCACGGCATCTGCTCCCTGGTACTGGTCGATGCGCACCTTGTTGCGGAAGAACAGGAACGTGGGCGTTGCTGAGATGTTGTTGGTGGCAGCCGTGCCCTGGGAGCAGACGGGAGTCCCCATTAGTGCCTCAGGCAATCTCACCTGCACCACTGGGAGCTGCCTCATCCCACCGATAAACCCATTCATTTATTTTATTTGATTTACATTTTTGTCATTCACCCTGGTGCCGTGCGCAATATCTCAAGTACTACTTGGGGCTGAGGATCAGTGAATTATTGTGCTTTTACACTGCTCAAAGGAAGGGCAGCCCAGCAGGGCTATTCCTCCTTAGGAGGGATCTGTTCTCCCAGTCTGGGAGCAATCAGTGCCAGGGCTGCCGTGCCCTCCCCTGTCCCCATTCCCGGGCAGCAGGAAGGCTCTGGAGCACACACCTGGCACTGGTGCACGTCCACCTCCAGGAACGTTGCCTGTGGGTATTTGTTGCTCAGGGCGTTGAAGGCGGGCGCGATCCGCAGGCAAGGGCCACACCTGGGGGAAAAGTGACACTTCCACTGAATTCCACTTCTGGTTCTTTGTCATTGCCTGCCCCAAATGGAATTAGAAGGTTCCTGCTCTTCCTGATATCCTGCTGTAAGAACAGTCCCTCCACCTGGCTGCCCGGGTGATACAGTGAAGGATGACATTTGGGAACCTGCAATTTATTGTCTTTATTTGCAGCATTTTCACCACAGTCCTGCTCGAGAAAGTGTTACAAAGGAGGGCAAAAGCAGCAAAAAACTCCTATCATTAGTCCATGCTACCTCCTGGGAAAAAAACTGTATTTACACACAACTCAAATGGTCAACACGTATCAAATTGTTCCCACAACAAATCTCATTTACACCTATAACCAGTTATTCCCGTATTTATTTGGCCCTGGGAAGACAGAGTTGGTTTCTTTTGATTTAATTGCATTGGCTTGGATGAAAATGTGTATTTTTTATTTATTCTGCGTCAACAAAAGTGTAGGAAGTGCTCAGCTGCACCAATTCCTGTAAAGGGAGTTTCTCACTGAGAAAGAGAAACAAAAAGTGGAATAAAAAAACCCCGACGTAGTAAATTGGCAAAAAAGCACCCATAACTAAGAGGCAGCAGCCAAAAAATAATGAGGTGCCCTATGAACCCCCAAACCCCTGAGATTATCACTATTCTCCCTAATTTCACAAATTAACGGGAATCATTCAGATGTCGAGGTTCACTTGGTGACAAATTCATCTCGATTTCATCACAGTTACATCTCCCTGCTGAGGAGGGGAAAAGGGATAATCTACTTGTCCTGGGCAAATGGGGTGCGGATCCAGTCAAGTTTTATGGGGCAAAAGATGTTTTTCCAAGTTTTAAGTTGCATTTAGCGTTGTCCGTGCCTTGTTCCCATCACTTTCCTGCCCTTTAACGGGGCTTTACACCAGCGCAGCCCCTGCTCCCTCAGAGCGCCTGAGGGCTGGCGGGTCCGCGGGCAGTGGGTTCGGCGGGAAAAACGGGAATTTATGCCAGGACCTGGGAACATTGTGTTAAAAATCACGGAACTTAGAAAGGCGCTGATGCTGCGACTGCACTGACGCGTTCCGGAGCGCCCCTCACGCTGCAAACCGCGCCGGCGAACCCCGAATAAAAACACGGCAAGAGCGGAGCCCTTCCCGGGAGCCTGAGGGGGAACGGGCGCGCAGGAGCCGCCCCCCGCCCTCACTCACCCCCTCATGGTGAACTTCACCACGGCCAGGCGGGAGCCGGCGGCGCTCAGCTCGGGCTGGAACTCGGTGTCGTTGGCGATCACCTTCACGCCCGCCATGGCCGCGGGCCCCGGTGGCGGTGCCGGGTGCGATGTGCAGCGTCACGGCGGGCAGGACGCCCGGCATGCACCGCTGGCACGGGCGCAGGCGCGCCCGCCCCGCTCCGCTCCCGCCCGGCCGCCATCTTGGGGCAGGGCAGCGCGGGACGCAGTGACGTCACCGGCCGCCATTTTGAGAACGGGCAGCGATGCCCCCGGCCGCCATTTTGAGAACGGGCAGGCGTGAGGGGCGCAGCGCCCCCCGGCGGCCATTTTGGGAACGGGCAAGCGCGGGAATTTTGTGAGAGGAGACGCGATTTTAAATATCAAAATAAAACTTTAGTACTAGTTTCGTCATCAACTCGTTTTTTGGTGACGTTATGGGGATGGCTGATGTAAATTTTTGTCACCTTACTTAAATTATGCTTTTTAATAAAGTCGCGCTGTCGCGATACGGAAAAGAATTGTGAAATAAACGCTGAAGCCAAATGGGGGGAAATAAGATATAAGTGCTTGTAATAACCACAAAATAAAACCAAAATTAAATCCAGGATTTTCTCCGACCCAATTTGCAGCGTCATTCCTGACAACTTCCCAACGTACTTTAGAACACAACATAATGTCACTTCAAGATGTCTCATAATTCCGCTTTTCCTGCTAAACACCGGGAATATCCCCAGCACTCTACTCTCGCCTGCTGTAATTCAAAAGCCTTGCAGTAATCGCTAACTAATGAATTATTTTTTTAGCAAGTAATCACCGGCTCACTGCGCCCTCAGCGTCACCCGGCAGTTTCCACGGCGGCGGCACCTTGCCGTCAAGCGCGCCGGCCGGAGCTTTGCGCCAGTGTCGCGGGACGCGCTGTCATCCGGCCGCTGCCGCACCGAGCGCGGCGGGGCCGCGGCGCCCGGGACGCGTGAGGGCCGGGACAGCCCCCGGCACCGGCACCGGGACCGAACAGGTGCGACCGGGGACCGGGGCGGGAGAGCGGCTCGCTGCCAGCGGGAGCGCGGAGCGAGCCCGCGGCGCTCCGCAGGCCCCGCAGCATCCCCTGCGCCGGGAGCGCTGAGGAGGCTGCGGCAGCGGGAGGCGCAGGGACCCGGGCGGTCCGGGACCCACACTCGGCTGGGCCGGAGCCCAGGGAGCCCAGGGAGCCCGGGACACCGGTAACGGAGCAGGATGGGGTTTGGAATCCATCAGGGTTCACCTCAAAACGAGCGCCGGGTTATTAAATGGATGGATGGAGGTTTCCATCGCTGCTAACGGAGAGACTCCTGGCAGGAATGGATCCTCTGAGGGGCTTAAATGCCTTTTAATGCCGATTTTTTTTGCTACCTCGCAGCCCTCCCCGGGTTTATTTCCCTTTCCTGTGCCAGACAGTGTGCGCTTGGCACCCAGGCATGGGATTTGGAGTGCTCCACCTGCTTTGGATAACTGTCCTTGGTGACAGTTCGAAACAGGAAAAATTACTGTGGCTTCAGTGTATCACCAAATTAAGCACCGGGAAAACCTGCAAGTGGCTTCCGAAGGTGTTAATTAACTCCAGTCTCGTGTCCCAAATGATTGGTTTGTTCTCTGTCTACGTTTGGAAGCTCCTGCATACCCAGGGAAGGTGTTCTCATTGTGTTCTCCTTCCCTCAATGGTCCCTTCTTTCCATCCCTAAGTAACAACCAGAAAGTCTAACCTGTCATTAATTTTAAAATCATTGCATTTTTCTAAAATGCATAAATAGCCCATTTATAGCTATAGTATACTATTTAACACTACTTAGTGCTATTTATTAGCGTTTTGGGGGCAGATTATTGGAGTGTGCACACAAATCCTGTGATTAATTCCTTCCTCGATGGAAATAAAAGTGTTTGGGAAGAGCTGCTCCGGTGTAACAGAGGTGGGGTTGCTTCTGTTTCACCCCTTCCTCCCATGGGATTGTTCTGTTTGGGGGCTTTTCTGGCTGTAAAAATCCACAGTGTGGATCTCTGGGTAGACAGCTTGCAAAGGGTTGGAGTCCTGGATTCAGTGTTTAATTCCTTGTACTGGAACAATCAGTTTAGTGGCTTTACTGAAATAGGAACTGATCCGGGATTAAATGCGCCTAAGTCCCACCTTCAAGCAGAGCAGTTCAAAGAGTCACACATTAGTTAACATTCTTTTGGTTCATTTCCTCATTTAAAGAATTGCTTTCTGTTAAAATATTTTTAAAATCCTGGTTTTGGGAAGGTGTTTTTCCACATCCCTGCATTTGTTCTGTTTATTGTACAATATTGTTGTGTGTTTCCCACATCCCTGCATTAACTGTATGTCTAAGATTGGAATTATTTCCATATTATTTATTTATTATTATTTGCAAGGTTTTGTGTTAGAAAATTTCAAGGGAAGGAGATAAATACAAGGATGATGTGTGTATATCCCTGTGTACATGGAATAACAGGATAATCTGCCTCACTGGCTTTTTGGAGGAAAACCAGGATTTTGGCACTTGTGGACAGACACAAATTTACCCCATGGAGACACAGGAGGAATTGTACTCGTGGCATCTCCATTTTCTATTTCCAAGTTCCCTTTTCTGCAGGAAACAGAGGGTTTGGGGCAGTTCTGAGTGCTGGGAATCGGTGTGCAGTGATTCCCTGCCTGCTTTTGGGCCCCTTTGGCACTGGGACAGTGCTGATTTGCTCCTGTACTTTGTCATCACTGATGTCAAAAAATGGAATTATTGATTGTTTTCGGACAAAAAGGGATTTTGGTGCTGCCAGGGGCTGCACTTGGTGCGTGCTGGGGCTAAGCTGTGGAACCCAAGTTCCTGGGGAATTAAGATGTGGCTTTTCCTGAAAAGGAAGTTTTTTATGAAGGCTTTGCGCTGCCACAGTCAAAAACTAGAAGGAAAGAGGTAGTTTGTGTTTTTCCTCTCCCTCCCAGAGCCCTGCTGTGAAATGCTCTGAGAACTGGGTTTGAAATGGGGTTGGTAATGTGGTTTCTGCATGGAAAATCCCGAATCTCTTAGGGTTAGTTTTGTGCTAGTGCTCTTGTATGTTGTAATACCCTCCTGTATGTTCCCTCTGAAAATTCCCCTCATTCTGAGTGGGGTGGGTTGGAAGTGTTCACAAGTGGCTCTAAATGCAGAATTGTTAAATACAGGATCTCAAGCAGCAATGCTGGTCCCCAGCAGGGGACTTTCTGTATTTATCCAAAAATGCAGCTGTTTTTGACAGCCTGGTGACACAGGAACACCGTGACTTGTTCCCTGAACTGGGAGCAGTAGGACAGCAGAGCAGTGGGAAGGGGTTTTTGTGTTGCTCATGGGTGTTTTTCAGCTCTGCTTTAGTCATTTCTGGTTTGTTTCCTCACAAAAATTGAGTGGGTATTTATGTTTGCTGTGGGCGGTTTTGTTCTTGTTGTTGATATTTGCATTTTGGTCTGTTGCATCTGGACACTTTATTCCTGCTTTTATTCCATTTTTATGATGATTTCCCTGCAAATCAAGCCTGGTTTAATTGTAGCTCTTGGTTTGTTTAAAATGTTGTTTAAAATGCTGAATTAATTTCTCTTTCTGTGCTCTTATGGTCCAGACAGAGCAATTGATCCAGCATTGCATAACAATTAACTCTGCAGGGCCAGGTGTGGTTTGCAGCGTGCAGAAAGACTGGATTTTTGCTCTTTATTGATCCTGCTCATTACATTCGAGCTTGAATTAAATAGCTTTTAATGAAGATGGGCCGGTGGGCTGCCAGAAAGGAGCTGCTTCCCTGGCAAGGGTCATTTGATGTGGTATCATTTGGTGATGTGGATTTTGTGGCGAGCCCAGAGTTGATCCCTGACTTGTCAGCAGCCTCCCGGGAGCCGTGTGTAATCCTTAGCCATTCATTAGCCTGCCCTTGCTCGCTCCCTTCCCCCTTTTTTCCACCGTTCCAGTTCTCTGGCTGCAGAGGGTGGCAGCGCTCAGCACATGGAGTAACAGCTCCTGTGCTTTTACACGCATGAGGAATGACAGGGATTCCTGTTGGAAGAGATCGGGGTGCTGGCACAGCTTGTGCAGGTCAGAGTGACCTTCATTTTTCTGTCATAATTCAGATTTATTCCCTCTGAAGTGCTGTGACACAGGTTTACAGACCTGGGGAAACTCAAGGTAGGAGAACGTGTATATAGCTATAAAAAACCCCACAAAACCACACGTATTTCATGCTCCTCTAAATCAGAGCTCTGCTTTGAGCCAGGGTGAGTTCAGAGCATAAACCTCCACGATATAGTACACAAGGAGTGTTTGGTTATTAATTTAACACGACCTTTTCACCGATAAGAAAACCTCAGTTCTAACAGCATGGAAGTGCTGGGCAAGCTGGGAATGTTGCTACCACAAACACAGGGTTGTTGTGGGGTTTAAATCTTGTGCAAATTCAAGTGGGTTTTATTGCCACAACTTGAGTTGCTATTCCCAGTCATTGAGACCATTTTGGCCCAGGGACAATTGAAATTCCACTGTGTTTTTTGTGTCAATATGTTCAGAATATCCAAAATGTTGCTGTAAAGATAGTGCTGGACCCATTTCCTGCTGGAGAGTGGCCAGCATCCAGTTTGTCAGTGGATTATACAAGGTTGATTTCACCTAAGGCAGCATATTCCATATCCCAACATGAATGTCTGTGTAGCAGGGACATAACAACATCAGGGGTATAAAAACTGCTTCAGCCTCAGGACTTAAAACATTTGTAACTTCAAAATTACTCTAAAAAGAGGGATTTGAGCAAAAATCCTTGTGTGCATGGAGATGTGCTGTTTGGCCCCCAACTTTTACTCCCCTCCCTTTTCGTTTGAAGGATAATATTTTGGATTTTGGGAGACTGCAGCCTTCCCCCCCCCACCCCCCCATAAAGTAAATAAACAGCACTATTGCCTCATACCTGGGGGGTCATGTCTGTCTGTCCGTCTGCTGTTCCTCATCTGCTGCATCCTGGGGCCTCCCAAATGTGAGGGGAAAATGGTGGGAAACATGAGGGGACAGAATGGCAGAAACATGAGGGGAAAATATTGCAGAAACATGAGGGAAAAAGCAGGGAATGTGAGGGGAAAAGATGGCAAAAACATGAGGGAAAAAGAGCAGGGAACATGAGGGGAAAAGATGGCAAAAACATGAGGGAAAAAGAGCAGGGAACATGAGGGGAAAAGATAGAAAAACATGAGGGGGAAAGGGTGGGAAACATGAGGGGAAAAGATGGCAAAAACATGAGGGAAAAAGAGCAGGGAATGTGAGGGGAAAAGAGCAGGAAATGTGAGGGGAAAAGATGGCAAAAACATGAGGGGAAAAGATGGCAGAAACATGAGGGGGAAAGAGCAGGAAACATGAGGGAAAAAGAGCAGGGAACGTGAGGGAAAAAGAGCAGGGAACGTGAGGGGAAAAGATGGCAAAAACATGAGGTGAAAAGATGGCAGAAACATGAGGGGGAAAGAGCAGGAAACATGAGGGAAAAAGAGCAGGGAATGTGAGGGAAAAAGAGCAGGGAACGTGAGGGGAAAAGATGGCAAAAACATGAGGGGAAAAGAGCAGCAAGCATGAGGGGAAAAGATGGCAGAAACATGAGGGGAAAAGAGCAGGGAACATGAGGGGAAAAGGACAGAAAACATGAGGGGAAAAGATGGCAAAAACATGAGGGGAAAAGAGCAGCAAGCATGAGGGGAAAAGATGGCAGAAACATGAGGGGAAAAGAGCAGGGAACATGAGGGGAAAAGGACAGAAAACATGAGGGGAAAAGATGGCAGAAACATGAGGGGAAAAGAGCAGGAAACATGAGGTGAAAAGGATGGAAAACACGAGGGGAAAAGATGGCAAAAACATGAGAGGAAAAGAGCAGCAAGCATGAGGGGAAAAGAGCAGGGAACATGAGGGAAAAAGAGCAGGGAACATGAGGGGAAAAGGACAGAAAACATGAGGGGAAAAGATGGCAAAAACATGAGGGAAAAAGAGCAGGAAACATGAGGTGAAAAGATGGCAAAAACATGAGGGAAAAAGAGCAGGGAACATGAGAGAAAAAGAGCAGAGAACATGAGGGAAAAAGAGCAGGGAATGTGAGGGGAAAAGATGGCAAAAACACGAGGGGGAAAGAGCGGGAAATGTGAGGGGAAAAGATGGCAGAAACGTGAGGGGAAAAGAGCAGGGAACATGAGGGAAAAAGGACAGAAAACATGAGGGGAAAAGAGCAGCAAGCGTGAGGGGAAAAGATGGCAGAAACATGAGGGGAAAAGAGCAGGAAACATGAGGGGAAAAGGACAGAAAACATGAGGGGAAAAGATGGCAAAAACATGAGGGAAAAAGAGCAGGAAACGTGAGGGGAAAGATGGCAAAAACATGAGGGGAAAAGAGCAGCAAGCATGAGGGGAAAATATGGCAGAAACATGAGGGGAAAAGAGCAGGGAACATGAGGGGAAAAGGACAGAAAACATGAGGGGAAAAGATGGCAGAAACATGAGGGGAAAAGAGCAGCAAGCATGAGGGGAAAAGATGGTAGAAACATGAGGGGAAAAGAGCAGCAAGCATGAGGGGAAAAGAGCAGGGAACATGAGGGAAAAAGATGGCAAAAACATGAGGGAAAAAGAGCAGGGAACATGAGGGAAAAAGAGCAGGGAACATGAGGGGAAAAGATGGAAAAAACATGAGGGGGAAAGAGCGGGAAATGTGAGGGGAAAAGATGGCAGAAACGTGAGGGGAAAAGAGCAGGGAACATGAGGGGAAAAGGACAGAAAACATGAGGGGAAAAGATGGCAAAAACATGAGGGGAAAAGAGCAGGGAACATGAGGGGAAAAGGACAGAAAACATGAGGGGAAAAGATGGCAGAAACATGAGGGGAAAAGATGGCAGAAACATGAGGGGAAAAGAGCAGGGAACATGAGGGGAAAAGGACAGAAAACATGAGGGGAAAAGATGGCAGAAACATGAGGGGAAAAGAGCAGGGAACATGAGGGGAAAAGGACAGAAAACATGAGGGGAAAAGAGCAGGAAACATGAGGGGAAAAGGACAGAAAACATGAGGGGAAAAGAGCAGGAAACATGAGGGAAAAAGAGCAGGAAACGTGAGGGGAAAGATGGCAAAAACATGAGGGAAAAAGAGCAGGAAACATGAGGGGAAAAGGACAGAAAACATGAGGGGAAAAGATGGCAAAAACATGAGGGAAAAAGAGCAGGAAACGTGAGGGGAAAGATGGCAAAAACATGAGGGAAAAAGAGCAGGAAACATGAGGGGGAAAGAGCAGGGAACGTGAGGGGAAAAGGGCGGGAACTCTGAGGGAAAAAGAGCAGGGAACACGAGGGGGAAAGAGCCGGAAACCTGAGGGGAAAAGAGCAGGGAATGTGAGGGGAAAAGGGCGGGAACTCTGAGGGGACAGAACGGCAGAGCCAGGGAGGGGCAGGATAGTAGAAACATGAGGGGAAGAGATGGCAGACACCTGAGGGAAGGGAGCAGCCGGGACGTGGCTGATGCTGTTGCGCTGTTGGGATTGCAGGCGCGCGGAGGCCATGGCCGGGAACAGCCTGGTGCTGCCCATCGTGCTGTGGGGCCGGCGCGCCCCCACGCACTGCGTGTCCTCCCTGCTGCTCGTGGATGGCTCTGTCATCGTCACCGGCTGCCACGACGGGCAGATCTGCCTCTGGGACCTGGCTCCTGACCTGCAGGTAATGGAGGCCCCGTGCCCCTCGGCCTGTCCTCCCTCTCCCCACGCTCGGGCGGCTGCTCTGCCCTGCCCACAGCGCTGTCAGGGGTTACAAAGAGGGGTTTTGCCTCCTGGTCTTCCAACAGGAGCAGCACCTTTTTCAACTCGTTCCAGTTTCTTGGAGCTGCTCTAAACCAGTTGCTTTCTAGTTGAGGTGTTTAATATTGTGTTGTGGAAAGGAGCTCCTTCCCAATATCCCATCTGGCAGTGGGAAGCCATTCCCCCTTTTCCTGGCACTCCATTCCCTGTCCCAAGTCCCTCTCCAGCTCTCTTGGAGCCCCTTTTGGCACTGGAAGGGGCTCTGAGGTCTCCCATTATTTATGGATTTATGGGGAAAACTCTTAATGTGCAACAAAATCTTTTATATTTGGCCAAACTCAATTGAAATTGAATTGAGCCAAATTCAGCTCCTGATTTGTAAACATTGAGAGGAGTTTGCAAAATGCTTTTTTTCCCTCCAAATTCTCATTCCTGTGTGAAGTAGAAAATCTTCCAAGATGATCCCTTCACTGCTGTGTTAATTGAACATGTGTGCACATATTAATGCACATATAACACATGAAGTAGAAGGCTGGGATATGGATATTCTGGTCATTTGTGTGATTTTGACTCCCTGTTTTCTTTCCCTGCTCCCAGATCAATCCCAGAGCTCTGCTCTTTGGTCATACAGCCTCAGTTACTTGTTTATCCAAGGCCTCAGCTTCCAGTGAAAAGCAATATATAGTGAGTGCATCAGAGAGTGGGTGAGTTTCTAAGTGTTTATTATGTGCAATAATGGGAATTTGTGCCCAGTTTATCCATATACTCAACACTGTGTTTGATTTTTATGCTCAAGAGAAAATTCCTCAAGAAGTACATTTTATTTTTTGATTCGTTTTGTTTATTAATCAGAGAGCAGCAGTTAAGTGGTAGAAGGGGGTAATAGCTGCTCAGGTTCTGTAATTTTTCCTCACAGGGAACAGGAGGTTGTGTGGATTTAGGAGGACTGGAAAGTCCAGTTGATTTTGAGTTTAAATACAGCCCTAACAAGTGGTTCAAGTGAAGTTCCCCCGCTGTGAGGGGTTTGAAGTGCCTGTTTTCCAGGTGGTGCTTTCCCTGTGTTCCAGGGAGATGTGCCTGTGGGATGTGAACGACGGGCGGTGCATCGAGTTCACCAAGCTGGCCTGCGCACACACAGGCATCCAGGTGAGTGTGAGGGCTGCCAGGGAGGGAAGGGTGCTCTGCAGGCAGCACAGTGGGTCTGGGAGCACCCCCAGCCCAGGCTGGGTCATCCTCACCCTGCACGGATTCCTGTCTGTGTCTGCTCCCATTGCTGCAGTTCTATCAGTGCAGGCAGCACAGTGGGTCTGGGAGCACCCTTGGGCCCAGGCTGGTTCATCCTCACCCTGCACGGATTCTATCAATGCAGGCAGCACAGTGGGTCTGGGAGCACCCTCGGGCCCAGCCTGGTTCATCCCTGCCCCACACGGATTCCTGTCTGTGTCTGCTCCCATTGCTGCAGTTCTATCAGTGCAGGCAGCACAGTGGGTCTGGGAGCACCCTCGGGCCCAGGCTGGTTCATCCCTGCCCTGCACAGATTCCTGTGTCTGCTCCCCTCTCCACAGTTCTATCAGTTCACAGTCGGCACGCAGAGGGAGGGGAGACTCCTGTGCCACGGGCATTACCCTGAGATTCTGGTGGTGGATGCAACCAGCCTTGAGGTCCTGTACTCTCTGATATCCAAGATCTCTCCTGACTGGATCAGCTCCATGACCATCATCCGCTCCAACAGGACACAAGGTGAGTGTTTCTCGTGGCAGGGACGCCTCCCACCATCCCACTGCATCCAGCCTGGCCTTGGGCACTGCCAGGCTTTCCTGGGAATCCTGGATCAGCTGAGCACAGACTGGGTTGGTTCTGCTCATTCTGTTAATTTGGTGGGCTTCAGTTTCTGGCAGACAAGTGTCTCGTTGGGGTGTTCCTATTGTGGAGAGTGGAATTCCTGAGAGGTTTGGGGAGCACTGGGGAGAAAATCCCGACTAAAGGACTTCTCCCTTGAGTTAAGGCTCAGCAACAGTTGTAAACTGGGCATTCCCAAAATCCTGGGGTGGGAAAGCTCAGCTCTTATCCCCACAGCAGATAAATTGCTGGGGAAACTGGAAATGAGCTCTGCTGTGAAGGCTTCCATTCAATAAACATTCCATCTGGAAGCACATGCTCAGGAATGCTTGGGCCAGGGTTCACTCCCGCCCAGCTGAGGAGCTCCCTGTGCCTCAGGCTCCTTTTGTGTTTCCAGAGGACACCGTGGTGGCCGTGTCCGTGACTGGCATCCTGAAGGTCTGGATCATCACCTCCGAAGTCAATCGGATGCAGGTGGGCACGGGCTGCTGCATCAGTGGCACTTCTGGTGGGATGGAGGGCTCTGTCCCTGATATTCTGCTGATAGCCCTGTCCCTATTCCAGTGGAAAATAACTTGCTGAATTTTCCTTTACTGATTTAAGTTGCCACCAGAACTCCTAATACTTCTCAGAGAACTGATTTCCAAATGAAGTGTAGGATTGTGTCCAGTTGTTCCAAATCCGTTTTTTATTTGTCCCATGTAGTGATTTGGGTTAACGTTTTTCTGAGCAGACCATACCATTTTTAGGAATATTCATTATATGGGATTATCTCCAGCTCCCTGGAGATAATTGGCTATTGTTAGTTGGCATTTCCTGGGTACTAATGAATAAAAGTCTTAAAGGAGATTTGCCCAGGATCTCAGGGGGAAACCTCATGTAGAATGGTACCATCTTGTCTTTGGGAGTGGAGTCTGCCTCAGTGGCTGTGAGATCAGCAGCACTGATCTGTGCTGCTGGGGAGCCTGGGGATGGTGTGCCCTGCAGAGGGGACACCACGTGCCCTGCAGGTCTGCTAGGAGGAGGTGTGGGATAAAGCCTGCCCCGAGGGTTTGGGTTTGCCCACAGGAACCCACCCGCAGGAGGGCCAGGGTTTGGGTTTATCCACAGGAACCCACCTGCAGGAGGGGCTGGGGGCAGTGGGAGCAGGGCCAGGTGGCTGAGGGCCCGTTCTGTTTGCTCCAGGACACCAGCCCGGTGTTTGAGGAGGAGTCCAAGCCCATCTACTGCGAGAACTGCCAGAGCATCTCCTTCTGCGCCTTCACGCAGCGCTCGCTCCTCGTCGTGTGCTCCAAGTACTGGAGGGTAAGGCTCAGCCTCCTCCCTCAGGAGCCTGCATTAAACCACACCAAACACCCAGGTGAAGGGGCTCCAGGTCTCTCCAGTGCACCCCTGCACTGAAATACATTTAATGTAAATACACATATATTTCATGTATTTCTAGATATTTGATCCAAGTCTCTGCCCGTGGTGAGCTTTGGAACGAGATGGCCCTAAATGTCTTTAACAACCCAAACCATTCCATGATTCTGTGATACTGAACCCAAAACCAGCTGCTGCCTGGGCATTTTAATATTTAATTGATTGGTTAATAACCACAGACTTTGTTTCCTCTCAGGTCTTTGATGCTGGAGATTATTCCCTCTTATGTTCAGTGCCCAGTGAAAATGAGCAGACCTGGACTGGTGGGGACTTTGTGGCAGCTGATAAAGTGATTGTATGGACAGAGGATGGACAGAGTTTCATCTATAAATTACCAGCCAGGTACTCAACAGAAAAATACCCCCTTTATTTAATTTTTGATCGATTTGAATTGAGTTTATTGAAGAGATACTGAAATATTGGTCCAGTAAGGGAAGACATGTAAATATAAAGCTATAAAATCAATTCAAAATTTGGCATCAAAGAGGTTAAAAATGACAGGAGTAAAACCAAAGACTTTCATTCTGACATCTTCATGGTGTGCAGATTTGTTCTGGGTAGTGATTGTGTTTTATCTTGGGTATTCCCACATAAATCGTGTGGGAACTCCTTCCTTGCCCTCATGTGATCAGAGCATGAGGATGGCAGCAGCACCCATGTCCTGCTGCGGGAATCACTCTTTAAATGTTATTATTATAAATTTATTATCTCCTGTGTCTGTTCCTGCCCCCAGCTGCCTCCCAGCCAGTGACTCATTCCGCAGGGATGTGGGGAAGGCAGTGGAGAACTCCATCCCCCCTTTGCTGTACAGCGTGTTGGACAGAGCAGAGAAGCAGGTACATCTTTGTGAGGGGCTGAGTTGGTTTGAAAGGAGGGAAGCTTGGAGCTGAGCACCTGCTTTGTGCCTGCTCTGAGCTTGTTCCTTGCTTTTCCAACAGCTCCTCATATGTCCTCCAGTGACTCGCTTCTTCTGTGGCCAGAGGGAGTTTGCCTACAGGCTGTTAATCCAAGGGGACTCCTCGGGGAGGCTCTGCCTCTGGAGCGTGCCCGACAGCCTGGACCAGCAGGAGGGTGCAAAAGGTGCCTCAGTCACGGCAGGTCTTGGTGCTCTCTGTGTGTTTGTGCTGATGAATCTGTGCTGGATGAGGGTGCAAAAGGTGCCTCATTAATAGCCACATCTTGGTGCTCTCTGTGTGTTTGTGCTGGATGAGGGTGCAAAAGGTGCCTCAGTCATGGCCGGGTCTTGGTGCTCTCTGTGTGTTTGTGCTGGATGAATCTGTGCTGGTTCTCCCACAGAACACAAAGTTGGGTTTAATTGTTGCCTCCTTGCAGGAGTTGTAGCATCTTCACCTTATCAGAGATGCCCAAAATCTTAGTTAGCATTATTCTAGTGGTGCCTTCATTCCCAGCAGGGAATCCCACCGTGGGCTGGGGACATCTTACCCACCCAGTTCCATCTCCCAGCCCCTCCCAGCTCAGCCCTGGCATCTCCCTCCTTTCCCAGGCCTGCCGGCAGCCACGTCCAGGTCCCTGCAGGAGGCCTTTGACCAGCTGAGCCCGCGGCCCGCGGGCATCATCGACCAGCTGAGCATGGTGGCCAGCGCCAGCGAGCCCCTGCGCGTCACCGCCAGCGTCTACATGCCGGCCCACGGGCGGCTGGTGTGCGGCCGCGAGGACGGCAGCATCGTCATCGTGCCCGCCACGCAGACCGCCATCGTGCAGCTGCTGCAGGGCGAGCACACGCTGCGCCGAGGTACGGCCATGCATGGGTGAAACCTCAGCAATCTGCTGCCATCGTGCAGCTGCTGCAGGGCGAGCACACACTGCACCGAGGTATGGCCATGCATGGGTGAAACCTCAGCAATCGTGCAGCTGCTGCAGGGCGAGCACACGCTGCGCCGAGGTACAGCCATGCACGGCTGGGAATGCACCAATAATCTGCTGCCATCGTGCAGCTGCTGCAGGGCGAGCACACGCTGCGCCCAGGTACGGCCATGCATGGGTGAAACCTCAGCAATCTGCTGCCATCGTGCAGCTGCTGCAGGGCGAGCACACGCTGCGCCAAGGTACGGCCATGCATGGGTGGGAATGCACCAATAATCTGCTGCCATCGTGCAGCTGCTGCAGGGCGAGCACACGCTGCGCCCAGGTACGGCCATGCACGGCTGGGAATGCACCAATCGTGCAGCTGCTGCAGGGCAGCACCAAGGCACGGCGTGCAGGAGCAGCAGGAGCCCCAGCAGTCTGCAGTGCCCTCTGTGCTGGCAGTCCTGCAGGTGTCCAGCCAGCCTGGCCGGGTCAGTGTGGGTGTTTCTGCAGGGGATAAGGTGAGGGAGCTCTCCTGTGCTGCCAGGATTGCTCCAGTCGCAGTCTCAGTGGGAAAGCTGCCAGGGTGGGACCCGTGTGCTGTGCCTGGGTCGCTTTGGGGTGTGGGTTCCATGTGACACTATTGTCACAGCTGGGGCTCTGGGTGCAGAGCAAACCCTTGGCAGTGCATTGTTCATTGAATGCCTGGTTTTCCTCTCCTCTCTTGTGCTTTCCCCCGGCAGGCTGGCCCCCTCACAGGACGCTGCGAGGCCACCGGAACAAGGTCACCTGCCTGCTGTACCCTCACCAGGTGTCCTCCCGCTACGACCAGAGGTACCTCATCTCAGGAGGCGTGGATTTCTCGGTCATCATCTGGGATATCTTCTCGGGAGAGATGAAACATATCTTCTGTGTGCACGGCGGGGAGATCACCCAGCTGCTGGTTCCACCAGAAAACTGCAGCGTGAGTTCTCCAGGATGAGCCTCAGTGCTCCTCGGGGCTGGGAATGCAGCAGGGAGTGAGTGCTGGGCATGCATCGCTCACCCAGCTCTTGCAAGAGCTTCACAAAGGAGAGCTTGGCTATTCTGTTCTTTATGCTTTCTGCCACCAGGTTTTAATTCTATAAAGGGTTGAAAATAGGGGCTTTATCAAACCTATTAAAAATGGGGTTTAGAGACAATCTTGCCTCTTGAAACTTAGCTGTATAAATAGAATTTAATGAACCAAGTGACATTGACTGAAAACTGGGGTTTGCTTAGCAAAATGGGGCTTAATACCCATTTTCTCTTCATTTCTGGTCAGGGAATTCTGTTCCCAGCGGCCTCAGTGAGTTTGAACATTGCTTTAGGTGCCTGACTTTGGTCACCCCGCTCGGCCCAGCGGGGAAGAGTTTTTAGAGTTTTTCACACCAGCTCTGCATGCTGCTGCTGAAGCTGTTTCTGTTCTCCCCCACCAGGCCCGCGTGCAGCACTGCGTCTGCTCTGTGGCCAGCGACCACTCGGTGGGGCTGCTGAGTCTGAGGGAGAAGAAGTGCATCATGCTGGCGTCCCGGCACCTGTTCCCCATCCAGGTGATCAAGTGGAGGCCAGCCGACGACTACCTGGTGGTGGGCTGCTCCGACGGCTCCGTGTACGTCTGGCAGATGGACACCGGTGAGCTCAGACCTCCTGCTGATCCCTCTTCGTGCACAGAGAGAGAGAGATGTGGAATGCAGGAGTACAGATCTGCTGCTAGTGCTGCCAGAGTGTGAGGGGGGTAGGATGGAGAGCAGAGATCCCTGCAGCCAGGCTGTGGAACGTGGGGTTCATTGCACAGGGCCTGGGGCAGGGCCCTGCTGGAGCTGCCAGGCACAGCTGGAGCAGCCTGAGAGAAGTAAAGAGAGGGGCAGAGAGGGGATGAGAGAGCGAGGTTCCCGTTACAATACCATAAATCTTCTGTGCTGAATATTCTGATTCTCACTGACCAACCTGGTACAAGATACCTGCTTGGAACCAGGAGGTATCAGCCAGAGCAGCACAAACATGGTTCTTCCCCAGGGTATGTTGCTGGTCATGTCCCGCTCTCTGGTTTTATGCAGGTTGAGTTCCAGAATCTGGACTCGTGTAAATCCTACAGCATTTCCATACAGCCTGTAAGAGTCACTACATTACCACACTGTGTTACATTTTAAACCCTAAAAACTGCTCTTTAGGTCCCTTCTGCCAAGCTGTGACCCTTGGGCCTGCCTGCAAGCAGAGGGTGTTGTTCCATCAATTCAGCCAACCACACCATTGTTTTCCAGTTGTTCAGTAACTGAGGGATCTCAAAGCTTGCTTTCATTTCAATCTCACTTACAGTTCCCATATTCTCACAATCTTTGGCCAGGCAATCATATCTGTACAGCTTTCCTGTTTCACCTTCCCCAACAGAGGGAGAATTCAAGCACTTTGGCACATTCCATTAGGAGCCTCACGCTGGGGGCTGTGTGACCCTCGTGGAAACACAGGAATTCCCGTGATCCTTTCAGAGCCAGCTGCTCCCACATCACAGCCGGCTGTCCCGCCTGTGCAGGGGCACGCTGAGCTGTGCCTGTGCCCTTGCAGGGGCTCTGGACCGCTGCGTGATGGGGATCACGGCCGTGGAGATCCTGAGCGCCTGCGACGAGGCCGTGCCGGCGGCCCTGGACGCGCTCAGCCACCCCGCCGTCAACCTGAAGCAGGCCATGACCCGCCGCAGCCTGGCCGCCCTCAAGAACGTGGCCCACCAGAAGCTGCAGACCCTGGCCACCAACCTGCTGGCCCCCGAGGCCTCGGACAAGGTGCGTGGGCTGTGCTGCCAGAGGGAAATGAAATCTGGGAGGTTTCTGTCCTCCCAAAACCTGTGGGTGAGGTTCTCGGCCAGAGCAACACAAACACGGTTCTTCCCCAGGGTATGCTGCTGGTCATGTCCTGCTCTCTGGTTTTATGCAGGTCGAGTTCCAGAATCTGCACTCATGCAGTGCTTTAGGCTGGAAAATGAAGTCCAAGCTTTAATTCCCCCTGCCCTGGGTTTGGCCAGCCCATTCCATGAGGAGCTGTTCCCCTGGCACAGCTTGTGGCCAGCAGAGAGCAGCAAAACTCCGTTCCCAGCTTCTCCATGCATCCCTTTCTGCGCCTGGCGCTGTCACCTTCTGTCAGGAGAGGAATCTGGGAGTGATGTGCTGAGAACATTCCCTGGAGCACCACCAGCATGTTCCCATTAAACACTGTCTGCTCGGGGTCTCTGCTGCTGCTTCTGCTGCATCCAGGCAGAGCTGGGAGCCCTGGTAGCTGCAGGGTTTGTGTGTGGGCTCCTCATCCAGTGAGGGTGCTGGGAATGAAGGGATTAGGGACAAGAGTGCTCAAAAACTCCTGTTAACGCTCTGGTTTCCAGTCTCCTTTCTGACATTCTCCAGCTTTGTTCCCTTCATTCCCTGCCTCCTCCCTTTTTTCCCCCTTGGAGGAAGACGAACTGAAGGGAGTGCCCAAGTGGTGCAGTACCTGCAGGTCTTGCTTTTCCAATGCCATATATGGATTCCATGGTTCACCCTCCAAACGTGAAATATTTCCTGCGTTTTAAGCTGAATAACAACGTTGCTGTTGCTTGGAATAGAGCTCCACTCTCACAGGGTTCAGGAGAAGGAGGTGTGAGCTTGTGTCTCCCCTGGAGAGCTCTGTTCATCTATAAACACTGGGAAACGGGATTTCTGTGGTTTGTGGGTGCCTTTCAGACCCAGCTCTGTCCTTTCCAGGGGAATTTACCCAAATACTCGCACAACTCGCTGACGGTGCAGGCCATCAAGACCAACGTGACGGACCCCGACATCCACGTGCTGTTCTTCGACGTGGAGGCGCTGATCATCCAGCTGCTGACCGAGGAGGCCTCGCGGCCCAGCGCCGGCGCCGCCTCCCTGGAGAGCCTGCAGAAGGCGCCCGGCGGCGCCGACAAGGGCGGCTCCTTCCTGGCCGGCAAGCGCGCGGCCGTGCTCTTCCAGCAGGTCAAGGAGACCATCAAGGAGAACATCAAGGAGCACCTGCTGGACGATGAGGATGAGGACGAGGAGGCGGCGCGGCAGAGGAGGGAGGACGGCGACCCGGAGTACCGCTCCAGCAAATCCAAACCGCTGACTCTGCTGGAGTACAACCTGACCATGGACACGGCCAAGCTCTTCATGTCCTGCCTGCACGCCTGGGGCCTCAACTCGGTGCTGGACGAGCTGTGCCTGGATCGCCTGGGCATGCTGAAGCCGCACTGCTCCGTGTCCTTCGGCCTCCTGTCGCGGGGCGGCCACATGTCCCTGATGCTGCCCGGCTACAACCAGCCCGTGGGCAGGGCGGCCCTGCCCCTAGAGCAGCTGGGCAGGAAGGCGTCGGTGACAGAGGGCCCGGGCAAGGGCACCTATGGCGTGTCGCGGGCCGTCACCACGCAGCACCTGCTGTCCGTCATCTCCCTGGCCAACACGCTGATGAGCATGACCAACGCCACCTTCATCGGGGAGCACATGAAGAAAGGCCCCAGCAGGTAGGGGAGCGCTGCCGTGGCTGGGCGGGCCCCTCTGGGATGCAGGGTTTGCTGTGCTTTGGTCACTCTGGGTGGTGGCTGCCACTGATGGGTCTCCCCTTTCAGGCCGCCCCGGCCGGGCACCCCTGAGACGGCCAAGGCGAAGCCGCCCCCTCCCGTGTCCAGCCATGCGGCACAAGGGCAAATCAAACAAGGTAAAGCCACAGCTTTGCACCCTTGCATCTGTTACTGCAGCTCCTTACACTGAGCCCAACCTCACTGGCAATGGCTGCATGGGAGGACAGAGTAAGGCAGTGTTAATCTCCATGAAATTACCGGGGACTTGTTTAAGAACCACTACAATTGCTGATTCTGCCTTGGCATCACCATTGCCTGTTTCGAGTGCTCCCACGCATTCTGAGGGGGCTTTAAAGCCTGGAGCTAAAGGCTCTGCAGGCTCTCCCAAAGTGTTTCTGTGGGAAGGAATGATCCCAGTGCCAGGATCACTCCTTGCCTGGTTGGAGCTGCTCACGTTGGAACAGAGTGAGCAAATCCAGCAGAACCAGGCAAAAAACTCTGGAGTGAGGCTTTGGTTTCAGGCTGGGGGGTTTTGTTGCAGCTGTCATTTCTGTTTTTCCTAAATTTGGTGCACCCTGTGCCAGTGGGGTGGGAAGGGATTTACTGCAGCCACACTGTGCCTCCCATGTGCTGGTGGGGTGGAAGGCCTGGAAAAAAGGGGGCTTGTGTCCTTCTCCTTCAGGCTTTTTGGCATTCCTGGGGCAAAGAGTTGCATTTCTGCCTAGAGGCCCGTTTAAAATGAAGGTAAATTCCAGGCAGCCCTCAGGAATTCATCCTGGACATCTTGGAGTGACAGACGGGGCAGCTCGGGCTGACTGGGGGTTATTTCTTGGCCTTTGGTGCACAACTTCCAAATCTGTGGAAATGTGGGAAAAGCACAGGAAGAAGCAGCAAAATTCCTGGGTTTCTAGCTTACAGTCAAGCATGAGGTTAAAGCAAAGCCACCTGCCCATAAACATATTTTAAATCACTCGATTTAGATGTACTTGGGTCTTTTCAAAACATCCCAGCTCCTGCCACTGTCTCCATGTTCCTCTGCAGCTGCATGTCTGCCTCTTCCTTCTTGGAAAACCTGGAATTCTCATTAAGTTGGATATTCTTTTGAGTTGAATATTACTTTGAAGCTGAGTGTTACTTTTAAGCTGAATATTTAAGTTGAAGATCACGCCAGCCTCCCCTTGTTTTCCATTCTCCAGTGATACTAACCCGTTCTTCTGCTGCTGCTCTCCTCACTTCCCTCTCTTTTTTTTCTCTCTCTTTTTATTTCTTCTTCTTTCCTCTGCAAGTTGCTCCTGCTGCTGCTTCCAGCACGGAATCTGGGCACTCTGACACTTCTGCTTTCCATTCCTGTTTCTTAGTCAACGAAGGTATTTCCTTCCTCACTTTCTACTTGTCCTTTACTCCAGCTAAGAGCCCTCCTCATTGTTCTTTGATTTCCAAATCATGTATTTGATTTCTAAGGGAATTCCTCCAAGGGTACCTGGGCTAGGCTTTCCTGCTGGCTTTTCACACCGCTTAAAGCTGGGTTTCGGTGTTGGTGGAGATTTGAATTGAATTCCGCACATATATTTAATAGAATATGGGACATTTTTATTTGAACTCTGGCCTTCTCTCCTGGTTTTACCTGCCCAGAGCCGTAGTAGGAATGCCCCTGGACTGAGTGTGCTAAGATAAAGACCCCAGGTGGAGAATGAGGACAGCAGTGTGCAGATGAGGATGAGCTGCGCTCGGCTCTGTCTGCACGCGTTTAGGCGAGGATGGGTTTGGTGTCCCTGCTGCTATTGAAACGCGAGCAGAGGGCGATGAGGCTGGGCTGGGTGATGCTCAGGGCCGTGCTGGTGACTGTGGGCTCACTGTCTGTGCTCCCCAGGCTGGAGCCAGCTGGCTGCCATGCACTGCGTGATGCTGCCCGACCTGCTGGGGCTCGACAGGTTCCGGCCGCCCCTGCTGGAGATGCTGGCCCGGCGGTGGCAGGATCGCTGCCTGGAGGTGAGCCCAGCCCTCCTCTTCTTTCTTATTGTTATTATTGTTATTGTTAGTAACTGTTGCTCATCATCATCCTTCCTGCTGTTGCCACTGTTATTTCCACCGCGAGAAAAAAGGAGTAACAGCAAAAGCAGGTTTGAGTCCAACAAAGCACAATTACTTCTTAATATGAGAGTCCTTCTTGGTCTTTTTTGTCTTTTAAATACCATGCTGCACCAGTTTAAAAGGAAATGTTTTCCATCACCCTTCTGCCTTAATAAAAGGCTTTTAAAGGATACACCTTGGCTAGTGCAAGGGCTGCACCCCTGATGGACTCCAGGTCACAAATTTCACACTTTTATAAGTTTTGCTCCATTTCCATATCAGGGTTCATTGTCCAATCCCATCTCCAGGTTGTGCAGTCCCACCCTCCCAGTTTGTTCCTCTCAATTCTCTATTGTTTGTGCTTGTGGCTCTGTGGCTGGAAAAAGATTGTTTGGTGTGACTAAACTCTGAACTAAACTCTGAAGAGAACTTGCCAACACTTTATGTGAAATTCAGAGTTACACACTAATGCAGTGCAGAACGTGGAAAACGTGAACGCTGAAACTGAAGGCATCAGAACTGTGTTTGTGCTGGAATAGTTCCAATTTCTATTTTCATGGAATTTAAAGCCTGGTTTGACTCTCAGGAACGGCACTGAGCCTTGGTGCCTGTTCAGTGTGTGCCCCTCTGGAGCTGTGTCTGTGCAGTTCCTGTGGAGCTGTGTCTGTGCAGTTCCTGTTGCCCCTCTGGAGCTGTGTTTGCCCCGTTTCAGGTGTGGGAGGCGGCGCAGGCGCTGCTGCTGGAACAGCTCCCAGTTCAAGCCCGGTTTTACCCTCAGGAAGGGCACTAGAGCTGGGTGTTGGTGTGGCTGGTGCCCCTCTGGAGCTGTGTCTGTGCAGTTCCTGTGGCCCCTCTGGAGCTGTGTCTGTGCAGTTCCTGTGGAGCTGTGTCTGTGCAGTTCCTGTGGTGCCCCTCTGGAGCTGTGTTTGCCCCGTTGCAGGTGCGGGAGGCGGCGCAGGCGCTGCTGCTGGCGGAGCTGCGCAGGATCGAGCAGGCCGGCCGCAAGGAGACCATCGACACCTGGGCTCCCTACCTGCCCCAGTACATGGACAGCGTCATCTCCCGTAAGGAGCACCCTGGCAGGCACTGCCCTCGTATGGGAAACGGGGGTGTGGGGCCTGGGAACCCCTCATTCACAGTTACCACTGAGGGAACCCCACATTCACAGTTATCCATCCTGGGAACCCCTCATTCACAGTTATTGATCCTGGGAACCCCTCATTCACAGTTATCCATCCTGGGAACCCCACATTCACAGTTATCCATTGAGGGAACCCCACATTCACAGTTATCCATCCTGGGAACCCCACATTCACAGTTATCCATCCTGGGAACCCCACATTCACAATTATCCAATGAGGGAACCCCACATTCACAGTTATTGATCCTGGGAACCCCACATTCACAGTTATCCATCCTGGGAACCCCACATTCACAATTATCCACTGAATGAACCCCACATTCACACTCATCCACTGAGGAACCCCACATTCCCAGTTATCCACTGAGGGAACCCCACATTCCCAATTACCCACTGAATGAACCCCACATTCCCAGTTATCCATCTTGGGAACCCCACAATCCCATCTATCCTGGGAACCCCACATTCCCAGTTATCCATCCTGGCATGAGATTCTCCCTGCAGTCATTCAGAGCATTCCCAGGAGCTTTTTTCCCCTGGAAATGATTTTTCATTCGTATTCCCCAGCTGGTTTTCCAGTGTCTGTGGTATTGAATCCTAATGGAACATGTTGGGATGTGGTTTGAGCTCAGTTAGACTGGAAATCATTCCTGTGGGTCAAAACTGGCAAATTTGGGATTAGGTTTTTATGGTAAGCGTTGAAACTCTTGGAATGAAGGGTGCAGAGTTGGAGGAATTGAAGGGAATAAGAATTATTTGGGATCTAACAGACTTGTGAAAAGCTCTCTGCTAGGAGAGGGAGGACCATAGGAAAGATAAAGAAATGTTCTTTATTCTAGCTCCTTTCTGCCCAGAAATGACCTGTGGAGCCTTGTGCTTCTCCTGTTCCTAAAGCTCTTTTAGTTTGGATGCATTGTGGTTTGTTTTGAAGGGAAACCTGCAGTGTGGCAGCAGAAAATGGGATGTGCTGGCTGTCCTGGATGCTGTGGAGCAGGCAGGGACACATCCCAGCAGAGCAGGCTGTGCCAGAGTGGCCTGGACACTCCCAGGGATGGGCAGCAATCCATGCCAGAGCCAGATCTGTTCCAGACTCTGCTGTTCCTGGCAGCAATGGGCAGCAATCCATGCCAGAGCCAGATCTGTTCCAGACTCTGCTGTTCCTGGCTGGAATGGGCAGCAATCCATGCCAGAGGCAGATCTGTTCCAGACTCTGCTGTTCCTGGCTGAAATGGGCAGCAATCCATGCCAGAGCCAGATCTGTTCCAGACTCTGCTGTTTGGGGCTGAAATGGGCAGCAATCCATGCCAGAGCCAGATCTGTTCCAGACTCTGCTGTTTGGGGCTGAAATGGGGAGCAATCCATGCCAGAGCCAGATCAGTTCCAGACTCTGCTGTTTGAGGCTGGAATGGGCAGCAATCCATGCCAGAGCCAGATCTGTTTCAGATTCTGCTGTTTGGGGCTGAAATGGGGAGCAATGGGGAGCAATCCATGCCAGAGCCAGATCAGTTCCAGATTCTGCTGTTTGAGGCTGGAATGGGCAGCAATCCATGTCAGAGCCAGACCCGTTCCAGACTCTGCTGTTCCTGGCTGGAATGGGCAGCAATGGGCAGCAATCCATGCCAGAGCCAGACCCATTGCAGACTCTGCTGTCCCTGGCTGGAATGGGGAGCAATGGGCAGCAATCCATGTCAGAGCCAGACCCGTTCCAGACTCTGCTGTTCCTGGCTGGAATGGGCAGCAATCCATGCCAGAGCCAGACCCATTGCAGACTCTGCTGTCCCTGGCTGGAATGGGCAGCAATGGGGAGCAATCCCTGCCAGAGCCAGACCCATTGCAGACTCTGCTGTTCCTGGCTGGAATGGGCAGCAATGGGCAGCAATCCATGTCAGAGCCAGACCCGTTCCAGACTCTGCTGTTCCTGGCTGGGGCCGAGGATCTCGTGCGAGGCCGGAGGGGAAGGAGCAGGGCAGGGAGGGCTGCAGTGAGGTTCAGCTGCTGCTGCAGGGGCAGGGAGGGCTGCAGTGAGGTTCAGCTGCTGCTGCAGGAGCAGGGAGCCGTTGCCAGCCCTGGATTTGGTTGCTCTCCAGCCGGGGTGACCACAGACGCCCTGCAGAGCGCGGGCGCCGCCGCAGAGCCCGCGGGAGCCGAGGCCAAGGCGCAGGAGGAGGAGCACGACCTGGTGGATGATGACATCGCAGCAGGTGAGCCCCGGGATCATTAATGCTCCCAGCATAATGAACGTGCTTAATTAATGCTCTCAGAGCTGCCCACAGCAGCTCTGCAGGAGTAAAGGGTCTCTGGGCTGTTGTCATCCCTTACACTGGCTCCCCACACCGTCCCTTCCGGGGCAGGAGCTGAACCAAGGGGCTGCATCCCAAATGTTGGGTGCCGGGGCACACAGTGAGCTTTGTACGGGGACAAGAGAGGGAAAATAAGAATTTTCTGACACCTTCAGCTCAGTTTCTGATGGTCCCATGAGCACCAATGTTTGTTGATGGGATTGCCTCTCAATGGGATCTTTTCCAACTTGGGATTCCCCAAAGCTTCCCCTCATAAAGATCATTTCTTAAAAGGATCATTTGCACCTCAGAACTAAAGGACAAGGAAACATTTTAGCTGAGGATCCTTAATACACTCAGTGTTTTTATTCAGAAGTTACTTAGAAAATTTGGTCTGTCCTCAAATTTCCTTTTAATGCCTGAAAAGTTTTTTTGGAAACTAAAAATAGACCAAATGTTTTGTTTAAATACTTCACACATGGGCAGCAGCGTTTTTTCCCACTTGGGCATAAATTCTCCTGGCTCCAGTGGTCAGAATTTGGGAATTTGGTGAACTGGCTTATTCAGGGGATATTTTGAATTGTGTAAATTACAGACTTTCTGATTTGGGTAACCTCAAATGAATTCCCAAGTGATTCATTATTTGTTCTGTGTGATATTACAACTGTTTTACTCAGAGAAATCAAATCTTTCACAAGGAAGCTCTGTAACAAATGGTAAGTGCACTTTTAATTGTAGTTGCTCCTGTTGAGCTTGTAGCAGTGTGAATTTTAACAACCTGGGTTCCTGCATTTTCCTTTTGGGATGGATTCCTGAGCTCCAGGCCTGCTGCCATTAAAGCTTCCCAGGTTTCTTTGGGATTGGTTTCCTGAGCTCCAGGCCTGCTGCCATTAAAGCTTCCCAGGTTTCTTTGGGATTGGTTTCCTGAGCTCCAGGCCTGCTGCCATTAAAGCCATGACATCACTTCTGAAATGGTATTTTTTGGTTTGTGGGTCTGGTTTTGTGGGTGAGTTTTTGTAGGAAAATTGATGCCAGTGACTCTGAAACTCCACAATCCCATTCCTGCACATCAGAAATCTGGTGGAAGGGTGTGTGCTGCTTTTTTCTTTAATTTTATTTTGGCTGCAACTGCTCCAAATTAAACCTTGCTCATCACTGCTTGTTCCAAGTGATCCCGTTGGGAAGTTGCCACTGAAGTTCAAATCCAGTATTAAATACCATTGCTCTGCAGACTCTTTATATTGAGATCCCATTAACAATAACCAGATCTTTAAAAAATTGAGATTCTCATCCCTTCCATGAGGGCATTTTTGATGGGTGGGCCCAGTGCTGTCAAACCTGGCTGAAAGGTGCCTGGAATTCCCCATCTGAGCAGCACAGGGTCCATTTTGTCTCTGCCTGTTTCCCTGGGAAGGCTGCAGCATCCTCACCCATTTTGTGTTCCCAGGTGCTGCTGCAGCACAGGGAAACATTCCCTCAGCAAATTCCACTGAACTGCAGCAGATGGGAATGAAAAACACCCTCATTTAAAGCAAAGCACATCTTCTACCTGCAATTAAAGAAATGAAGGTGTAATTTCTGATGCATGACAGCTCCCAGCTCCTAAAGAGCTCTGCCATTCCATTATTCCCCATTCAGAATCCCAGATATTCCAGAGCACCGGTTGCATTTGTTGTCAGAAGCAGCTGGCACCGGATTAGTGATGGCAGCCATCGCAGAGGATGGGCTGTCAGGGAGGAATTCCCAAATTCTGCGGGAATTGCAGCTTCCGTTGTGTGTGGAGCCAGCAGAGGGAGCCGCGCACCCAGGAACGGCCGAGGGGGCTTTGGGCACCTCCTTCCTGCCCAGCCTGCAGCCAAGGGGCTTTGGGCACCTCCTTCCTGCCCAGCCTGCAGCCGAGGGGCTTTGGGCACCTCCTTCCTGCCCAGCCTGCAACCGAGGGGGTTTGGGCACCTCCTTCCTGCCCAGCCTGCAGCCGAGGGGCTTTGGGCACCTCCTTCCTGCCCAGCCTGCAACCGAGGGGGTTTGGGCACCTCCTTCCCCCTGCCCAGCCTGCAACCGAGGGGCTTTGGGCACCTCCTTCCCCTGCCCATCCTGCAACCAAGAGGCTTTGGGCACCTCCTTCCTGCCCAGCCTGCCAACCAAAGGGGTTTGGGCACCTCCTTCCGTCCCAGCCTGCAGCCAAGGGGCTTTGGGCACCTCCTTCCATCCCAGCCTCCCAACCGAGGGGGTTTGGGCACCTCCTTCCTGCCCAGCCTGCAGCCAAGGGGGTTTGGGCACCTCCTTCCCCCTGCCCAGCCTGCAGCCAAGGGGCTTTGGGCACCTCCTTCCTGCCCAGCCTGCAATCCAGGCAGGTTTAGGCACTTCCCCTTTGTTTCCATCCTGCAATCCAGGCAGGTTTAGGCACTTCCCCTTGCCCATCCTGCAATCCAGGCAGGTTTAGGCACTTTCCCCCCTGTTTCCATCCTGCAGTCCAGGCAGGTTTAGGCACTTTCCCCCCTGTTTCCATCCTGCAATCCAGGCAGGTTTAGGCACTTCCCCCCTGTTTCCATCCTGCAATCCAGGCAGGTTTAGGCACTTCCCCCTGTTTCCATCCTGCAATCCAGGCAGGTTTAGGCACTTTCCCCCCCTGTTTCCATGCCCCCAGGCCACAGGGCTTGCAGTGGGAACACCGGGGATTGTTTTGTCCTTCCCTCAGCCTGGACTGGGATTTTTCCAGCTGCAGTCCCGGGGTTTTTGCCCTCCTGGCAGCACAGCTTGTGCTTTCCCGTGGAGCCATTGGGGTTATTCATTTCCTGCCCCTGATGGGCTGATCCAGGCCCCTGTCAGGAAAATGGATCTGTGATTAAAGGGGCGCCCAGCATGGGGACAAAGCACCCAGGTGGCACGGCCAGGTGGGATCTCCTCTTCCAGAGGGGGTTCTGCTGCACCTCAGGGCTTGCCTTGGCTTGCTTTGGGTTCCTTGGAGTTGATTTTGGGGGTTGTTCTCTGTTTGAGGCAGCAAATCCTGCCCTGCAGCTGTGAGGATGGAGCTCATGGGACACTGTGGGTCTTTCCCCCCTGTGCTGGCTGCAATTGCTGTGGGGTGGATAAGGAGCAATGTCCTGGCACAGGGGCAGCAGCAGGAGGAGGGAGCTCAGCTCCTGGTGCCCGGGCTGGCAGCTTTCCCAGGGGAATCCACACATTCCCAGCAGGATTCTTGGGCCGTTCCAGGTCGATACATGAAAATTCCCTTGGTGCAGGTTCTGTGGCCCGCAGAGCTCGAGGCCTCCCCACCCTGGAAGTGCCCAGAGCCAGGCTGGGCAGTGCCTGGGCTGTGGATGAGGGATGGGCCCTGGGTCCCGCACAGCCCAGCCCATTCCGTGTGTGAGGGAGGCTCCCTGCGGCTGTGCAAGGGTTAACAGCGTGTGGGACAGGCTCCGGCGGCTCCTGGGCACCTCCAGCTGCTCCTGCCCTGCTTTGTTCCAGCCCCTTCGCATCCTTCTTCCTCCAAAGGCAGTTGCTATCGATTTTTTCCCTCTTTTCTGCCTCCCTTCCCATTGTTAAGGTTTCCCTTGTTTTTCTCTCCCTTTTGGCTCGAGCACAGCTCCTAAATTTTGGTTAATTCCTTGTTTTCCTCGGGAGCCCCATGGATGTCATTAACAGGGACATCCCATGCGCTTCATTAATCCACCCTGCATTAATCCAGGGGATGCCTCCCAATTCCTCAGCAAACAGCACTTGGGAAGGATTAAAACTTCTTAAATTTTGGAATAAATGGTAGGGAATTTCCCAGGATGCTGGAAATCAGCAGCTAGGTGAGAGTGGGCTTTATTTGTTAAAATGAATCTGGTTTTGTTCCAATAATTTCTTCCCAGATTTTGGGATTTTACTCCAAATAAAAAAACCTCCTCTGCTTGGTGGGATTCAGAATCTCTGGACTGCGTTAAACTAATAACAAATATTTCACTTTTATGTAAAATTCATAATTGTGGTTTTGTAATTCCATGGGTGCCATTTGCTGTATGAAAATATCCCTTTGGTTTAATGGTGTTATCCTAAAAGTTAAATATCCTGACATTTAATAGGAGGCTGGATGTGGTGATGGATCCTATATCAAAAAGATGCTTTTATAGAATGCAAAGAACCTATCCTGAAAAAAACCCCACCTTTTAAAACCAATAACAATTCCAACCTGTCAGTTTAAAGTGAGCGAGAAGCAGCCCAGAAATCCTCAGATAAACACAGAACTTTCTGTCGTTGCCCGGAGGTGTTTGGGGGTGGATGGGGGCGCGGCGGTGCTCGCAGGGCGCGGCCGAGGCGCCGATGCCGCCGCTTTCCGCACTAACCCCGTGCCCCGTCCGTCCGTCCGTCTGTCCGTGTGTCCCGCAGGCTGCCCGGCGGCGCTGCCCCAGCCCAGGAAGGCGTCCTCGTCCTACGAGGAGCGGCGCAAGCAGGCCACGGCCATCGTGCTGCTGGGCGTCATCGGCGCCGAGTTCGGCGCTGAGATCGAGCCCCCCAAGCTGCTGGCGCGGCCCCGCAGCTCCAGCCAGATCCCCGAGGGCTTCGGCCTCACCAGCGCCGGCGCCAACTACTCCCTGGCCCGGCACACCTGTGAGTGCCCCTGCATCCCCTGGGGAGGGGACTGATCCGTGGGATTGGGGAGTGGGAATGGGCTGGGAGTGCCCCTGGAACCCCTGGGGATGGGACTGATCAGTGGGATTGGGATTGGGGAGTGGGAATGGGCTGGGAGTGCCCCTGGAACCCCTGGGGATGGGACTGATCAGTGGGATTGGGATTGGGGAGTGGGAATGGGCTGGGAGTGCCCCTGGAACCCCTGGGGATGGGACTGATCAGTGGGATTGGGATTGGGGAGTGGGAATGGGCTGGGAGTGCCCCTGGAACCCCTGGGGGTGGGTTTGATCAGTGGGATTGGGATTGGGGAGTGGGAATGGGCTGGGAGTGCCCCTGGAACCCCTGGGGGTGGGTTTGATCAGTGGGATTGGGATTGGGGAGTGGGAATGGGCTGGGAGTGCCCCTGGAACCCCTGGGGAGGGGACTGATCAGTGGGATTGGGATTGGGGAGTGGGAATGGGCTGGGAGTGCCCCTGGAACCCCTGGGGGTGGGACTGATCAGTGGGATTGGGGAATGGGAATGGGCTGGGAGTGCCCCTGGAACCCCTGGGGATGGGTTTGATCTGTGGGATTGGAAAAGGGGAGTGGGAATGGCTGGGAGTGCCCCTGGAACCCCTGGGGGTGGGGCTGATCAGTGGGATTGGGGAATGGGAATGGGCTGGGAGTGCCCCCTGCACATCCCCTGGGGATGGGTTTGATCAGTGGGATTGGGGAATGGGAATGGGCTGGGAGCACCCCCAGCATCTCCTGGGGATGGGTCTGTTCAGTGGGATTGGGGAGTGGGAATGGGCTGGGAGTGCCCCCAGCATCCCTGGGGATGGGTCTGTTCAATGGGATTGGGGAGTAGGAATGGGCTGTGAGTGCTCCCTGCATCCCCTGGGGATGGAGCTGTTCAGTGGGACTGGAAAAGGAGAGTGGGAATGGGCTGGGAGTGGCCCTGCACACCCCCTGGGGATGGGTTTGATCAGTTTAGCTGGAAAAGGGGAGTGGGAATGGGCTGGGAGTGCCCCCTGCACATCCCCTGGGGATGGGTTTGATCAGTGGGATTGGGGAGTGGGAATGGGCTGGGAGCGCCCCCAGCATCTCCTGCCTCCCCTGGGGATGTCTTCATTCAGTTTTCCTGGAAAAGAGCGGGATTAGGGAGTGCAGAGCACTGTCACTGCTTTTATCTGGTTTGTCCTTTGTTGTTTGTCACCTTCCACTGCCCCAGGGTGCTCCAAGTCCCACCCAGCCCAGCCTTGGGCACTTCCAGGGTGGGCAATCCAGAGCTTCTCTGGGCAAGCCTAAATCCATCAGCTGCAGGGAGTTTCTGTGCCTTCCAGTGGCAGGAGCTGGGATTTGAGTGTTCTGGAGAGGGTGGAATTCTCCAGGAATTCCAGCTGTGCCCTTGCCTGGCACCTGCATTAATCCCTCACAGCTCTTGCCCAGAGGCCCTGGACAGCTGTGGCTGCCCCATCCCGTGGGCAAGGACAGCTCCCGCCAGCCCAGGGTGCTCCAAGCTTGTCCAGCCTGCCCTGGAGCAGTTCCAGATGGGAGGTGATTGATTGAAACTGGGGAAAAAATAATCTGATCATCATTATGCAAAAAAAACCGAGTGATTTTCAATTATATTTTGATTTGATACCTGAGACAAGATCTGGTGTAAAAATAAAAGACTAAAAATCCACTGAGCAGAAAGGAATGAAGGGATATGGAATCTTAACCCAGCTCTCCCAATTTCTGTCTCTCTGTGGAAAATCAGGGGAAAAAAAATCATCTAGAAAGGGTCACAATCAAGTTAAATCCTATTCTTGGAGTCCATCATTTGGATTTAGTTGGATCTTGATCAGAGTTCTCAGTGGCTCATTCCTGCCTGGGCTATTGATTTTGCCCAGCAAATAATTTCATTTTTTAAAACCCATTGGCAAACTGGGGATAACAAGGCTGCCTGGAGCCGTGTGCTCACAGAGATCCCACAGCAAGGAGAGACATTTTGGGAATCCAGGGGCTTCTGTGCACTGACAAAAACTGATTAATTTGCACATTGGGGCACATCTGGGTTAATAAAGTGATGCAAGAAGCAAATGTGCCAGTGCAGAGTGAAGCACCTCCAGTAAAACTCTGTTTTAGCACCACTTGGAGTGGCAATGGCGTTCCCGGGCTGCCTGAGCAATTGTGCCCAGGTGCATTTCAGTGTGGAGAGGGTGCATGGGCACTGGGGATGCACAGCATGCCGGGGTGCTGGGCTCTTCCAGAGCCTTTCCAGGGCTAATTACCTCGTCTGCCGACTCTAATGTGACATGTTTATTGCCCTAACGAACAGCTCATTAGCGCCGGGATGCTTCTGTCAATATTCATTCCTTGCCTCCAGCCCGGGCAGAGCTTTAAACAAAGATGTCCCAGCCTGGCACCGCCTCTGGTCAGGGCTGCTGCTGGGTGCTGGGTGCTGAGGGGAGGCTCTATCTGAGCACCTTTTTAACAAGGGTTTGGTTTTGAGGCAGGAAATCAGCCTGGTGGCATGACAGGAGGGGATTTTGGGGGCTGTTCCACACGGATCAGGAGTGGTTGGTGTGAATTAACCAGAGAAGCTCCGTTGGCTTTTCCTGGTCTTGTTTAATAAACAAACCAAGCAACTTGTTGAGGACAGTTCAAGCGAACCCTGATAAAATCAGCAATTATCTTTACCACAAGAAGCAGCATTGAGGGGTAATAAATAACGATGGCAAGATAATAATAAATTACTGGCCAGCGCTGCCCTCCTCTGTTTACGTGTGAGTAAAGTGGGCTGTTCAGTTCAGTATGAATATTCCCAAACGTGCAGAGCCTGGGTCGAGGTTCAGGATTCCGTTTCTATTCCCCCCGCAGTGTGCATTGCTGCTGTTCCTTAGGCAGGGCTGTGTTTGGCACTCAGGCTGGCTCAGCTGCTTGGGGCAGGCTGGGCCGGGGGAAGGTGCCCAGGGTGCCCGGGGTGCCCGGGGTGTGTGCATGCCCTGAGAGCCCCGCTCTCCTGCAGGCAAGGCGCTGACGTTCCTGCTGCTGCAGCCGGCCAGCGCGCGGCTCCCGGCGCACAGCACCATCCGCCGCACCGCCATCGACCTCATCGGCCGCGGCTTCACCGTCTGGGAGCCCTACATGGACGTGTCGGCCGTGCTCATGGGGCTGCTGGAGCTCTGCGCCGACGCCGAGAAGCAGCTGGCCAAGTGGGTACAGTGCCAGCCGTGCCAGGCTCGGGCGGCCCCCGGGGGCAAGGACGGGCGGGTGCTGGGGAGGAGCCCTGGCTGCTCCATCCCCGAAGGGCCCAAAGCCTGCCTGGACAAGGCACGGAGCAGCCTGCACTAGGGGACAGGACAGGGTCCCCTGCCCGTGGCGTCCTTAAGGTCCCTTTCATCCCGGATCATTCCGTAATTCCATGAAATGTTTGTTGGCAAACACAGAATTTAAATGGCTCCTGCAATAAGGAGCTGCCCAGGGCTGTTTCCATCCCAGAAATGTGTTCCCACATCCATCAGTCTTGAGGGTTCTGACACTGTTCTAAGCCCATTTTATGTAAGTTTTAATTTCCTCAAGATGCAAAGAACGGGTCCTTGCCCTGTGTTGGCAGGAGAAATATGGACAAATTGGATTACCATTGTTTGTTGTGTGAATTCCGGTGTAGTGTGACAGGAGGCAGCACCACCTCGTCCCTTCCCAAAGCCCCGTTTTATGTAAATCCCGACTTCTAGGATCCCAGCGCCCACAGCTCTTCAGCAAGTCCTTGTGCTGGTGTGATTCCACCCTCAGCTGTCAGGAAGATTAGTCTGGCTCTCCCTCCAAAGAGCAGGGAATAAATGAAGGGATCAGCGTGGAGCCTTGAGGAGCCCGGCGCAATTTTCCTCATGATAAATTGCATAATAAGCGCGAAAGCGTTTGCTTATTAATCCATAACAAGATTTAGATTGAAAATGGCCTGTTACATTGCTGACAGATCCAGGATGGAGGGAGATGGAAAGAAATGGAGCAACAATGTGTGCAGGGGTTAAGTGTGGATCTCACCCTGGCGGAGCCCCGCTGAGCTCCCGCTTTGTGCCGGATTTGCCGTGGACACAATAACGGCACACAGCTGCCGGCGCCTCTCCCGGAGGTTTTATTAAAGAGCTTTTATGTCAAGCTTCTGCTTTTAGATAGAAAAGAAGAAATCACGTTTATTGACCAGCAAAACGAGTGGGGTTCTTTTTTCCCTGCTGAATCAAGGGAATATCCGAGCTGTTAGGCAAAACTCAGGTGCTCGGAACTCCTCAGCTCACCCCGGCTCCGGAGGTGACGCTGTGCCAAGGGAGGCTGCTCAGCTCTGAGGATGAACTCTGTTCTCCCAGCATTCTGAGCCTCTGGGGTCGTGGCTGGGACAATGATGGGAATCATTTGTGGCTGTGTTTTTGCTTTCTGAGTTAAGCTGTGTTTCACACAGATTCCACTTGTCCAGGCTGCTCCGAGTCCCATCCAGCCTGGCCAGGAACAATCCCAGGGATGGGGCAGCCACAGCTTCTCTGGGCTGTTGTGATGTGAGCAGCCAGCTCAGCACACCACCTTCGGATCAGTCCGTGCATTTCATCTGTGCCTTGGAGCGCTCTGACCCCAGGATGGTCTGGGGGGTGCTTTTGTCCTGGCTGGAGCGCCAGGGCTGCCCCGAGCTCTCCCTGTCACATCCTCCCGAGGCATGCAGTTCACCAACAGCCTGTTGCTCTCCAGGAAAATGCACATTTGGTATTACATCCTGAAGGGAAAGCACTGCTGGTGTGGCACTGAGCCTTCAGAGAGGGAAAAAGGCACTCGGGGTTTGCTGGCTTTGGCAACTCCTCCAGAAGTTAACTGGGATAACTCCTTCCCTGGCTCACCCCTTTTCCATGGAACACCTCATGGACAGGGGTTTGGAACTTACATTTGCATGTGCTTTTCCAGGGAAAGGCCAGTGGGGACATCACCTTGTGGAGGAGACTTTGTTTAGTTTCACATTTGGGAGTTTTAATTTGTGCAGTGATGGTGAGGGATGGGAAAGGAAAATAAACTGCTTGGGATTATAAACTGCTATTCTTTTCCCAAAAAATCAGTCAGAGGGCACAGGGGAGAAGGAGGAACCCCTTCCACAGGTTATCCAGAAAAATAAAGGCTGCCCCATCCCTGGAAGTGTTCAAGGCTGGGCTGGACAGGGCTCGGAGCAGTCTGGGATAGTGGGAGGTGTCCCTGCCCACGGCAGGGGTGGAATAGGTGATTATAAAACCCCTACTCCAACCCAAGCCAGCGTGAGTCCATGTTCCTACATTTTGGGGAATTTTTGGATAATGTGCAGGGCACGTAGAAATTTTATTTTTGCAGTTACTGGGTACTTACCACCTTATTGCTTTTTGCTTTTATCTTGTCACAGCCAGTAAAAGCCTTGAATTAAGGAGAATTACTCTGGCCAGGGGATTTTTCAGGCTGTGTTTAAAATACTGTAAAAGACCAAACCATAAATCCTTGGCAAGACGCCGTGGGCCTCCGTGGGGTGATATGTATTCAGCACATACAGATAATTTGTTAACAAGGCCTTTTGCCCACTTTGGACAGATGCACTTACTGTTTTCAATCTTCATGGTTAATTATTCGATTTGGGGTTGATGCTGGAACACCCTGACTCCTAATCACTGCTCTTTGTTGGGAGTCCATTATCCTGGAACTGCTGGAGTGCTCCCGGTGACCTTGAACTGACATTATAAGCTGGTTCTAATCTTTTCACTCTATATTTCTTCCCTTTGTGCCTGCCTTTGTGCGGCTCCCGTTTAGCATCACAATGGGGCTGCCCCTGAGCCCCGCGGCCGACTCGGCGCGCTCGGCTCGCCACGCGCTGTCCCTGATCGCCACCGCCCGCCCGCCCGCCTTCATCACCACCATCGCCAAGGAGGTGAGGGCACCGCGGGGCCGGGGGCTCTCCCCGGGCTGGGCAGGGTGGGCACCGCGGGGCTGGGGCTCGGTGTGCCCGGGCACGGCCCGTCCCAGGCCGGGCTGAGCCGCCTGGAGGTGAGGGCACCCCGGGGCTGGGGGCTCGGTGTGCCCGGACACGGCCCGTCCTGTCCCAGGCTGGGCTGAGCCGCCTGGAGGTGAGGGCACCGCGGGGCTGGGGGCTCGGTGTGCCCGGGCACGGCCCGTCCTGTCCCAGGCTGGGCTGAGCCGCCCCAGCCCCGCCTGGAGCCCAGCAGAGCTCAGGGACACACAGGGCTTGGTGGGGACATGGAGGTGACGCTGGGTTCAAGGGTGGCCTCATGGTGACCATGGGGTGGTGCTGGGTTCAAGGATGGCCTCATGGTGACCATGAGGAGGTGCTGTTTCAAGGCCAGCCCTGGTGGCCATGGGGTGGTGCAGTGTCCAGGGCCAGCCCTGGTGGCCGTGGGGTGGTGCTGGGTCCAGGGCCAGCCCTGGAGGCCCATGAAGGAGGTGCTGGGTTCAAGGGTGGCCTCATGGTGACCATGGAGGTGCTGCTGGTTCAAGGGTGGCCTCATGGTGACCATGGAGGAGGTGCTGGGTTCAAGGCCAGCCCTGGTGACCATGGAGGTGGTGCTGGGTTCAAGGCCAGCCCTGGTGGCCATGGGGTGGTGCTGGGTTCAAGGCCAGCCCTGGTGACCATGGAGGAGGTGCTGGGTTCAAGGCCAGCCCTGGAGGCCCATGGAGGTGGTGCTGGGTCCAGGGCCAGCCCTGGTGACCGTGAGGAGGTGCAGTGTCCAGGGCCAGCCCTGGTGGTGGTGCTGGGTTCAAGGCCAGCCCTGGTGGCCATGGGGTGGTGCTGGTCCAGGGCCAGCCCTGGAGGCCCATGGAGGTGGTGCAGTGTCCAGGGCCAGCCCTGGTGGTGGTGCTGGGTCCAGGGCCAGCCCTGGTGGCCATGAGGAGGTGCAGTGTCCAGGGCCAGCCCTGGAGGCCCATGGAGGTGGTGCTGGGTTCAAGGCCAGCCCTGGAGGCCCATGGAGGAGGTGCAGTGTCCAGGGCCAGCCCTGGTGGCCATGGGGTGGTGCTGGGTTCAAGGCCAGCCCTGGAGGCCCATGGAGGTGGTGCTGGTCCAGGGCCAGCCCTGGTGGTGGTGCGGGTCCAGGGCCAGCGCCATGGTCCAGGAGGCCCTTCCCCGGTGCCAGAGCTGTCCCTGGTCCCCAGGTGCACCGGCACACGGCGCTGGCGGCCAACACGCAGTCACAGCAGAACATCCACACCAGCACGCTGGCCCGCGCCAAGGGCGAGATCCTGCGCGTCATCGAGATCCTCATCGACAAGATGCCCTCCGACGTCGTGGACCTGCTGGTGGAGGTGAGCCAGGGACGAGGCTCCGCTCCAGGAGCTGCTTTCCGTGTGGGCCTTGGGAGTAGGAAGGATTTGCTTTGTACTGCAGAAACTTTAAATGGTTGGGGAGAATATCCCAAGCTGAAGAAGGTCAAAGCCAGGTTGGACACAGCTTGGAACGGCCTGATCTGTTGGGATGGGATGACCTTCAGAACTCGATTGTCAGCTGCTGGTAATTTTTGTTTCCAAGGTGATGGACATCATCATGTACTGCCTGGAAGGATCTTTAGTTAAGAAGAAGGGTCTCCAGGAGTGTTTTCCAGCCATCTGCAGGTGAGCCTTCCTCTGGGAACACTGTGAAGTAAATGATAGGGTCAGCAGCAGGATCTATTTCCTAATTAAGAGTGAAACAGTCTTTTAGGTGACACAACAAAGAGTAAAAGGTGATTTATAAAATGGGAGCATTTCCAGTATCTTTAAAGGTGGATAAATATCCCAGTCATCCTCTTAAACTGGTCCGGCCAATAAATTCTAATAATCACCTGTCGGCCATTACATTTTAATTTAATAACCTATTAAAATATGGAATAGTTTCATGGAAAGAACAATTATCCCGTTGCCAGGCTGGATCCTGATGGAATGATCTTCCTCCTTCCTGATGCTTTAAGTGGCTTTCCTTAAAACATAAAGGGAAGGATAAATGGGAATTAGTGCCCAATCTCCCTATTGCTGTGTATATTTATAGCCATCCAGTATTTTACATTCTCTGCTAATATTTCCTGGTTATAGCCAGTGTAAAAATGATCCAGCACCCAGCGATGGAGAGAGCCCAGGGGGAATTGCCAGCAGGCCATAGCAGGTGGGGAGATCTCTGCAGAGATTCCAGGGGAAGCACTCTACAGCATCCCATGGCTAATCCCTCTGATTTTCCCAGTGTTCCCATGCTGGACTGGAGCTGTGTGGCCAAATCCCTGGATCACAGTTCAAGGACAGTTGTCATACCTCAGGGAGGGACACGCTGCCCTGCAAAGCTGCAGCTGAGCTGCAGTTCCCTTTTCCCTGCACAAAAACCAGGGATTCTCTTCCTTCCCTGCTGCTCTTTGTTGGTTTTGCCCCGTGTTTCATCTGCCTTCCTTGCCAGCTGCCATCCTGCAGTGCAGGACGTGTCTCGTACACAGCAGTTGCTGTGGCACTGGGAATCCCCAGGAGCCGGGAGACAAGTCTGAAGGGTGGCTGGTTTGAAGCCCTAAATATGCTCAGCAGTGCAGTTTTGGGACTGATTCCAGGTATTTCTGGTGCATTTTGGTAGAGGAAAATTTAGCTGCAAAATTCCAGCACACTTTGGAATGTGGCTGGCACTTCCACAGGTGTGTTCTCCTGTGATAAGGCACAGTGATATCCCCAAGGATTCGAATCTGCAATTAGGATTTAGGGTCTCTTGGCTTTCAAAGTGGTGAAATTCCTTGGAATTTGCAGCTGCTGGAATTCCAGTGAATGCCAAGTGGTCACACTGTGTGTTCAGGACTGTTGCAGCCTTTACCCCAAGGGTGTTCCTGGAGTACAGAGTGTGTGATAGCCAATTTCCCTCTTCCTTTTTCTTTATGCCCATCAGAAACTGATGAGTTTATTTATTTCTCCTTCCACTTCCCTTCCTTTCTGTGTGATTTTCATGGGCAATGCCCTCTGTCATGGGCAATGCCCTCTGTCTGTCACACAGAGGATGGGCACTTTGGCAGTTTTACTGAGGTGTTCCAGCACAGGGAGGGCACACCCATGGCCATCAGCGAGCTGGTGGTTATCCCATAGATTATTCCCAAATAACTAAATAAATCTGATGGGTAAATCTCATCAGGTTCCATGGTAACATCAGCTGGTTTTGAGCAATGCCAGGTATTACACTGGCAGCGAGTGCATCTTTAAATCACCTCTGAGTTCCAGCCCTTAGTGAGTCCCAGATGGGTGTGATGTGCCAGCCTTATCCCAGTGGCACTCCAGATGTGCCAGCCCCAGCTCTCTGTGGCACCCCAGATGTGCCAGCCCCAGCTCTCAGTGGCACCCCAGATGTGCCAGCCCCAGCCCAGATGTGTGTGATGTGCCAGCCCCAGCCCAGTGGCACCCCAGATGGGTGTGATGTGCCAGCCCCAGCCCAGATGGGTGTGACCTGCCAGCCCCAGCTCTCAGTGGCACCCCAGATGTGCCAGCCTCACCCCAGATGGGTGTGACGTGCCAGCCCCAGCTCTCATGCCCGTTGTTGTGCCCCCAGGTTCTACATGGTGAGTTACTACGAGCGCAGCCACCGCATCGCCGTGGGCGCCCGCCACGGCTCCGTGGCCCTCTACGACATCCGCACGGGCAAGTGCCAGGTGAGAGCGGCTGGGCTGACCAAAGGGACCCCCGGGATAAGTAGGACAGGTCCTCTTCAGGGTTCATTGCTACTCATGAGGTACAAAATATTTCCAGATAGGTTACTGTGGGGCAGCACCATCTATTGGATACAGATTCCTGCCTCTGATTCTATACGTAATTTCTCACAAAGGCAGATTTTTGTGGCTGCTCAAAAACATGGAATAACTTGAAAAAGCTGTGCCAATGGAGAAAAGCTCAGGGTTTTAATTTCCTTTCCTGTGAGGGGTCTTGAGATCCTGAAAAGCATTTTGGGTTTGGTTTTTTTCCCCTTTTAATTTTTTTAAGAAAGATGGTTGTAGGAACTGACTGAGAAATTACTTGGAATGATCAATAGGATGATGGATATCAAAAATCCCCCCTTATTAACAAAAAATAAACCAGCATTTATCTAGGAGGGGGTTTCCCCTCAGTAAAATTTACTATGTTAGTAGACTGTATTATGACTATTCCAAATGCAAACGCTGAATCTATTTTTCCATAAGTCCATATCCAAGCAGATTCTTTCTCCTCCTCCTCCCATGAAATGAGTTTGTGACCCCTCCCTGGGTGTTGCTGCTGGCTCCATGGGGTGTTTGGGGCCGGGCAGTGCCCTTCCCATGGCCATTGATCTGTCCTTCAGCTGCCGGCTGCTCCCAGGGCTGGGTGTTGATTATTCATTCCCACAGCAGCTCGCAGGCTATTGACCCAGAGCCGCTCGCTGCAATGGCTCTGCTCCCTCACCCATCTCCATGATGCTCCTGATAAACTGCCTGGGAGCTCCGTGCCTCTGGGAGCCAGCCTGTCCTCAGCCAGGCCTTCTCCCTCTGGGAGCAGCTCCTCCTCAGCCAGGCCTTCTCCCTCTGGGAGCAGCTCCTCCTCAGCCAGGCCTTCTCCCTCTGGGAGCAGCTCCTCCTCAGCCAGGCCTTCTCCCTCTGGGAGCAGCTCCTCCTCAGCCAGGCCTTCTCCCTCTGGGAGCCAGCCCGTCCTCAGCCAGGCCTTCTCCCTCTGGGAGCAGCTCCTCCTCAGCCAGGCCTTCTCCCTCTGGGAGCCAGCCCGTCCTCAGCCAGGCCTTCTCCCTCTGGGAGCAGCTCCTCCTCAGCCAGGCCTTCTCCCTCTGGGAGCCAGCCCGTCCTCAGCCAGGCCTTCTCCCTCTGGGAGCAGCTCCTCCTCAGCCAGGCCTTCTCCCTCTGGGAGCCAGCCCGTCCTCAGCCAGGCCTTCTCCCTCTGGGAGCAGCTCCTCCTCAGCCAGGCCTTCTCCCTCTGGGAGCAGCTCCTCCTCAGCCAGGCCTTCTCCCTCTGGGAGCAGCTCCTCCTCAGCCAGGCCTTCTCCCTCTGGGAGCCAGCCCGTCCTCAGCCAGGCCTTCTCCCTCTGGGAGCCAGCCCGTCCTCAGCCAGGCCTTCTCCCTCTGGGAGCAGCTCCTCCTCAGCCAGGCCTTCTCCCTCTGGGAGCAGCTCCTCCTCAGCCAGGCCTTCTCCCTCTGGGAGCAGCTCCTCCTCAGCCAGGCCTTCTCCCTCTGGGAGCAGCTCCTCCTCAGCAGGGCACCAGGGAGGGTCCATGCCCTGCACTCAGGCGCTGTCCCACACGGCAGCACCAGCAGCACCAGCAGCAGCCTTCTATATTCCCCCTCCATGTTCCCCCTCACACAATCCCCCTCCATGTTCCCCCTCACACATTCCCCCTTCATGTTCCCCCTCACACATTCCCCCTTCATGTTCCCCCTCACACATTCCCCCTCCATGTTCCCCCTCACACAATCCCCCTCCATGTTCCCCCTCACACATTCCCCCTTCATGTTCCCCCTCACACATTCCCCCTTCATGTTCCCCCTCACACATTCCCCCTCCATGTTCCCCCTCACACAATCCCCCTCCATGTTCCCCCTCACACATTCCTGCTCCACGTTCCCCCTCACACATTCCCCCTCACACATTCCCCCTCACACAATCCTGCTCCATATTCCCCCTCACACATTCCTGCTCCACGTTCCCCCTCACACATTCCCCCTCATACATTTCTGTTCCATATTTCCCCTCACTCACTGCTCCTCTATATTCCCCCTCACATGTTCCCCCTCACACATTCCCCCTCCATGTTCCCCCTCACACAATCCTCCTCCATGTTCCCCCTCACACATTCTCCTCATATTCCCCCTCATACATTCCCGCTCCATGTTCCCCCTCACACAATCCCCCTCCATGTTCCCCCTCACACAATCCCCCTCATACATTTCTGTTCCATGTTTCCCCTCACTCACTGCTCCTCCATATTCCCCCTCACACGTTCCCCCTCACTCATTCCCCCTCACACATTCCCCCTCCATATTCCCCTCACACATTCCCCCTCCATATTCCCCTCACACAATCCTGCTCCATATTCCCCCTCACACATTCCTGCTCCATGTTCCCCCTCCATGTTCCCCCTCACTCATTCCCCCTCACGTATTCCTCCTCCATATTCCCCCTCATATTCCTCCTCATATTCCCCCTCTGTATTCCTCCTCCATATTTCCCCTCACACATTCCTCCTCATATTCCCCCTCATATTCCTCCTCCATATTCCTCCTCCATGTTCCCCCTCCCACATTCCCCCTCAGAGATTGCAGGGATTCCATTCTGAAGCTCCGAATTCCTCCCGAACCAGCTCCATTTGAATTTTGGGAATAAGCAGCAGCAGTCTTTGCTGTGGGATCCCTGCTTTCCCAGCTGGAGCAGCAGTGGCTGTGGGCAGGTTCTTTAGCTCCTGAAAAGCCTGGACAGGTGGGAGCTCAGGCTCTGAGCGAGGGTTTCCCTGCTGGCTGGGGAGTGATCCGGCCCCTGGAGGATCCAGTTCCCCACACAAGGGCTCAGTATGATTTTCTCCTGGTGTTTTTCCTGGAGCACAGGATCAAGCCTGTGCCTGCCGTTCCAGAGCCAGATCCCTGCCCGGGCTGTCCCGGGGCTGTCCCTGTGCTGGGCGGCTCTCCCGCCATTCCAGCAGGATTTGGAGCTCTCCTGTCTCAGGTGAGGCAGAGGTTAAACTCGAGCAGCTTCCCAAAAAGAAGGTGGAGCTTCCCTGCGCACCTCGGAGCTGCAGCACAATCCGATGATGACTATCGATCCCTTCCTCCCTCCCTCCCCAGCTTTTCCCTGGCTCTGGCAGTCCTGCTCCAGCGGGGCTCCATCTTGATCAGGGCTGAGATGAGATCTGGGATTTGATAAAGATAATTGATGCTGCACAGGGAATTGGAAAACAGTTCTGAGAGCAGCAGCTCCACCTGGAAATGTGCCCTTTGTTTGCCCAGCTCGGAGCCCCACGGCCACAGCCCAGACAGGCACACAGGATTGAACACAAATGGCAATTTTTATCCCAAAATAAACCACTGGGATTAATAATTATAGCTGTAATTCATCTATAACAATACTAAAAGGATTAGGCAACAGGATTAAGGTATCGTTGAACACAAGCTCTGTTTGCCCAATTAAACACTAAAATAATATTAAATTCCAACCAAATTATTAATATTTTGTATAAGATTCCTAATTACTAACACACAGCTAAAAATCCTGCACTTAAAGGTGCAGTAACACAGGAAAATGCTGATGCCATAAATACTATTTTACATCAAATTAAACACTAAAATGAGGCTGGAGAGAGAGATTGCAGGTAACTGAATTTTAGGATACCTGATAGTTGCTTTTGGGATGATGGGAAAATATTCATATTTTCCCAGGTAAATTCTTGCTGAGTACCGGAGTCTGGCCCAAAATCCCCCAATTAATTCCTCAGTACAGGTTCTTTAATTATCTTCTTTTCCTTTACGACCGTATTTGGGTCTATAAGGAGAGACTCTGAAATATTCCATTTTTATTGATTAAATCTTGGGATTCATCATAAATATTTAGAGCTGCATTTCAGAAATACATGTAATTTTTGTACCTAAAACCTGGGTCATTTGCACCGGAAGATTAAAGGGAAACATAAGTTATTTTGGGTTTATTTCAAAGCAAAAACTACTTTTAAGCCTGGGCTGGAATCAATACTGTTTGGTCCTGGGTCCTTCCAGAATTAAAATCCCAGCAATCCGAGCATTAATTGGATTGTGCAGGGCTGATTTTATTTCAGTCCTGGATGCCTTGGCGAAGTTTGATTTATGTGGAAGGCAGAAAAGGATTTAATATTCCATTTGGAATGAATTGTGGCTTGGCTTAATTAATTACAGGGTAGAAGATGCTGTTCTTGAAAACAGCGCTTTAAAGGTGTTTATCCTGCACTCCACACCTGCATTTCCAGGTCATGAAAAGCACATCCTGAAATTTCAGAGAAAAGGGAATTCCTGAGTGTAACCTCAACTGGATAAAGGCCTTTTCTAAACACAGAAATAACAGAGGAAGGGATTTTCATTGATTTATATATGAATCAAATTATTAAAGGTGCTGAAACCCGTGTGGGTTCATAGAGATTTCCCTTACATTGCTCCAAAAATAGGGATTTCTTGTGAAAGGCGTGGTGGGGCCATTTGGTATTGATGAATATAGAATTGATCCGGTGTTCACATCACCTTCAGTGGCACGGAGCAGTTCAGGGGATTCTTTGCCAAGCGCTGGGTTTGGGGTTGGGTGTCTGGGATTTCTGCAGCGGGCGCTCCCAGGAGTGCTCCCTTCCCGTTCAAGCCCTGGCAGAGGGAAGCTGGAAGCAGCTGCTTCACTTCCTGCTGGAAAACACAAGCTAAGAGCACAGAAATCCTGGCTGGGAAGGATTAGCATCAATTAGAGAAGCACTTCCTTTAAATAACAAAGCAGCTGGATTCCCTGAAGGATTTGTACTTCTTGGAACGTGTTCCAGGAGTAAAAAGAGCAACAAGTGTGCTGCTCCTATTGATTTCTACCTTTGTCTCACCAAAACATATTTTATTGACAAGTGTTCCGTGCTTGTTAAGTGCTAAAGAGCGGGATGGGGCTAAACTAATTAACTGTGGGCATCCCATTAAAGCGAGAGATCCGGGGTTCACCCACCTCTTCCACCAGGAATAAATGAATATCCTAATGGATTGTTAATATATCAGGCTCATTCCAGGTGCACGCCCCGAGCAGGGCTTTTAATAACCTGGGCATGGGCACAGGAGCCCTGCTAATGGGGTTTTGCTAGCGCTGGTCCAGGAGGCAATGGGATTTTCCGGGAGAAAATCATGTGGCACCTTGGGCTTCATACAGACTTGGGCTTTTTGGTGCTTTTGGGGAGCTGCTGTGGGAGAGGAGCTCTCTGGGGAGGCATTTCCGCGGGGGCTGTTGTTGTGGGGCTGCCAGCTGGTGGCTGTCCCTCATTGCCGTTGTGTGCCCTGTTCCCAGACTATCCACGGCCACAAGGGGCCCATCACTGCCGTGGCGTTCGCCCCCGACGGCCGCTACCTGGCCACCTACTCCAACTCCGACAGCCACCTCTGCTTCTGGCAGGTGAGCACACCTGAGGGCTTTGTCCCCTCTTTACAGCATTTCCAGCAGGGAGAAAATCCCCACGGAGGGCAGGTCACAGCGGGGCTGGGCTTGGAGCAGCCTGGGCTGGTGGAATGAGCTGGTCCTTAAACCCCTCCCAGCCCAGACACAAGGGGTTAAACAGCCTCTGTGCAGTTCTCAAATGTGACCTCGTGCGCTGGTGATTTTTCCCTTCCGTGTCCTGTTTGGCACGATTATTAATGCAGGAAAATCAGGCACATTAGTCATCCTAAAAGGGTTATTACTCAGGATGATTTAAATTGTGAAAATGTCAGCAGGGCTCGCACGCTGCCGGCCCAGATGCCGTGATTTACACCCTGAGACGGGAGAGCTGGGACAAGGGTGGCTGGGACAGGGCGCTGCTCGGGATTCAGGGCATGGCAGTGAAACACCCGGGGTTTGCTGGGCACAGGAACCCCAGGCTGCCATGCTTGTGGGGGCATGGAGAGTTTGGAGCCAGGACAGGGGTGGCTGGGACAGGGCACTGCTCGGGATTCAGGGCACTGCTTGGGATTCAGGGCACTGCTCGGGATTCAGGGCATGGCAGTGAAACACCCCGGGGTTTGCTGGGCACAGAAACCCCAGGCTGCCATGCTTGTGGGGGCATGGAGAGTTTGGAGCTGGCACCAGCAGTGCTCAGCCTGTTTCCCAAGAGTGGAAGCCAGCAGACCCCTGGAGGTGTCCAAGGTTAGACAGGCTTGGAGAGCATAGCGGGGATGGCCGGGTGGGCTCTGAGGTCCCTCCCACCCAAAAGAGCCCCTGCTCCTCAGCACAGCCTCTTGCTGGGCAGTGTCAGAGCCCGGCCCCCGTGCTCTCTGTGCTGTGGGGACCCTCGGGGCCGGGCTGAGGCAGGCTGTGTCCCCAGATGAACACCTCCCTGCTGGGGAGCATCGGCATGCTGAACTCGGCGCCCCAGCTGCGCTGCGTCAAGACGTACCAGGTGCCGCCGGTGCAGCCGGCCTCGCCCGGCTCGCACACCGCGCTGCGCCTGGCCCGCCTCATCTGGACCTCCAACCGCAACATCATCCTCATGGCCCACGACGGCAGGGAGCACCGCTTCATGGTCTAGGTGAGCATGGGCAGGGAGCTGCATGGCCTGGGTGAGAGCAGGGAGCACCGCTTCATGGTCTAGGTGAGCATGGGCAGGGAGCTGCATGGCCTGGGTGAGAGCAGGGAGCACCGCTTCATGGTCTAGGTGAGCATGGGCAGGGAGCTGCATGGCCTGGGTGAGAGCAGGGAGCTTCATGGTCTGGGTGAGCATGGGCACAGGGAGCACGGCTGCATGGTCTGGGTGAGCCTGCCCGGGCACCAGGAGCTGTGCCAGAACTGTGCCAGGGAGCACCGGGACCTGGGAAGGGCCTGCCAGGGTCTGAGGGGATCAGCTGGGATCTGAGGGGACCCTGCCAGGGTCTGAGGGGATCAGGCAGCATCTGAGGGGCTCAGCCATGATCTGAGGGGATCAGGCAGCATCTGAGGGGATCAGCCAGGATCTGAGGGGATCAGCCATGATCTGAGGGGATCAGCCAGGATCTGAGGGGCTCAGCCGGGATCTGAGAGAATCCTGCCAGGATCTGAGCGAGGCCTGCCCAGCTGTGAGGGGTCCCTGCCCAGGTCTGAGGGATCCCTGCCCAGCTGTGCGGGAGCCCTGCCCAGCTGTGAGGGAGCCCTGCCCAGGGTCTGAGGGAGCCCTGCCCAGATGTGAGGGAGCCCTGCCCAGGGTCTGAGGGAGCCCTGCCCAGGTCTGAGGGATCCCTGCCCAGCTGTGAGGGATCCCTGCCCAGGATCTGAGGGATCCCTGCCCAGATGTGAGGGATCCCTGCCCAGGATCTGAGGGATCCCTGCCCAGCTGTGAGGAATCCCTGCCCAGCTGTGAGGGATCCCTGCCCAGCTGTGCGGGAGCCCTGCCCAGCTGCGGGGGCTGACCCGTCTTTGCCGGCCGGCCGGTGGCTCTGACCGCCTTTCCGTGCCTCCAGCAGGAGAGGGCGCGGGGGCGCTCCGGGCAGAGCGGGATCAGGATGCAGGAGCAGGAGCAGCTCCTCCCGAAGCCGGCCGAGCCCGGCCCCGCGGCGCTGGATGTCACCCGACCCCTATTCCCTGCGGAGACTCCCAGAATGTCAGTGTTTACCAAAAAGGCTCGTGTTTACATGGACGTGCTCCTGGTGACCGCGGAGTGCTGTCCCCAGAGCCAGGCACCTGCCTGGGAATGGGGCTGGAATGTGGGGCCGTGGCCTGTGCCGATCCTCCTTCCTCGGGGGATTGGAAGTGCTGCTGTGCCCAGGCCCGAAGGAAAAATGATAATACATGTGTAAATAAATAATTTAAAAATCCTGTTCAATGGCAGACTTGGAAAAAAGCAGTATTTATATAGAAAGGTGGTTTTTGCCACCAGTGCAGGTATTTATTTAAATAAAGGACAAAGGGGGCCATTTTGAATGGAAAATTTATCAAAATTATGGAAAAAATGAATTATTGACTGGATGTACTGAAATATTTCCTTCAGTAGGAATATTCCTGTGTGACACCCGCTGTGACTGTGTTTCCTTCTTACATATCTGATTCTGTGGAATATTTTGTGTGAAATTTTCTGTTTTCTGTTCATGGGAAAGAGAAAAAATCTCTCAAATCCTTTTATTTCAGTATCTCTCTTTGTGCAGCTTTTCCTTGGCTGCAGAGCTCGGACCTGAGGCTGGCACTACCTGCTAAGCTAAACACGGTACTTGTTCCAAAAGTGAAGGAATCCATTCTTCACATGGCTCCAAAAGAGGAGATAGATGAGTATCTGTGTAGTGCCCAGGTGGGATTTGCAGCCCAGAAGCTCCATATCTGTGTGCTGCTCCCGTCAGGAGGCTCAGAGCCTGAGCAGGGTTGAACCCAGGCTGCTGAGGTGGGTCTGTGCCAGGGCTGTGCCCATCCCTGCTGCCAGCTTTGCGTGCCCTTGGCGCTGTTGGCCTCTTCCCTGTGCGTGTGCAGGTGTCCCTGGATGAGGGGGGGAGGCAGTCACCCTGGGATGGTCCCCGCTTCTCCACCAACCCCTGCCCTCTGTGGATCAACATTCCTGGTGTAAATTTGCCTGTGGAATAAAACTGGACTGAAACGCGTTGGTTTGTGTGGGTGTCAGTGATCTCCTGCTGATGGTTCTCTGCCCACTCATCAGGAATCTCAATTTCCCCCGTTTCCTTTGGAATGAGAGCAGAATCCTGCAATGGTTTGGGTTGGAAGGATAGTAAGAAATCCTGTAGGAAACTTCACCAGCATTAATACTTTTGTCTGAACAGCAACAAAAAAACCCTCATGAAAAATCTGGAAGGGAGCCTCCGGTGTGATAAATTGACACTCGGTCCAGCGGTTGCCTGGAGCGCGCTTTGAAGCGGGAGAGGCTCCTGGGGAACTTCCCCCTCTCTCTGATGTCTGAAAATTAAAAATTAATCCGCTATGAAAAATTAAAAGGTGAAACTTTCTGCTCTTTCAGCAGCAGAGCTTTTGGAATGCTGATGTGGGGCTTGGAATGGAGGCTGAGTGACATCTCCGGGAACATCACCGTGGGCTGGTGCATTCTAATATCAGATTTTAATTGATTTTTGTAAATTGGAAACCTGTTTGCAAGGACTGGAGATGCTTAAAAAGGGGTAAATATTTATTTATTGATGTAAATAACCTTAAACAGGCATTTACTCACTCCTGCAGAGCTACTCACAGTTTACAACACAGTGAAAGGAGACCAATGCTTCCAGCTTGGAAGTGATGCTGGAATCTGTGCTCCTTGCAAGGTTTAATTATAAAAGAATGGATTCAGGCAGAAAACAGGTTAGAATGCACTTTAGTCCAGGAGCAGGCAGCAGAGATGGTGCTGCTGCAGGTGCCTCGGGGCAGGAGGGAGAGGGACGGCCCCAGGGTCATGGCAGAGGGGTTTCCTTGGCCCTGCGGGCTGCTTGTGCAGCACGGGTCTGTGTTCTGTGGGGCACGGAGGGGAATCCCTCTCCTCCTGAGGAGAGCAGGACAGCCTGTGCTCGGTAGGTGAGGATGCCTGCTGAGCTGGAAGGAGTGGGAGCCCCAGTCCAGGGTGTGCAGTGGAGTCGGGGACTCAGCCGAGCCGAAAGCGGCCGTGTCCCAGCCCGGGCACGCCAGGGAGCCTGGGGAGAGCAGAGATCAGCTCCCATCAAGTGCATTGGCTTGGAAAATGGGGAAGGTTTGGGGTCAGGCGCAGATGGTCCCGGGGGGAGCTCTGCCAGGGGAAATGGGAAGAGCTGCAGCCGCCTCTGCTGTGATTGCTCCTTTCAGAGTCAATTTTCTGTGGGTTTCAGTTGTCCAGAGCCGTCACCTGCTCCTGGCTGTGGGAGGGGGGTACAGAATCCTGGAGTCCTGGAGTGGTTTGGGCTGGAAGGGACCTTAAAGCTCAGCCACAGGCAGGGACACAGCTCAGGATAGCAGATTCCCTAATGGAATTCTGTCAGACACACGGTGGGGGCACTGGGAAGGAGGAAAATGGGACTTGTGCACTCAGAACCACACACTGCCCATCAGGGACAGCTTAGGCATTCCCTCTGCAGTGCTGGGGCTTATTCTGTTTGAGGGACCAGACCTGCCTGTCCCAACAGCCCAGCAGGACTGGATGGTCCTTTCCAAGCCAAACCGTGCAGGGACTCAGCAGGGTGTGGGTCACCTCCTTCCAGGATGGATCTGGAGCCCACCTGCAGAGGCAGCTGGCAGCAAAGCTTACCTGGGCAGCACTTCTGGGATGCAGGGAATCCTCTGTGCCTGGCTCCTGTCCCGTGGGATGTGGGTTCCAGCTCAGAGGTCCGAGTCCTGAGGGATTAAAAGAGATTAAACAGCTTTTTCTCCCAAACTGGAGGTTTGGATAGGTAACTGCTCCTGAACATGGGAGCTGGAAATGGTTACCCTCCATCTACACCAGATTCCTTCTGCTACTCTCCTTGGCTGTCCCTGCAGGGAAAACACACATGGAGGGTAACAGATACTCCTCTTTTTCGTAAAACACTGCAGTATTGCACCCAAACTGCTTGGAGCAGCCTCAGCCAAAGGGGGTGCCTGAGGGGACAAGGACAGGGAGCCTCTGCTGGGGGACATGGAGCCCTGGCTGGATGGATGGAATGCTGTGCCCTGCTGGGAAGGTGCCCGGGGAGCCTCTGCTGGGGGACATGGAGCCCTGGTGGGTGGATGGAATGCTGTGCCCTGCTGGGAAGGTGCCCAGGCTGGCACTGCTGGGGGACATGGAGCCCTGGTGGATGGATGGAATGCTGTGCCCTGCTGGGAAGGTGCCCGGGCTGGCACTGCTGGGGGACATGGAGCCCTGGTGGATGGATGGAATGCTGTGCCCTGCTGGGAAGGTGCCCGGGCTGGCACTGCTGGGGGACATGGAGCCCTGGTGGATGGATGGAATGCTGTGCCCTGCTGGGAAGGTGCCCGGGGAGCCCCCCCAGCTGCTCCTCGGAGCATCTTGTCCAGCTCTGCTAAGGATTTAAACACCCGTTGGAATTAATCTGCTGGATAAAACCTTTTCTTCATAGTCTTCATTAATCACCCGTCCTTCCCGTAGATCCTTGCAGGAAAATAGATTTTTAAACCTGTCAGCTGTGGTTTTGTGGGATTCATTTCGTGCCTGCTCTGTCTGTTCTCCTGCACTGCCGGGGAGGAGGGAGACAATTAAAAACTCTGGGTGCTCCTTGCTGCACCGAGCCCGGAGCTGGGAATTATGTAACCACTGGGTGGGCTGGGGGCATTAAATACAGAGTTTGGGTCGGGCACTTTGGGTTTCCCGGCAAGCCAGGAGATTGGCAGGGCTGAAAATCCGTCCCGAGCCGCCTGCCTGGGACAGCGGCGGATCTGGGAAGGGGAGGGAGGCTCCAGGGCTGGCGGCGGCACTCGCACAGCTCGCCCGAAGCTCATCCCCGATATCGAGCTCACGGAGGGCAGGTTTCCATCCAAACCAGCCCGCTCCGTCCCTGGCATCAATAATGGATGGAGGCGGAACTGCCGCGCCCGAGGAGGAAACACTTCCAGGAAAGGCGGCAGAGGAGCCCCCGGGGAGCGGCGCGGAGGGAGTGCGGCCGTCGCTCCCTAACGGAGCCGAGCAATTAGCGCGGCTCTGCCGGGAAGGGCGGCGGCGCTGCCAGCCCTGCCGAGCGCGGGAGGGGCTGCCAGCCTCGGGGGGCTGCTGGGGACCTGCCGGGACCCCGGGGCGCGCAGGGCACACAGAGGGAGCCAGGGCACCCCGAGGATGCAGCCGTGGATGAAGCAGCACTGGCAGAGCAGCAGTGCCGTGCTCTCCCCTGTTCCCATGGCAGGGACCGAGCCCAGCCCCAGGCTGAGCTGTTTGCCCTGTTTGAACACGGGCCAAGGGGTAAAATGCAGATTTATTTATTCTGTTTTAGCCCCCAGAGGAAGGGGAGGGAATAAGGAGCACATTCCTGGCTGGGAGGGCGGGCAGGCCCTGGCACAGGTGCCCAGAGCAGCTGTGGCTGCCCCTGGGTCCCTGGCAGCGCCCCAGAGCAGGCTGGGACAGTGGGAGGTGTCCCTGCCATGGCAGAGCTGGCACTGGATGGGCTCTAAGCTCCTTTCCAACCCAAGCCATCCCAGAATTCTGTGACTCGCAGCACAGCCCACAGGCTGGCAGAACATCACCCCACGGGGAGGGTGCTCCAGGAGAGACACGGCCGATCACCGAGCTCGTTTTCCATATGGAAGGATCCATATGCCGCTGACATTTCTAGGACACGCTATTTTTGCCTTGTGAGGGGGCTGGAAACATCAGAATGGCTTTCAAGAAATGAAAGCACCCTATTTAAGCTGAGAAAATTGTTCTTGCTGATTAACCTCGAGCTTTTCCACAGTGTCTCTGGTGACACAATCCCACAGGATCTAAGGCGAGGACAGGTGAGGTGGAGCTGTTGGATATGCAGCGGGGAAGGGTCCAAATGGGGTTTGGAAACCTCTCAAGCTGCTCCGTGGGGATGTGTTGGGGTGCTGAAAATGGTCACTCTGAAAAGTAACCCCCCAAAACTGGCAGTCAGAGGCTGCTCCTCAGCAAAGAGCAGTGGGACACGACAGCTTGCAAGTTACAAAAGTAATTCCCTGATGGAAAGCAACCACAGATTTAGGTGGGCAAAGGGACAAAAAGGCAAAAAATAAATTCCCATAAACTTATTGTACTTCATTTGCTCCAGAGTTTGCAAAATTTCTCAAGTTCATTGACTTTTTTTTTATGCAGGAAATGCCATGAAATTTATGACAATTCTAGGAGGTGAAAACCAGCACATGTCCGGGGGCGTAGATCCAGTGGGGGGGATTTAGCTCTTCCAGCCTAGAGACACACCAACTGCAGTGTGGAGAGGCTCCCAGACTTTCTTTCCCTTTCTTTTTTCCCTTTTTTCTCCGTGGGGATAATAATAACAGTGTCAAGGACACCATTCAAGCTGATGCCTGGAGAGCTATTCAGTCCAGGCCTATTTACGGCCATTATAAAATGCCTGTGGATAGTTCAACGACCGATTTTCAAGAGTCTTTCTCTACCTTTTGAAGGCTTAGGAAAATCTATCAAACTGCAGAAATTAAGCTATTTTTCTTCAGGGGAAGAGAAACAGAGCAGGGAGCTTCTCACATTAAAATGCTGCCGTAGATTCCCGATGAATGAAAAATTGCCCGGCATAATAATGAGCTGGGAGATGGATTTTGAAGCAGCTTAAAGCTCTGTGGCAGCAGTGCTGGGGATTTGGAGGTGAAAGATGGGCCATCTCTGGGAGCTGCTGTTCCCACATCCATCCAGGGCGTGAGGGTGCAGCCGGGCTCAGAGCACCCAGCAGGGCACAGGGATGGAGGATGGGGCTGTGCAGGACAGCCCTCGGGATCAGAGGTGCAGATTCCCTGGCTGTGCGCCCACAGGGACAGGGAGGCTGTCCCTGTCACACATGGCTGTGCACAGGTGTCCTAAAGGCCCAAACCCACTCAGGAAGGGGCACGGCCCAGTGTGTCCTCACTGTCACCCTGCCTTCCTCCTGCCTGCTCCAGCCACTCACCTGCATCCCTGGAAAACAGCACATGGAGCAGCTTGCTCTGGAAAACGGGGCGTTGGAGTGCTGTGTGTAATTCTCACACAACAAAAGCAATCCATGTGCTGAACAAGCAGCTCTCCCCCAAATGGGCTCCCAGCACGAGCCGGTTCTCAAAGCCATCCCAAAGCCACAAATGGAGCCCACTGGCTTTTCCAAAGCCTCCAGTTACATTTCACTGAGTGGGAAGCACGTTTATTTTTCCCTTACAAGATGCCAGCTCCCTCCTGTGTGTAACCACAGAGCATCATCTCCCTGTCCTGCAGGCAGAGCCCAGCCCACTGCCCACCGGGAGGGGAGGCCCAAACAATCCAAGGGCACCTCCTCGCCTTGGGGAGCAGCACGTGCTCCTCCAGCTCTCCTCCTGCTCCTGTTCCCTGGGAGCAGAGCCCGATGCCTGCCCAGCTCCATCCTGCTGTCAGGGGGTTGTGGAGAGCCAGGAGGTCCCTTCTGAACCCCCTTTTCTCCTTGTGCCCTCTGGAGCTGAGGGGTGGAGGGGCACTCCAGGGCGGTGGCACATCCCTGGCAGCCTCCGAGGGCCCCTGGGAGCTGCCATGGTGCCACTGCCCTGCCCTGCTGTCCTACACCCCAGCCATGCCATGGGGGATGCCCTGCCCTGCACGTCCCTGGACAGCACATCCTGCTTTCAGGGCCTGCTGTGCAAGATCCCCTCCCTTCCCAGCCCATCCCAGGTTCCCTTTTTGTGCTCTCCATGGATTGTGTCTGCCCGAGCCCCCGGTCTGTACACGGGAATATGAATAAATAATGCCCTGGGGATGGAGGGGATTTGGAGCTGCCACGTGCTCCTGGGGTAAAACCCTTCCCTTCCAACAGCCTGTGCCACTCCTGCATTTTCTTTTCTGCTGCCGAGGCTTTTGCTTCCCGTTAGAGCAGGAGCTGTGTCCAAGGCACTCCTGAGGGACAAGAGCTCGGCTGCTGAATTTCCAGGGCTGACTCGATGCTATCAGTGCTCCAGGACCCTCTGCTGTGGGGTGGTGCTGCGAGGCAGGGGCTTGGTTTTCAGCAGCAAGGAGGGATTTGGGAAATGCCGAGTCCCTCTGCTGGGCGAGCGTGCCTAGGGCGCTGGCTGGGGGTTGTTCCCTGCTGGGGCACAGCAGAGGTGCCCAGGAAGGTGCCAGGGGATGATGGGACACACCTGGGGCACACCACAGGCTCTGAGCTTCCAGCACCTCTGATGCCCACACTCCTCTGACCCGGAGGGACAGGGAAAGCCCTTGGCAGAATGTCACTGTCCCCAGGGAGCTGCAGGAGCAGCCCGGAATGTCACTGTCCCCAGGGAGCTGCAGGAGCAGCCCGCAATGTCACTGTCCCCAGGGAGCTGCAGGAGCAGCCAGGAATGTCACTGTGCCCAGGGAGCAGCCGGGGCAGCCCGGAATGCCACTGTGCCCAGGAGCTGCAGGAGCAGCCAGGAATGTCACTGTGCCCAGGAGCTGCAGGAGCAGCCGGGGCAGCCCGGAATGTCACTGTGCCCAGGAGCTGCAGGAGCAGCCCGGAATGTCACTGTGCCCAGGAGCTGCAGGAGCAGCCCGGAATGTCACTGTGCCCAGGAGCTGCAGGAGCAGCCCGGAATGTCACTGTGCCCAGGAGCTGCAGGAGCAGCCCGGAATGTCACTGTGCCCAGGAGCTGCAGGAGCAGCCCGGAATGTCACTGTGCCCAGGGAGCAGCCGGGGCAGCCCGGAATGTCACTGTGCCCAGGAGCTGCAGGAGCAGCCCGGAATGTCACTGTGCCCAGAAGCTGCAGGAGCAGCCCGGAATGCCACTGTGCCCAGGAGCTGCAGGAGCAGCCCGGAATGTCACTGTCCGCAGGAGCTGCAGGAGCAGCCGGGGCAGCCCTCGCTCCTCCTCCCCGTCCCAGCGCAGCGGCGCTGGCGGAGCCGGCGGTGCCGGGCCGAGGCTCAGGTGTGGCCGCGGCGCCCCGGGCCCCCGGCAGCCCCCGGCAGCCCCCGGCAGCCCCCGGCAGCCCCCGGCGGGACGCGGCAGGACGGGACGGTCCCCGCGGGCAGCAGCTGCCCGCTCCCGTGGGAAAGGCGCCGCGCCGGCCCCGCGCCGCTCCCGCCGCCGCAGCACTTTGTTCTTTGTGAAAAGCGGGAGCTGCAGCCGCTCTTTGTGCCGCCGATTTGAATTTGACCCTTTCCAACACCAAAAATCGATATTCCCGGGGAGAAGCAGTGGGTGCTATTTTTCCAAGCCCTGTTTACAGCGGAGCGGTCCTCGAGGCAGATGTTATCTCGCGGACTTTACCAAATTTTACAAAGCATTTTCTGAGCACATAATGACAGTATTATCTTTGTCCACCTGCTGAGAGGAGCGGTGGGCTCACAATAAATATCGGCTTCCGAGACGGGCGAGTCGGAGTCCGTCTTATCTGTCCAGATGGGGGGAAAAAAAGGCCCTAATTTACATCCCAGAAAGCACTGGGGTGTGACAAAGGTCATCGGCTGACACTGTACCCTCGACTGGGATGAAAAATATATGAGTCGAAGGTGCATTGTGTGAGAGGGACCCAGTCCCTTCCCGCGGCTCCTGCCCGCTGCTCTGCTCCTGCCCGCCGCGCCACCCGAGCCGCGGCATTCCCTGGCTGGCAGAAAGCTCCTCCGGGTTCCCAGCACGGGCCGGGCTCACACAGCTCCTTTCCCCCGAGGAAGCACCTCCCCGGCACTCACAGCGAGGGTGGGAGCGCGTCCACGGCTTTGGGTCCAGGTGCCACCTCCCACGGAGTCTCCTGGCTGGGCGACTCCCTCCTTTCCCTCCATTTCCAGGATATTTTCTGGGTTTTACAAATACCCCACAATTAGTGAGTTAATGAGCTAATGAGGGAATTCTAGCCAGCTTCCCTCTCATCTGAGAGCCCACGGGATCCTGCCTGCTCAGCGTCTCAGCAGCAGATCCTGGCTCATCCCGGGGGGCACAGCCCATTATGGAGTGACAGATTCCTGGAATTAGCCATTAGATTAAGGTACACGGCCCTGGAATTAGCAAAGGCACGTGTGTGATGCTGAGCTGGTGCCACAGGAGCTCAGTCAAACCAGGGGTGAGTGCTCTGCTCCGAGGGGCCAGGGAGGCTCTGGCCACTGGGGTGTCACCGTGGAACCTGTCCCACTGCCCTGCCAAAATGACAAAGAAAAATGAGTGGGGAATATAAAATCATTAACACAGTGCCTAATACAGTGGGAGAAATGTCAATGGGGACGCTGAGCTAATGGGCTGGTCTCCTCCAGAATTTTATTATCTCTGAAGTTTTAAATAATGCATCACGCTCGGATCCCCGTGTCCCTCCTGCCGTCAGTCCGTGATTCCCCAGCCCAGCACAAGGAAGGGGGAAATCAGAGACACTCACCCTTGCCTACACGTTCTACAGGTAGTGATTGAGCCAAGATTTATTTATTAGTCAGGCTGTGATTGATTTAGAGGAGATTTGCTGGCTGGAGTTAATTACAAGCAATAACTGGCTGCGCTGGCTGCCGCTGCAGGGCCATCCTGGCAGTGCCTGCTCTGACCAGGCTGTCCCAAGCTGTCCCCCAGGCTTGGCACAGCTACCTGGGGCACTAAAGCCAAGAATATTCACCTTGATTTGAGGAATGGCTATCCCTGGAAGTGCTCGAGGCCAGGAGGAACAGGAGGCAGGAAAGGGAGCAGAGGAAGGGCCGCGCTGCCCATGGCCCTGCCGTGGGGCAGCCACCGCCTCCAGGGCCCGCAGCTGTCCCTGCCCTGTCCCCAGGAGCGTTCCAGGATGTCCCTCCCTGCCCTGAGCCTTGTTCGGGAGCCAAACACGCTGGGGCACAAATGGTTTCTCCAGTGGAAAAGGAACAAACTACTTTAAAAAACCCCAAACAAGTCAAAAAACCCAAACAAGTAGAGAACCCAAAACAAGCGCTTCAAATTTCATCTCCCAAGGCAAATCCTTTAACGTCAAGCGTCAGTCCCAGGTTTCTTGTGCTCATTATCACCCTGTAAAGCCCCTGCTGGAGGGATGTTTCCTGCCTGGCACTGGGGTGTGTCGTGGAAAAGCTGACCCAGCCAGAGGGAGCTGGGAAAGCATCCTGCCATGAGCATTCCAGGGGCACTGCCTGCGCGGTGCTGGCACGAGTGGCACACCCCAGGAGTGGCATGTTCACAGCCAGCAGTGTCTGCCCCTCCGCCCGCTCTCAGGGTGTTAATTAATTAATTCATTAATTAATCAATCGTCTCTCCCTCATTGGCTGTTTGGGTCAGGCTCCCTGCGCCCATCACAGTGAGAGCACCCCGGGGAGCCCTTTGTTCCACAGAGGTGAAAAATTGTACCCACAAAAAGAGTTCCCCCTGCGATCAATTCCCTCTAACAACTTTATTGATTAGCTGCAGTAACATCTCCCATTTATTAATTATGAAGAAGATGTTCCAGTGATTGCTTAAAGTTAACTGTTGTGCTTTCCCTCTGCCCTCAGGCCCCAGCCCAGCCAGCACTGCCCAGAGTAGCATCCCTGTCCCTGGAGGGATTGAAAGCTTTGGGGATGTGGCACTTGGGAACATGGGGCAGTGGTGACCCTGGCACTGCTGGGGAAATGTTTGGTCTCAATGAACTTGGAGGGCTTTCCCAGGCTGTAGGGACTCTATAATTCCTCTGTGCCCTTATTCCAGGATGCCAGAGCTGGCGCCTGGCCATGGATTTGTGTCCCTGCAGCGCTGGGACCAGAGGGGTGCTTTGTCCCAGATCCTCTGCACAGGGAACAACCAGGATGTCTCCATGGCTTTGGCTCTTTGGAATTACTGACAGCAGAGGTGACAAATGCCAGCACTGGGACCAGGAGTCCTTTACACACAGGGAAGGGATGTTGGGGTGGTTTCAACAGCCCAAAGGAGAGATTGTCCACCTCCTTTGCTGTGGAGCTTTTCCAGGCAAATCCAGCCTGGCAAGGGGCTGCTCCCACCTCTGCTCCATCCTCAGGAACCCTCCACCCCAAAACCCCAATGTCACCAGGGCTGAGGGGGCTCATAAACCACGTTCACACCGTGAATTAAATGAAAGAGTCAAGTGAGGGCAAGGAAGCCCAGGAGCAAGCTGGAAGCAGGGGTAAGGAAGGAAAAGGAAGGTCAGAAAGAGGGTAATTAAGGAAATGCAGCAAAGAGAAATTATACAAGAGAGGATTAGAAATGTACAATTGGTGTCGCTACCCGGGGCCATAAATCACCCGCGCTGGAAGGAGCTGCTGAAGGAAGCCCAGGGTGATGCTGGACTGATTATGAGTTTGAAATATGGCACGTTGGCAAAAAATCCACGGCGATTTATCTTCTGTCACCAACCATCCCAGGAAGGTGGCAGCCATCCCCACACAGCTCTTCTGAGACTGAGACTCCACTGCTGAATTGATTTCTGAGCCTGCCAGCCTGCATTCGTCTGAGCGGGTAACAAATAACACAGGGAGGGAAAAATTGGGAAATCACAGAGATCACAGTCACAGCAAAACGAATGGATGGGGGCAGGACAGGGATTTGGGTACCTCAGACTCTATTTACACCCTGCAAGCAAACAGAACCCCAAATAAGCCTTTAGCATGGTGTCCTGGATATGTAAAGATTTAATAACTCAGATTTGCAGTCCTACCCACACAGAGTGATTGCCAGCCTGAGACAAGGGTGAAAATCTATACTTTTAGCAAATATCTAGATCTAAAAATAAGAGGGGGATACAAATCCTAGCAATGCAGAGAGGTTGGCTGGGAGGTGAATGAAATCCCTGCATTAAAATATGAACATGTGCTGTAACTACAAAGCTGATCCCAGGCTCCCAAGCCCCTCCATGGGCACAGGGCAGCAGCAGGGCTGGGAGCCAGCCAGGAGGGCCTGGGGGGGCTGGAGATGCTGCAGTGCCAGTGGGAGGCAAGGCAGGAGACGGAGAAAAGCTCCAGAAGGATCTGCTGGCAGGAAGCATAAACCAAAAATAGGCAGTGGCAGGAATCAAGCCGAGAGTGGGGAAAATGGAGACGGCGATCAATACCTGGAGACCAGAAACACAGAGAATGTGAACAGGTTTTATTCCTGACCTGTGCTACCAGGGGCTGAGCTGAAAACCTGATTTCTCTTAGAGAATTCACAGACATAGTTCAGAAATTACTAAAAATGAAACATGTAAATGAGGGCATCGACTGCAAGGTGTCCCGGTGCCTTTAGCACTCCTGAGCTGCTCCCAGAGGCTGGATGGGGGTCTTGACACAGGGAAAGGGGACCCTGGGGCATCTCTGCCCCACCACACGGGCACAGCCCAGCCCAGGGATCAGGGAATGTGCCTCTGTCCCCAGACAGTGACTGCCTGCTGCTGCTGCTGCTGCCCTGAGGGTGCTGGAGGGGGTCTGGGGCATCCAGAGTGGATGGCAAACATCCATTCTCCAGCTCACCCATGGTGAGGATGGAATGAGCAGGGAAGAGCTCAGACCTGGAGATGCATCGTCCCACAGACAATAATCCCAGCACGGGGCTCGCTCCTGAGCACCTGGATCAGCCCCACTCCCAGGGCAGGCTCAGACCTCCAGCCTGGGATCCACAGCCTCTCAGGACACTTCACCACCTCACCCCTGGGAGAACTGCCCCCATTTCCTAAAAATATTGACCTAATTGGCCCTTGCACCGCGTTTCCCCATGAGAGCCCAGCAGCAGTGCAGCACCGCAGCTTTCCTGCTGCCCCACTTCCACCCCGGGACACAAGGAGGTCACGGGAGCAGGATGGCCACGGCCTCCCTGCCATGGGATTAGAGCAGGGAGTCTCAGGGCTCAGGGTCCTCCCCTAAGCACCGGAGTCCTGCTGGAAAACAGATGGTGAGGAAAATGATTGGAGGAGGAGATTAATAATAACACTGATAGAAAACCAGATCGAAGGGATCAGGGCGTAGCAGAGGGGCTGAGCGATAATTCGGTGCCTTGTGGGAAATGAGGGGGACAGATGCTTGCCTAAATTTGGGGATTAGATTTTGTAGCCTAAAGAAGATAATAAATGAAATGATTATGGCATTAAAGGGCTGGTCCCTGTGGACAAGCAGGCTGGGAAGACCCTTGGCATTAAGAGCCAGGGATGAGGGGACGGGTCAGTTTTAGGGCACCCTACCAAAGGTCATCTCCTGACTGCTGAGAGCTGCTTTAGCCCAGGGGAAATTCCTCCTTCAGGGGATCTATGGAGCACAGGACAAGGATCCTGTGGTCACAATTTTCCAGGAAACTTTAGCAAAAAAAAAAAAGCTTTTTTTTTTTTTCTTTTTAGCTGGCTCATGCACTTATTTGGGCTTTGGGAAAATCACGGCATTTCAGCGGGACAGAGTTCCAGGGCCATCTTACTGGGGCGGCTGGGAGGGCCAGGATGAGTACAGCCACCAAGCCCAGGCTGCACTGGCAGGGGCACCTCAGCTCAGCCGGCTCCACACCCAGAGCTGCCCTGAACAAAGAGGTGCTTTTGTGTGTTCTGGGGATTTCCCCTGGCTTTTGTCCCCAGCTCGGAGCCCAGTGGCACCGGAGCTGACCCAAGGAGGGACCCCGCCCGTTTAGGGGTGCCTGGGGCTGCTGGGGCTGGCCCGGCTCCGGAGGGACCGTGCCTTGATCCCCGCCTTGCTCTCCCCGGGAGGGTAATTGGCGCTCGGGCTGAGATGGAGATCCGGCGCTGCCTGGGGTCCCTGCGCTGCGGCCCCGCTGTTTATCCGTGCTCCAGTTAAAGAGTTTCCCATGGAGAAGTGGCTAATGATGGCCCGGAAAGATGAGCAGGGAGGAGGAAATGCAGGCGCTCCTCGCCGAGCTGCAGCCCCTCTGCCGGAGAGGGAAGCGGCGTGGGAGAGCCCCGGAGCCGGGGGAGGAGGAGGAGGAGGAGAGGGAAGTGCTTTACGAGGGGAGCCTCTCCTCTCCCACACAAATATCTAAAAACTATTAATTTCGGGCAGCAGCTAGGAAGATATACATGAAAGGGAAATTGATTTCTATTTAAATGGTATGTTTTCATCACCTTTTTTCAGAGCATGAACATTCATCTCTGAGTACCTGTGCTAATTGATTTCAAATGCAATTCAACACAATCACTGTAGAATAATAAATCTGGGGGCCAAGAAGGGGAAGGAGGGAGATCAGCACGGCTGGGAGAGGGAGAGCCCGCGGGCGCAGGGAGCAGGGGAGGAGGCGCATCCAGCCTGGAAAAGGTGACACAATCCCATTAGAGCCGTCCCTGGGGGATCAGCGAGGTTTACGGATAACACAACGGGACCTGCTAATCCACATAAACTCTCGGAGAGAGAGATTACGAGGGAGACGGGACACAAGCCAGGAGAGGAGCCAGGGCTGGGAGGGACCGTACAGACAATCCAGCCCCACCCTGTACCCTGGAAAGGGACACCTGCCACTGGCGCAGGTTGCTCCGAGCGCCATCCTGAACGGCTGCAGGAATGCAGGGAGCAGCAGCAGCAGCAGGCAGAGGAGCAGGGGACGCTGGAGGAGCTGGGGGCACCAGGAAAAGCTGCAGCTGGAGATCCAGGGTCACCTGCCACGTCCCCTGGGGGGACACCGCAGAGGAGACCGCTCCGGGAGCAACAGCTCTGAAAAACATCCAGCTTTTAGGTGTTTGTCCTCAAATAAATAATGGAACATGATACCCAAAAAGCTGCTGTGGGAAAATGGGCTAATGGAAGGCCTGGGTAAATGCAGGTGAGGCAGAGGGGAGCTGCTCCTGCCTCAGCATGAGGCACTTGTACCCAGATATTGCAGTGCTACAGCCTGTTGTGGTACTCAGGGCTCGAGAGGATGCTGGAAACTGGGGAGAGAACAGAAAATAGCCATAAAAATTACCTGCAGCCAGAAAGACACTGCACAGCAACCAGCTGAAAGAGCCTGACATGTTTAGCTCATCAAGGAAAGAGGGGAAAATGCCCTGATAGCCGGATATGGGAACTTGTGCAGGAAAAATGATGGGATAACAAGGCACCTTTAACCTGAGGCTGCTCCATAAGGAAAGGGCCCCCAGAGTGGAGCTGGGGGAAGCTGTGCAAGCCCTCCCCACTGACACAGGCACATGCTCTTGGGCATAAGTAGGATTAGGGAGTGAAATTCCAAGGCCTCTGGTAAATGAGCAGTGTATGAATTCAGTGTGGCGCTGTAGGATAAAGCTCAATAGCAATATTCACATGGAGTTAGCCCCATTTACCCTGGCTGGTTTGGCTCCCAGCTAATCTGAGCCATTTCACACACCGCTGGGAAGGAAAGGGGATGGATGTGGACACTGCCCAAAATGGAGATGATGCTGCAAATGCTCTGTTCTTTTGCTCTCTCCACTGTCGGGACAGACACAGGCATTTTTGCTGGACTTCTCTGAAGCAGTTTTTATGGATATCATCTTTTTCCAGGACATGTAACCTTGCCAGGGAGAGGGTTCGAGCTCCAAACCCACCTCCAAACCACTTGGAGCTCTTATATTGATGCAGCTGGGACTGTAAGCAAAATAAAGCCAGTGAAATAATGGCCAGTGGACAGGCAGAGACCGTGGAAAGGATATTGATTGGAACAGGGTCTCTTTTCTGCACAACACACTGAGCTCCGGAGGGCTGAGCTTCGGGTAATTTCTAGCAAATAATGTGTTGTACACTGTTATTTGTGGATCCTGAAATCAAACTGGAGCATCCGGGGCTCTTGTCTAACAAGTCCCTGTAGCTAGAGCCAGTAGCTGGGGCCTTGAGAGAGGAATAAAAGCAGCAAATCAGAAATAAATGGGAATAAAATAAAACCCAGCGTGTTTGGCAGCGGTGGAACACCGGGTGCACCCCCAGGCGGCAGCACCGTCCCTGGGTCCGTATGTAAAGCACCCAGGGAAACCCCAAGGAAGCTGAATGGGATGAAGTTTTCCAGGCGCGGAGGTGCACGGTGGGATGGGACACGCGGCCACAGGCACGGGGGAGAGCCGGGAGCAGCAGCTCCTCCCTGCCATCCCTGCTCCAGGGCCGTGGAAATGGATGTATTTGTTTCTAACATTCACTGGAGCTGCCAGCCCCTGCTGCTGAAGGATCTGGGGGCACAGCACAGCCGGCCATGGCAGAAGGGGCATCAGGAGCCCTGCCAGCCCCGGCAGAGAGCCCGGCTGGCCTCGCTCCGCCTGCCTCCTGCACGGGTAACAAAGAGATTGCAGCACCGGTTCAGAGGTGGGGAATTTGATAAACTGGCTCATATTTTTAAATGAACAAATGACACTTCATCGTGGCCGTGACAGAGGGCTCGGCGCTGCTTTACAGTAATCTATGCCTTCTTTAACACACGGCTGCGATCCTGGCCGCCGGCAGATGAAGGATGGAGGAGCAGGCAAAAGGTTAATAGAGCATTGGGCCTTTTTTAATTGAAAAAATGACTGAGGGACCATGTAGCAGAGCGAGCAGTAATATTATTACAGGCTGTAAGTACTGTTCCAGAGACTTACTGTTCATCTGGGAGCAGAGTAATGAGCACAGCCGGGCTGCTCCCGCCTTGGCCGGAATGCCGATGGCTCCAGCAGGAACCGGCTGCCTTGGGAAAGGGACAGCATCGCCTAAATGTTTGTGTTCCTTTGCAAACTTTCAGATTCTCCAGGAAAAAGTACCCTGGGTGGCTGGCAAAATTGATTCCTCCACAAACTCATTCCTCCACATGATGCCTCAGCATCGGCGTGCGAGGGGCTCCAGCTGGGCTGGGATTTGTGGTTAAGGAGAGAGGCTGCAGGGAGCTGATCCAGCCTGTGTGGCACAGGGTAAACCAGCACAGCCGTGTCCAGCTCAGGAAGGGACAGACCTTTACACCTCCATGGATGGGCCCTGTGCCCTTCCCTGGCACCGCTGGTGCTCCCTGCTGCGAGTCTGGCACAGGGCACAGCATGGGGCTGAGCATCCCTGTGCCAGCTCCTGCACTGGGGCATCCCTGTGCTGAGCATCCCTGTGCCAGCTCCTGCACTGGGGCATCCCCGTGCTGAGCATCCCTGTGCCAGTTCCTGCACTGGGGCATCCCTGTGCTGAGCATCCCTGTGACAGTTCCTGCACTGGGGCATCCCTGTGCTCCTGCCCTGGTTGGGATTTACAGCACCGACCTCAGCACATCCCTGTGATGGCAGCTCCGTGAGCCCGCAGTGCCATCTGCTCCAGGGGTCAGGAACAGGGATAAACGGCTCACGGGAGAGCCCGCAGGAGAGGGAGCACGAGGGGAGGAGGATGTCCCGGAGAGGCCGGCAGACAGGGGAATGGCTCGCAGCCACGAGGGAAGGCATCCTCGCAGACAGGGCGATGGCAGCAGTGCACGGAGGCCATCCTCGGAGGAGCTTTATCGCGGGGCAGGGTCAGTGCCCGGCTTAGCCGAGCGGCGGCGGGGCCCAGCGGTGCCGACAGGGCTAATTGATGAGGAATTGCCCGCGGAGCGCTGTGTCATCCCGAGGAGCTGCACTCGGGGCCGGGGCAAGCAGGCTGTTAAACAGGCTGTGGCGGCACTTTGGGCTGCCAGGATTTATGCTCCGGGGGAGCAGCTCTATCTGTCATCTCTGAAAAGCCTCATTTACAGAGAGACTCCGTCAGGAAAGGCAATCAGCCTGGAACCTGCTATGCTGGGAATTTATAACTGCTGTGCCAGGAGAGCTCATCCCTCCCTTGGGCAGGAGCTGGGGGAGCTGGCCTGTGCCTAGGAATGGGTGTTTGCTGCCCGGGGAATCCCCCAGCACCCTCAGAGGGCTCAGGGTCTGAGAGTGACACGGTGATGGGGACACCCATCTGTGGCACAACTGGAAACGCTTCTGGTAGGAATAGCAGACCTGTCTCTGATGGGCAAAAGGGAATACTCATGGAAAAAAGCAGGGGAAAGGAGGCAGGTTTGGCCTCACCTCTGGGCCTGGTGATGCTGGGGCTTTGCCTCTGGTGGGGAGGAGGATTCCCAGGCATGGGAAACCAGAGAATCCCAGAGTGGTTTGATTTGGAAGGGGTCTTAAAGGCTATGCAGTGCCACCCCCTGCCATGGGCAGGGCCACCTTCCCCTAGCCCAGGTGGCTCCAAGCCTCTCCCCACAGCCTGGTGTGGATGTCCTCTGCTTCCCAGGACCCTGGGAGCCCAGCAGGGCACAGCACTGGGGCATCTGCTGCAGTCCCCCCATGATGGACCTCAGAATAAAGGCCCTGACCGAGGGATGGATGGCTAACATCATCATTTGTGCTGCATTTTCCTCTCCCGGGGAGGATGAGCTCCAGTTACTCCCATCCATCTCATTCTTTCAAGTCATCTTCATTCTGCAATTTCCCCTCACCCCGAAAAGAGCCAAAGATCGATCAATTTCTTTCCAATTTCAGCTGGGAGAGGGAAGGAGCCTGAGGAGAGGCAGAGGATGCCTTTTGCCTCCCCCAGCATGTGCCTGTCCATGTTTCTCCCCGTTCAGAGTGGGAGCACGGCTGGCTGGGTATTGATCCCTCCCTGGGAAGTGCTGCAGCCCGTGCCCTGACCTCCTGCTCACCTGCCAGAGCCAAAACCAGTCAGCTTTGTGTCTCTGCAAGCACAAAAGGAGTTTCTCCCTCAAAAAGGCGAAGGGAGTCCCAGCCAGGACAGCAGCCACTGCCGCTGTGCAGCAGCACGGAAAGGAGTAAATCCTGGCAGGAGGAGGGTGAGCCCTGCCCACCTCTGCAGAGCTGCGTTTGCTCTCAGCTGCTCTGCCCGTGGCCAGGTGGGACCCTGAGGGTGGCACTCACACAACAGTGGAATTCAGACACCCACCCCGAAACACGACAGACCCGAACACCTCTGCCACAGCAGGGTCACTGTCCCACTGAACCCTCACTGCCACACAGCCCTGTTGAGCCCCTTGCCATGTCTGTAACAAGTGTGATTTTAGGTGTTTAATTACCAGAGACAGGGCTTAATGGCATTTGTGTCCCAGCAGGGAGTAGTTTGGATGCAGTTTGAGCCTCCAGTGCTGCCTCCCAAACTCCCTCTCTGATAGCAGGTGCTTTTACAAACATTGTTAAATGAGATGGATTCAAAATAGGCCTGGTTTTCCCACCTGATCAATAGATCTGAAAGGAACAATGCCAAATATCTGGAGTTATTGTGCAGCACTGATGGCTGTCAGGACAACGGGCAGAGCAAAGACGAATACACACCTTTGCCTGGGTTATTACTTTAAGCCTGTTATTATCATTATTATGGGTGATTAAAAATCCCATTAATCAGATGCTAAACAGATTAAGCCCTATGAATTAATTTTCTGGAAATAACTAAGATAAACATTCTGTGCAGAGCTCATTTAATGAAATAGAAGCTGTTTATCTGCAAAATTAGGGCTTGAGCTTCAGCTGGAAAAATCCAGCGTGGTGTGGGCATGGCAGGCACAGGCTGGAGCCAACGCCGATTTTTTACCCATTCTAAGTAAAAGAAAAATCTTGCTGTAAGTAATTTATGATACATTACACAAAGAGCTCATTAGTGAGAGCTACAAAATAAAATTACAGTCAGTTAGGAAATAATTCCTTGATTTAGTGTATAAGGAGAGGGGGCTGAAGGGCAGAGGCCCCATGTGCTGCTCCTACTAGCAGTTAAACAAGAGGGTTCTTACCAGCTTTGCCATTAATGAGATAGGAAATGAGCATTAATTGATTTTTCACGACCCTCTTTCCCTTCCACAATTATGGAGTTGTCTCTGAGAGCAAAATATTGGAACCAATGGGGTAAAGCAGTTTCACTGTGGTGAAGTAAATACGAGAGCCGTGCAGCTGTGGCAGTGCCCTCATCCTGAAATTATCCAGCTGTTCCTGCTGCTATCCCAGCCCTGGGCTGCCTGACATCCCCGTCTCCAGGGCATTGCTCTGGTTCCTTTTCTGTTAAAAGGAGCTTCACATCAGTATCCAGCCCCTAAAGTGTCACCAGGGACAAATGGAGCTTCCCTTTGCATCCATTTACAGCTTTCTCCAGAAATTGCCTATGGAATTGCAGTTTCTTGAGTCTGTTTTAATAAATGGGTGTGTTTGCTATTGCTGTTGAAAGTTCTGTGTTGGCCTTTTTAAGTCATTTGATTAGGAAGTAGAGAGAATATTTTAGCAGCAGAGAAGGCTCTCGCAATCAGCACTAGGAGGAATAATCCAATTTTCTTGGCAAAGAAGGGCAAGGGTCCTCCTAGGAGGTCAAAGCTCCCTTAGCACAATTAGAACTTTAATTGATGAAATTGGTTGAGCCTCCACCTGCAGAAGCAGTGTATTTGTCGAGCTCTGGGAGTGGAGACAGCAGCTCCCTGCTGGCTCTCCTGAGCACACCCCAGGCCCCCAAATGCACCCAGACCCCAGCATGCATTCCAGAGATGCAACTTTGGGGCTCTTGGTTGGACATTAAGAGCGAGATTGGCCTCTCCAGCAGCTCTGTGAGGAGCGGCACGACTCACCGTGTGTCCTGCTGTTCAGACATGCTGTCTGCAATTAATATTGCATAATGGCCTCCTGATTCCTAAATTATGTATTTCTCCTTCTCAGCATCGTGTGGTTTTTTTACAGGGTTAATTATTTTCCATCATTCTGCCTTTAGCAACAGTCGTCTTAATTAAGGGGGCCAAGTTCCGCTCTCGTTGCTGCCTGGCAGATCCTAATGAAATCAATGGAGCCGTGCGGTGTAAATGGGAGGGACGCCGGCCCTCCAGTAAAGTAAAACGTTCCCTCTCTTGTTGATTAATGCATAAAATTAACCCAGCCTTAGCGTCCAACTCCTGACTGAGTGAATCACTGCAGAGCCCCCTCTCGGGCTGCTTTTCCACCAGCAGTTCTGACCTTGTTCATCCCGTGTGCAGTGCTCTGCCACCACAGCAGCACGTCCCGGGTGCTCTGCCTCTGCTTTTGGGTTGGAGAAACACGGCACAAGTCTGCAAGCAAGACTCCAAGGCACTGTCACCTCTCCCTCCAGTGGCTCCAGGTGGTCCCTGTCCCTTTGATTTGGTCCAGGGCTCCCCCAAAGCCATGTGCTGTTCTCTGCCAGGGATCAGACTCCTGAGGCAGGGATTTAACTCAGCCCAGAGCCCCCTCCCCTGGCTCACTCCCTGCCTCTCCCCTCCCACCCTCGCCTGCTGGCACCAAAAGGGCTGATCCCCAATTATTCCTCCCTGGGTTGCATTTCCTGACAGCCCAACATTAAACCAGGCCCAGGCAGCCATGCAGGGGAGGCTCCAATAAGTGGATGCACATGCAATATTCATGGATGGCTTCAGAATAGTTACAGATCCATCACACTTGGCAGCGGGATGGGGATGGCGTGCTCTCCTAATGCTGGGCTTAAGCACCTTCTTGAACCTGAGCCCTGAGGATGGATGGAGCCGGGGGTGCCAGCATGGCCCCGCTGCTGGCGTGTCCCCGTCTGTCCTGCCACAGTCCCCTCCCTCCTCGGGGGCAAAGCCTTTGGGACCTGGGCCTGCGGGCACCCCTGGCCACCCCATGATGCGCTGCTCCTGCACCCAGCTGGAGCTCTGGGTAAAGAGCAGGGAAAACAAGGGAGCCACTGGAGCTTAATGCCCTCGCTCTGGGAAAGGTTTGTTTACCAGCTCCTGGCCAGCACCACACTGCAGCTCCAAACCTGAGCTCATCCCCCAGGATTAATTTTTACACAATCATTCCGCAGTCTATGATAATCACTCCATAAAAAAATGAAGAGATTTGGGATTTTTTCCAGCACAGAGGATTAGGTCTAAAGACGAGTAATCTGCAGGAAGCTCAGCTGCATGCACACCACTAATCGCTCCGCACTCTTCCCAGCTTCAGCTCTTTCATTAGGATTTTCCACAGCGGGCTGGCTGTCCTTGCTGGGGCCGGCTGCCACAGACAGGCAGACACATCCCGAGGGACCCGGCCGTGTGCCAGCCCACGGGGCCACAGCAGCAGCCTGGGTGAGTGGCAGTGCCATGAGTCCCTGCGGTGCCACGCATCCCTGTGGTGCCGCGCATCCCTGTGGTGCCCTCCAACCCCACAGTGCGGGGCACGCCTCATCACCTCTTTCTCCACTACAAACAGGAGCCCCTGGAACCCGCTCCCCACTCTGGCATCTCTCCAGCTTCCTTGGGAAGGAGGTGAAGCAATTGGCACTGCAGACATTAATGCAGCGCAACAAACCAGGTGGTGAGATGGTTTTAAAATGTAATAAACTATTAAAGAAATAATCAGCTTAAATCTGAAGGCTTTAGTAAATTCCTGGTGGTTTAACCAGGTGCAGAGTGAATAATAACCTGGAAAGTGGCAATTTCCCTGTTCCAGGAGCAGCCATGTTCTCCTGAGCACCCAGAAACCTCCTTTGGCAGCCGGCCTTGCCAGGCCTGGCTTAACTAACCCTTGTCTGCACTAAGAGCAGCAGTGAGTGCAGGAGGTAGCAACACACACCCCAACCCTCCTCATGGGCACACCAGGACTATTCCCATTGTGTCCCACTGAGGCCTTAGACTGAATTCCCAAAGATTCCTGATGGGATGTGACCCCATGCCAGAAGGGTGAGAGCTTACAGGATGAGAGAAACCACTGCATGTTTTAGAGTCAGGAGGAGAGACGTGCCCATTGTGCCCAGCAAGCATTTTTCCAAATATAATTAAAATGAGTACATCTCTACGACGTCTCTGACCACAGGGATAAGGATGCAATGCCAGGTTTTTAAAACAAAATAACGTAAGCACTTAGAAAAGGACTCGAGCAGACTTTGGGTACTTATGTTCAAAATAATTGTCCCAGGAAACCCGATTCAGCAGCCACCCAGGCTGAAAGCACTTAGGCACACGCGGGCAGGCGTTCAACAAAGCATTTAGTGACCCCGGCGCTGCATCAGCAGGAACGCGGGGCTCCGGGCAGGGAGTGACTCAGGGAAACCGCGGGGCTCAGGCGCACGAGGTCCCGCCTGGATCCCGCCTGGATCCTGCCTGGATCCTGCCTGGATCCCGCCTGGATCCCCCCTGGATCCCCCCTGGATCCCATCTGGATCCCCTCTGGATCCCATCTGGATCCCCTCTGGATCCCATCTGGATCCCCTCTGGGTCCCACCTGGGCCCTGCCTGGCTCCTGCCAGGGTCCCACTATGGTCTTACCTGGTCGTGCATGGGTCCCACTGGTTCCAGCCTGAATCCTGCCCAGCCCTCCCTGGGGTCCTGTTTGGCCTCAAGCACGCACGGCAGTGTCCCCGCTGTGCCCCGTTTGGCTCCTGCCTCCTTGGCTGCTCCCACTGCCTTAAGGGCCGGCCTGTGAGGGTTCCTCAGCCCCGCAGGAGCCGCAGGAGCTCACTCCTCACACCCTTCCCCTGGGAATACCTTTGTGGAGCTGCTGTAATCCAGCATACTCTGGTAATAAATACATGGATCTTCACACCCCAGCAGGCTGACAAGCATCTGGTCTTAAAGAGACTTTAAAACCACTTGGAGTGCTGTGAGGCAGACCAAGACCCCCTTATGCTTGGAGACCCCAAACACCAGCTTCAAAGGAGGGTGGGAAATTGTAAAGATAGCCTGGAAAACGTGGATTTCAGGGGGGACAAATCTTCAAAGCACAAGTTTCCTGTGCTGTTATAAAGACTGTGTACCTTTTGCATGAATAAGTCAAAAGTGGGAACCTTTCCTAAGCACTCACCCAACCTGACAGGTGGTTCCTCTGCTGGGCTGTGAAGTGATCGATGCTCCAGGATCCTTTTGTTCTTCTCCTCGATGGTACCCATCCCTCCTGCAGTGCCCAGGGACTCTGCCCCAGGACAGGCTGTCCATGGGTCTGTCCCGCTGCCCAGCTGAGGGCTTTCACACATGAGGCACATTGGAGAGCCTCAGATCTCAGCTAACCAGATTTCCTGCCTCTGCCACCGCTGGATTTTCCTGACCTTAGAGCCGGTGTTTCTCACCAGGTGAGGGCTCGGTGTACCTGGGGCTATCCCAGGAACTGGTGGGAAGCTGCTGACAGCCTGGGACACATCCTTCCAAGCTGCCCCTCGTCCTCAAGGCAGCTTGCAGAGCAGCCTGTGGCCCTCTGGCTCCTGTGGAGCTGCCCCCAGCCCCGAGCTGCCTAATTGAGGCGGGAGCGGTACCTGGGCCTCCCCGCTCCTGCCGCAGCCTCCGGCGAGCCGAGCTCTGTGTCAATTACAGGAAAATCAATGAAGATACTGTTCAGGACTCCTTTTCACCATTCAGCACGGATGATATCCTTCACTTTCTAGCACTGATTCATTTACTTTCAGCCTCTCCAGGGGCTCCTGACATATTGCTATCTCTGAAGAATCTGAAGCAAGAACTGCCTTTGTTTCCACTGCAACTTGTTGGTGGGGCTGGAGCTCACTGAGGGTCAGGGGAGAGGCTGCAGCACACGGCAGGGTTTAAACATTTCTTACCAAAACACCTTCCCAAGGTCCTCCCAAATCTCTTTTGCATGGGCAGGATCAGGGGAAAAATGTGTCCAAACACAGGACCAGAGTGCCATCAATGTCCTTGCTCTGGCTAAGCTGTCCCCAAAAGCGGTGACACTGCAGCAGTGCTGCTTCTCTTGTTGGCCATGTTGGATTGGAGCTACCTGGTCCAGTGGAAGGTGTCCATGGCAGGGGCTTGGAACTGAATGGTCTTTCCCAGTCCAGCAGCTGCACACTCTCCTGCAAGAGAAAAGCCAGGAGAGTGAACAGGACTGTGACACTAGGGCTTCACAGTCTCAGTCTGGGGTTTATTCCCACCCCCAGGACTCAAGGTCAGAAACTACAGGAGACAATATTAAATGTTATAGAGCTGATTCCTAAAATATTTAAAGCAAAAGTCTGCAGTTGGTTTATCCTGGGAAGCCTTGGATTCCACTGGGACAACACTATCCGTGTTGAAGGTGGGGACACTGTGCGCTGGGTGTACAATAAGGGACGTCAGGTGACAGCCACATAAAATGCCTATGTCCTGTCTTAAACCACTGATATCTTCTGCATTCCCAGCCTTTCCTCTCGCTCCACCAAAGCCACAGGCATCCCACAGCAGTTGGATATAGACCTCAGGCTGTACTCTGACCCAACTCCCACTGCAAGCAGAAGAACCTCACTGATGCAAACCCCAGCCCTGTGAGCTCCTCGTGTTCCTGCTCTTCAAAGAGAGCTCCGTGCATGGAGAGCAGTAGGAAATAGCCCAGAGCAAGGACCGGGCTACAAAGACAGGATCTATTATTTATGAGGCACTTCAGTGAACTCGAGGCTTGGAGGCAGAGTGGGCTGGGGGGGGAGACCTTTGTGAGGGGAAAAATGGAGTTTGAAGAAACACTGAGAGGGATGCAGCATGAAGGGGTCGTGCTCATGACAGACATCCCTGGGAGTGCAGAAGGCTCTCTTGGAGTTCACATGGGATTTGCTCTGTGGTATAGGGGGCAGTTTAATGACCCATGCTCCAAACGCCAGGCTTTTAAAAAGCAAGGGGTCTTCTGAGCCAGCTCAGAGCATGCACTGCCCAGCACAGGCTCCAACAGCTCCGTATGTGCCACCCGGGATCTACGGTGTCACAGGGAAACGGGAGCTGGGCATGATGTGCACCCACCCAGACATGGGTCCCCCAGCAGAAGCACAGCGTCCCCAGCAGAAGCACAGGGTCCCCAGCAGAGGAACAGGGTCCCCAGCAGAGGAACAGAATCCCCAGCAGAGGAACTGGGTCCCCAGCAGGGGCACAGGGTCCCCAGCAGAGGAACAGTGTCCCCAGCAGAGGAACAGAATCCCCAGCAGAGGAACTGGGTCCCCAGCAGGGGCACAGGGTCCCCAGCAGAGGAACAGGGTCCCCAGCAGAAGCACAGCGTCCCCAGCAGAAGCACAGGGTCCCCAGCAGAGGAACAGGGTCCCCAGCAGAGGAACAGAATCCCCAGCAGAGGAACTGGGTCCCCAGCAGGGGCACAGGGTCCCCAGCAGAGGAACAGTGTCCCCAGCAGAGGAACAGAATCCCCAGCAGAGGAACTGGGTCCCCAGCAGGGGCACAGGGTCCCCAGCAGAGGAACAGGGTCCCCAGCAGAAGCACAGCGTCCCCAGCAGCCTAGGCCCCCCATGGCTGAGCCATGCTCAGCCCTCATGCATATTTAGGGGCTCCGTGGGCTCCAGGGGTATCCCTGTGGCTGCCAGAATGGGACACACAAGGCTTTTGGGGGGTCACCTGGGCACCCCAAGGCAGTGGGAAGGGTGGTCTGGGCACCTTAGGGTTGCTGGGGGAACACTGGGTATTGTCAGGGTGGGCACACTGGGGAGGGAACTGCTGTGGAGGACACCCCGGGGCTGTTGGGGGGTGCTGTGGCTTTCCGGGTGGCCCTGGGGCTTTTGAGGGCACACTGGGAACGTTGGGGGGAAACCTGGTGCTGTCGGTGGGCCCGCTGGGGCTGGGAGTGGCACGGGGCCTTGACGGGGGCTCGCCGGGCCTGTCGGGGGTCACCGGGGCGCCGGGCTGTGCCCGAGGCCGTCCCGCCGCGGCTGCCGGCGCGGGGGGAGCGGGGGGGCCGTGCGGGCGCTCCCGGCTGCCATTTCACCGCCCCGTCCCTCCATTTTCCTGCGAGCGCGGCGGAGCCGGCCCGGCCCCGGCCCCGCCGCCGCCCCCAATGTAGCGGCGCGGCCGCCCCGCACCCGCCCAGCCGCGGGGCCGCCTCCGGCATGCGGAGCTGCAAGATGGTGCGGGTGGCCAGCGTGCTGGGGCTCGTCATGCTCAGCGTGGCGCTGCTCATCCTGTCCCTCATCAGCTACGTCTCGCTCAAGAAGGACAACATCTTCGGGGCGCCCCGCGCCGCCGGCGCCGCCGGGCCCCGCATGTACATGTTCCACGCGGGATTCCGGTGAGGCGCGGCCCGCCATGGCGGCCCCGGGCCCGGCCCGGCCGGGCAGCCAGGGGGGCGCGGGAGCGGGGCCGCAGAGCGCCGGCAGCGGCCACCGCGCGGGCCGGGCTGCGGGGCGGCGGGCGGGCGACCGGGGGACGCCGGCACGGCCACGGCACGGCGGCGGCGCCGGGCGCTCTCCGTGGTGCTGATGGCGGCGGCCGCGGGGGCGGGTCGGGCACGGCCGGTAACGGGCTGCGGGGCTGCGGGGGGTGTGTGTGGTTTGTGTGTGCACGTGTGTTGTGTGCTTGCGTGGGCGTCTCTGTGTCTGCGTGGGTGTCCTCATGGGTGCTGCATGGATGTCTCTATGTGTCTCCATGTGTGTGGGTGTCTCCGTGTGTCCCTGTATCTGCGCACGAGTGTCTCCATGTGTGTGCACGGGTGCCTCCATGTGTGTGTGTGGGTGTCCCCATGTGTGTGTGTGGGTGTCCCCATGTCTATCCGTGGGTGTCTCCATGTGTCTCCATGTGTGTACATGGCTGCTTCTGTGTCTCCATGTGTCCCCATGTGTGTGCATGGCTGTCTCTGTGTCTCCATGTGCGTACATGTGTGTGCATGGGTATCTCTGTGTCTCCATGTGTCCCCATGTGTGTACATGTGTGTCTCTGTGTCTCCACGCGTGTACATGTGTGTAAATTGCTGTCTGTGTGACTCCACGTGTCCCCTGTGTGTGCATGTGTGTCTCTGTGTCTCCATGTGTGTACAGGTGTGTAAATTGCCATCTCTGTGACTCCACGTGTCCCCATGTGTGTGCATGTTTTGGTGTCTGTGCCCACCTGCAGGTCTCAGTTTGCCCTGAAGTTCCTGGACCCCTCGTTCGTGCCCCTCACCAACTCCCTGGGCCAAGAGCTGCAGGACAAGCCCTCCAAGTGGGTGTTCAACCGCAGCGCCTTCGCCCACCAGAGGTGAGCCAGCACCTGGGCAATGGGCAGGGCCCAGTTGTGCCCTTCCCAGCAGCAGCTAAGGGAATGCAGCACCCTGCTAAGTGCTCTGAGCTCCGAGGAATTTGCCAGCAGCAAGAGACAAAGGCTGAACCAGAGCTTTCCCCCAGACACTTGCAGCTGTCCCGAAAGACTTGATTATTTCAGAGCAGGACACCAGGCTGCAACACACATTATTGTACTAGAACGTGACCCAGTTTCCTGGTGTGCAAGTGGAATTGTCATTACTCCAGGATAAATAGCTGTGGTTTAAGAGTGGAAACATTTGGCCTGTAACAGCCACGAAAGGCTGTGTTCATGGAGGCCGAAGGCACACAGAGAAACTTCCCAGCTGCTGGCAGTTCTGAGCAAGTGCAGTGCTGCTCCTGCCTCCAGCTCCGCTCCAGCTGCGGGGGCAGGCGCAGAGCTTTGTGCTCTTTATACATACATCTATTTGCTGATTGCATATATTTAGCATTTCTATAAAAGAAAATAAAACCATGTAGCCATTTAGGACAGCTACTGCCATCTTGGACTGTAATTTTGTGCTGCCAGATGCCTGCTGTTTTAGGGGCTGCCTCATGGCTCTGCTCACATGTCCCACCTGGGGAGCAGGAATCTGGCTCTGTGGCCAGGCAGGATGGGGCTGCTGCACCTCTCAGTGCAGGGTTTGGGCTCTTCTCCTCCCTTCAGGCCACAGTCCAAGGACAGCAGGACAAGTACTTCCCTTCCAGTGCTGCCACACCTGCTCTCAGGAGCCGTGGGCTGCAGAGAGGATGGGGCACTTAGTCCCATCTTTTCCCAGGACCTGCCAGGCTGTGTGACAGTGACAGTGGCCACCCTCAGCGTTGCTCCATCCCTGGCACCAGCAGCTCCATAGGCCTGCTCCTGTGCTACCCCTCCGATGATTTTAGCTGATGCCTCAAGGAGCTGCCTTTGCACTTGTCCGCCAGCCAGAACCCATAATTAGGGCACCCAGTGGGACTCCATTAATGCTCAGACATTGGAGGATGTGAGCTGGAGGAATGGTTGTTTGTTTTCCATAAACATAAGTAAATAAAGTCCTATTCAGTTTCTAATTTTATGCCCTGCAAGGGAAATTCCCAAGCAGGGTTGGTTTTGTTTGCTTTCTAAGTATCCCTAATAACCCTCCTAAAAGTGCTGCTGTGCTTGCCCAAATATGAATTAAGGAACTATATTTGCATAGATGGAGACAGTGACTGTCGCTTGGTTTTGTGATTGGAAGCTTGTTAATGAAAACATAAATATATGTATATATAAATTGTCTCCTGTTAATTCAGTTGGATATCCTGGGTTTGTTTCACGTGCCTTGCGGCTGCACCAGCAATGAGAGGCACACACAGCCCCAGCAGAAAGCTGTCCCTACGCTGTGTCACAGCCCAGACAGGGCAGTGCAGTGCTGGGTGGCTGTGGGGGTGTAATTGGGGCTGCACCCCTTGCCCTAAGCAGCCAATCCCATATTTTAATCCTGACACTATTCCAAGAGGCACAGGCACAGCCCGAGCTGGCATCAGTAGGGACCAGCCAGTAAATCCAAGCGGAGCTCTAAGTGAGGAGCCAGCTCCCTCATTCCCATCTATTTATATTGATTGAAAAGCCACTGCATCATGTTGCTCAGGAAACTACTTCAGTACACTTTAAATTAAAAAAAGGAAAAATATAAGTCTAGGTGGAAAACAATCCACTGCAAAAAAGGGGAATTAGAACTCCTTGTTTTCTGTTATTTTGCTCTTGTTTTAGGCAAGAAATCCTTCAGCATGTTGACGTCATCAAAAACTTTTCTCTGGTCAAGAGCAGCGTTCGGATTGGGCAGCTGATGCACTACGATTACTCCAGCCACAAGTATGTTTTCTCCATCAGCAATAACTTCAGGTCTCTGCTTCCTGACGTGTCTCCCATCATGAACAAGCACTACAACATCTGTGCTGTGGTCGGCAACAGCGGGATCCTGACCGGGAGCCAGTGCGGGCAGGAAATTGATAAATCGGATTTTGTCTTTCGCTGCAACTTTGCTCCAACCGAGGCTTTCCAGAAAGATGTTGGAAGGAAAACCAACCTTACCACCTTCAACCCCAGCATCCTGGAGAAGTATTACAACAACCTCTTGACCATTCAGGATCGCAACAACTTCTTTTTAAGTTTGAAAAAGCTCGATGGGGCCATTCTTTGGATCCCCGCTTTTTTCTTCCACACATCGGCAACAGTCACAAGAACACTGGTTGACTTCTTTGTTGAGCACAGAGGGCAGCTGAAGGTCCAGCTGGCTTGGCCAGGAAATATCATGCAGCACGTTAACAGGTGGGTGGGCTTGCCTTGCATTTAACTGGCCAAATATATCTCCTAACTGATTTCCCCCTCGTGCCTGATGTGGGAGGCACATCTGGCTAGTCAGGACCACTTCTCGTCAGAGCCTCTGATGACGTTTTGTGGTTGCTTCAGAACAGCCGTCAGCTACTTGTGAGCAGATTGATTCTGACTCCCTCTTGTCTTCCCAGGTACTGGCGGAACAAGCACCTGTCCCCGAAGCGGCTGAGCACAGGTATCCTCATGTACACCCTGGCTTCAGCCATCTGTGACGAGATCCACCTGTACGGATTCTGGCCCTTCGCCTTCGACCCCAATACGCGGGAGGACCTCCCGTACCACTACTACGACAAGAAGGGAACCAAGTTCACCACCAAGTGGCAGGAGTCCCACCAGCTGCCTGCAGAGTTCCAGCTGCTCTACAGGATGCACGGTGAAGGACTGGCCAAACTCACCTTGTCGCATTGTGCCTAAGAACCTAAATCTTGAAGTGCCAAACAATTGTCTAAAAAAGTGCCCAAAACCAAATTAAACATTCTTCAGATAGAATTCTAAAAAGGAAACAAACCCACCCTAGAATCTTTTCCATAATTTAAAGATGCTTTTTAGCTACTGCTCATCCAGGGTTTCAGTGTATTTAGCGGTGCAGAAGCTTTTATCATGTTCTGTGGATGCAATTTGTGCAGCTGCAAAGTTGAAACATTTTGCATTTCTAGATAAGCCACTCAGTATGTTTTAATATCTGTTCATATTTTAGCATTCTGCTAAACACCCTAAATAATTTTATTGTTCCTTGCCATTAGAGCTAGAAATGCTACTTTTAAAAGGTTTTGCTTCTTTTGTATCTGTTGCTGTCAATAGCTCAGCGTTGCCGTGGCCACTGGAGGAAGCCACTCGGAATTGCAGCGCGTCGTCACACGCAAGTTCCTCAGTGTGGATCCTGATTTCCACCGCTTGGGTATTTTCCTATTTACTGAATTTTACATTTTTTAAAGAATAACAAGAAGAAGGTCACAAAGTGGCTCATACCTTAGCTAGGTGTTTATATCACTCTTGGAATACTTCAGTGTTTTAATTCCTTTCGGGACAGATCCTAGTCCAGACTAGACAGATGGAGGCACGTTCATTCCCATCCAGCTGATGCTATTCTGTCATTTGATTTTAAACTTAAACCACCACAATACATGGAATTAGGCTTCTCTGGAGACATGGTGAGAAAAGCCCCAGACCCCATCCCTCTGCTTGGGCAGGGACTGGCAGGATGGGCAAAAATGGAAGCCAGGTGCTGGGATTTTTAAAACCAGTTTTTGTAGGGGAGTGAGCAGAGCTGGAGTGCAGGGAAGAGGCAATGCCATGACCAAATGCCCCATTTATGTCTGTAACTCACCAGTCAGCCAGCTGGAGCAGTGTCCCCCTTTTCCCATCACCAGCAGCACTCCAAGGCAGACAGGGCAGCTGCTTCCTTGGCACCACAGGAAATCCAGCTGTCTGGGGACAGGACAAACAATAGGGTCGCTTACAGCTGGGAAGTGTTGGCCAGTACGTCTCAGGATAAAGGAGCCTGGGAAATAACTGGGTTTCTTATGAGTATGCTGGCAGGTATTTAACAATTTTTTACTGTTCTAAGTGAGAACTGACCCCACAATGACAGAAGATGCAAAATCCGGTGTTTAAAATGGCACAGGTTAATTTTCCTTAGCTTCTTTACCTGTGATCAGACATAGGAGATGAGGAAGGAGATGTCCAGCACAGCACCCAAGCTGAGCAGCCCAGGCATGTCCTGGTGCCCACTGTGGCACTGCAGCTCTGCTGGCCCTGCAGCCAGGATGGTTCTCTCCCCACACCCCTGGGTGGAGACGGAGCTGGTGGCCTTCTCCTTCATTGGAAGCATCCCACATTTCCCAGCCTCGCTTTTCCAAAGGCTGTTTAGGGCTGAGGTGGGGCTTGGATCACCCCCTGCTGCCCCAGCCACTGCTGCTGGGGCTCTGTCCAGTCCTGTGCTCCTCACACTTGCTCAGCAGGGTGCAGCTGGAGTGCCTGTGCTCCTGGAGTCACAGTGGGACAGTGGTGATGTCCCCTGTGCCAGCAAGGGCTGTGGGATCGCTGCCTCTGCGAGCGGTGGGGCTGGCAGTGACCGGGCACCGCTGGTCCCAACAAAGCCTGCAGGGACCCTTCTCCACGTGCTGGAGCACTCAGATGGTTTAGCCCCAAACTAGAAATTGCACAGGGAAAGAAGAGCTCTGCTCTGGTCGTTAATGAAGTGCAGGAATGAATAATTTCTGACATTGTTTCCTATGGAGCTGCACAGCAGCCGTGCTGGTCACTGAGGTCCATGGTAAAGCGGTGCCCAGCCACTCTAATCCTATAAAGACAAAGAGCCCACGGGGGCAGAAGGGTCACCCCAAAGCCTGAGTGACCCTTCTTGGCTTCTCTGAATGCCAGATATTTTTATCAAGAGGCCTTTCACCAGTTCCCTGTGGGGACCCATCACTTCTCCTCAGCAAATTCAAGAGATGAGAATTTTATCATTATATTGGCATGAAAGCAGGGAGCAGTGTGCTCCATACAGTTTCTGGAACCTCCCATGGGTTCCAGAGGGGCTGAACCCCCTGCCAGTCCTGGTGTCACCACCAGAACTTTCCAAAAGCACAAAGAGGCACCAAATGCAGAGAAGGAAGCACAAAACTGACTGCAAATATTTGGAAATGGGAATACAGAAAAATTATTGACAGAACGCCATATTACATCATTGATTTTTAAGCAAAACTCCCCATCGATGCTCCAGACCCACATTGAACATTTCAGAATCATTGATTTTAATGGGGAGTTCTGCCCCGTGATCGATGGCACAGCACAGCCCAAAGTAAATTGCTTCTTAGTATCAATATTCTTTTGCCCAAGCTTATGCAAGGTGGAAAACCATCTCAAAGTGTGCAGCTTTCGTTTTGCCAGGTGGGGTCTGAGGGAGAGGTGAGGATGGCAGGGCATGGACAAGACAGTGGCTGAGGAGGAGAGGCTCTTTGGGGCTGCCTCTCTCCAGCACAAATGCCTTTGCATTAAGAAACAAGTATCTTTATTATTTATTTAATAGTTATTTATAAGGTGCTGGGGGCTGCCCTCCTTGCTCAGGACAGCCAGTGGCCCCTGCAAGTGGCATCACCTCAGCTGGGCTCTTCCTTCCCTCTCTTTGGCCCCAAACCTTCTGCCTGAATTCCTGATGGTTCAGGGACAACTCTCCTTCCCATGACTGAATGTCTGGACAAGCCAACAGAGCTAATGCAGCGTGGTCAATACCTGTAAGTACAAAACATTTGAGGCTCCAAAATCCAGACAAGTCCTCCTGAGCAGCTCCCTCCGTTGGGAGACCCTGCTTGGCCCTGGGCTGCCAGGACAGTATCCAGTGGCAGCCACATCCCTCTCCAGCCCCTTTGCCAAGGTGCTGGGGGTGTACATAGGACTGGGAATACGTTTCCTCTCTTCTTTTATACATCTTGGGTCTCTATTTTTGTTGCTTGCATCTCCTTGGTGAATGGTAGCAAGGCACGTGAAAACAGGCATTTGGCTACCAGGTTTAATTGTAGGACTAAGCCAAAAAGCAAGAGTTTGTGAAACAGAGCTACTAACTGTGAATGGAGGCTGCAAAAACAGGGCAAACAGGAAAAAGCAGGTTTTCTGTAAATGAATGTGTCTTTATTTCAATGGCTCTACAGTTCAATGCCTGATGGAGTTGTTTTCGATAAAAAAATATAAACTTAAAAAAAAAAAGAAAAATGCCATAATTGTAATAAAGGTTTCATTAGTAAGGGCCATACTAAAAGCATCGTTTATTTTTAAAAGGCTGATGTTCATAAAGGGCCAGGGCACCTCTCAGGTGAGTGGCGGGAAGGACGCTGCACGTGGGGCTGCTCCAGCCCCACAACCACGGAGAGCCTTGGGACAGGGGCTGGCACCAGGCTGTGTGTGTCCCCAGGGCTGGCACCAGGCTGTGTGTGTCCCCAGGCTGTGTGTGTCCCCAGGGCTGGCCCCAGGCTGTGTGTGTCCCCAGGGCTGGCACCAGGCTGTGTGTGTCCCCAGGGCTGGCATCAGGCTCTGTGTGTCCCCAGGGCTGGCACCAGGCTGTGTGTGTCCCCAGGCTGTGTGTGTCCCCAGGCTGTGTGTGTCCCAGCCCAGGCTGGAGCGTGCCTGCACAGCCCTTGGTGCCCTGGCTCCCCTGGGCACGAGCATCGGGGCTCGGGAGCTCTCAGTGTGATCCCGTGCTGTGATGTGCCTGCAGCATTGACTCATGTGCCATAACCTGATATTGAATGCATTGTTTTTAAATAAAATGGTTTCTTGTGCATTGGGAGTCTGTAAAACTCCACTGCCTCTGCCTCTTCCTTATTATTATTTCCCAAACTGCTCAGGGCCACTGATAGGTTTTACTGGAAAACTTCACCAGAGGAGTTGCCAAAAGTGATGCTTAATGCTGCCTATATTTAATTATGCAGTGCAACAAGCTTGGTGTGATGGATCAAATTCTGCACTCCTGTGAAATATGTGAAGATAAAAAGTGTGGGAATCTGGGCACTGATTGGCTCAGGGTGTTTGCTCATTAAGGTGAATTACATCCCCAGGAACATCTTACAGCCCACTGCTGTTTCTTGTTCCAGGTGACCCGCTGCTTGCTCCAGCACTGCAGTGCCCTCACTGGCAGGAATTCTTGTTTTTAGGAGTTCACATCAACTCTCAGGCCAGAGTCCCTCAGGCTGGCAGGCACAGGAGCAGAGCCATGCCAGATCCTCAGTCTGTGCTGTCTGTGTGCTTCCCACCACTAATACCCACTACAGCTCATATATTTATCCTTGAGACCGTCCTGGCAGAGAGGCAGGGATTTATAGCCCTATAACCCAGTCTGGGTATGGGGATGGGATAGGAAAAATCCTTTCCTTCCTCTGCCTCTGGTAAATGTGAGGAAGGCTCTGCTGACCATGGGTGCTGGGGCTGGAGGGTGCCAGTGGCCAGCATGGGTTGAACCCCCTGCTCCATGTCCAGCTCTGTCCTGAGGGGCTGAAGCTGCTCCCTCTGCAGAGAATGCGCTTGTGACAGCAGCTTCAAAATGCCAAAGAAAACACTTGCAACGTTTGTTTAAAAGCAGGTGAAAATGACACCTGCAGGCCCTGGCCAGCTGCTTTAGAGGAGAACTCCCTGTGCCGTGTCCTGCACTGAGGAGTCACCCTGGGGTCACCCTTTCTTTCCTGCATGGTTTGGGTCAGGTGCCAGGTGCGGATGCTGCAGGACACTACAGAGAACCCCGGAGAACAAAAGAGGAGAGGAATTAAATTTCATATTCCTAGGGGAGCCACAGCCCAAACCAGAGGGATGCTGGGCAAGAAAGCTCAGCCAGGCCAGGTCAATGTCCAGGCTTGCCCCAACCCACCATCCCTGGACACCCCACCGCTGCCTCTTTGGGGGGAGCAAGGGCTGTGGCAGGGGGAGGCCCAGCTGCAGGCAGGCAGGAGAAGGAAAGCTAACAAAGAAACCCCCTCCTCCCTCCCCCAAGAGCAGAGGGAAAGCCTCTGGCAAAGGCAGCCATGCAGGCAGGGAACGCTGTCCCGCTGGGCAGCCCAGGCTCGCTGGGCTGGAAGCAGCAGCAGCAGCGGGCACCCGGCTGTGGCACTGCTCTGCCCACCGTGCCCAGCTGCCAGCTCGGCTGCACCCTGTCCTGCCTGGGTGACACCCGGCACCCTCCTGCCTCTGAGGCAGGCACTGCTCCATCAGAGCGGTACAGCTGCGCCACACAGGGATATTTACACCTTGATTCCCAGGAAAGTTTTGAAATTAACTTGGAAAGACACCAGACTTAGACACTACGGTGTGGGACGAAACATCCTCAGGGGACACAGCCATCAGGTGCAGGTTTGGAAAGAAAAAGTCAAAGACCTGATGAATTTGTTGGAGAAGGAGAAGGCAAGGCAAGAGAAAAAGAGAGGAAAAGGAAGAATAGAGAGGAAAAGGGAGGACACAGACACCAGCTCATCTGCGGCACCAGATTCCCATCAGGGCCTGCCCACCTACCCTCCTCCCGCCTGCCCACAGAGGCACCTCCGTCTCAGGAGCGCTGCACTCGCCTCTTTCTTCCCCAAATCAACCGCAACTTTTGCCTTCCTTTAGGAAGGACAAAAAGATTTCACGCCTAAGTTGCCCTGAACAAAGGCACCTCACGCCAGAGCTTTCTTTTCTGTCTTCCTTTTTTTTCCCTCACCACAAGCTGGCAGCGGGAGGAGTAGCTGGGGTGGGGGGAACTCCACTTTATACCCGCCTGATAGTGCTAAAAAGCAGCTCAGAAAACACCGTGAGCTCCAGAGACGCTGTGATGACAGCATGGGAAGAATTGATCATTATCCTTTGGGATCTAATCTGTAGGGAAACTGGGTGCTGTCATACACAACCTGTTTGCAAGGAGATACCAGGTGCTCTGGAGAGTGAGTGGCCTGATGATCGAGGGTCCAAAAGATGACATTTCTCCCCACTTCCCTCTTTTAGTTAGGAAAGACCCAGTGGAGGTGGGACTTCCACAAATACGGAGACGGTTATCAGAGCCGAGATAATAAGGACGATACAACACTCAAGGACACTCAAGGCTGCTGTTGCGGCTGCTGATTTAAGGAGCGGGGAGAAGCAGTGAACTGCACAGCTGGGAGCAGCGGGCACAGCCCGACCCGGTGTGTCTTGGCACGGGTGCCCCGCACGGGCTGTGCCATAGCAGGCAAGTCCCCGCTCGCCAGCGACATGCCAAGGTGTGCTGTCCCCTCGGGGCCCCCGTCCCTGTCCGCTCCCATCCGCCCTGCCCCTGCCCACAGAGCCGCGCTGCCAGCCGCACGCCCTGTGCCCTGCGGAGCTGTGCGCTGCCCCTGCCGGCCGCGGGGCTGAGGGGCGGCCCGGGGAACCGGCCCTTCCCTGGGATGAGGGGAGAACGCCTGGCCGTGTGTTTGTGCACCGGGAGCGGGACCCCACAGCCGTGTGCCAGCGGGGTGGCACAGGGACGGCGGGCTCCTGGGACTCACCATCCACCCCAGGGTGAGGTACGTCCATCGCACCTCATTAATGAGCCCGAATTCAGCCGCTTTTAAGGCAACTAATAACCAATAACCAACAGCACAGATCAGCGCTGTACCTTGGTTTGCAGCAGGGCCGGCTGTGAGCAGCGGGGCCCTGGGAGCCGCCGGCTGAGGGCTGGGCTGCGGACCGGGGGATGCGGAGCCGCTTGCCAGCAGGAGAGCCGTGCGGCCGCCGCGCAGCCGGGACCGCGGATCCCCGTGGCGGCGGTACGGGAGGAGCCCCGGCCGCTGCCGGGGCCGGTTCCGGGCCGATCCCGGGAGCTCCCGGTGGCACCGCACGCTACAAAGGGGGCGGAATCTTTAACGGCCCCGCCGTCCCCTCACGTCCCCTCACGGAGGCCACGCCCCCCGACCCTCAGCCCACCAATGCTCCCGCGCGCCCGCCTTTCCCGCCCTTCCCGCCGCCCTCACGCCCTCACGCCCGCCCGCCCGCGGCTCAAGCCCGGCCCCGCGGGCGCGGCCGGGGCGGAGCGGCCCCGGACAGCTCCCGCCGCCCGCAGACGGCGGCGGCGGCGGCGAGGCGAGGACATGGCGCGGGGCCGGCGCGGCGGGCCCGGCTGAGCCGCCGCTGCCCGCGGGGCGGGCGGCCCCGGGCCGCGGCGGCCGCCTCCCCGATGAGCGGATGAGGAGCGGGCGCGGCGGCCGGCGGTGCCTGGGCGGGGAACCGGGTGCGTGCGCCATGAACCCCGAGCTGGCGATGGAGCCGCTGGGCAGCCTGCACGGGGCGGCGGGGCACGAACCGGAGATGATGGGCAGCCCCAGCCCTCACCACGGCGGCCGCAGCGCGGGGCCGCTCCGGGTGCCGCCCCCCCCGCCGCCACCGCCGCCGCCGCCGCCGCCGCCGCCGCACCAGGAGCTGCCCCCCGCCGCCCGGCCCGCCATGGTGCCCAGCATGGCCTCGCTGCTGGACGGCGCCGCCGAGTACCGGCCCGAGCTCTCCATCCCGCTGCACCACGCCATGAGCGTGCCCTGCGAGGCCTCGCCGCCCGGCATGGGCATGAGCGGCACCTACACCACGCTGACGCCGCTCCAGCCCCTGCCGCCCATCTCCGCCGTCTCCGACAAGTTCCACCACCCGCATGCCCACCCGCACGCCCACCACCACCACCACCACCAGCGCCTGCCGGGCAGCGCCGGCGGCGGCTTCGCGCTCATGCGGGACGAGCGCGGGCTGCCGGCCGTCAACAGCCTCTACGGGCCCTACAAGGAGGTGCCGGCCGTGGGGCAGAGCCTCTCGCCGCTGGGCAACGGGCTGGGCCCGCTCCCTGGCTCCCAGCAGGGCCTGCACGGCTACGGGCCGCCTGGCCACGACAAGATGCTGAGCCCCAACTTCGAGGCGCACGCGGCGATGCTGGCGCGGGGGGAGCAGCACCTGCCCCGGGGGCTGGGGACGCCCCCGGCCATGCTGCCGCCCCTGAACGGCGCGCACCACCCCGCGCCCCCCGGGCCGCCGCCGCCGCACGGCCCCGCGCTGCCCGCCGGCCGGGAGCGGCCGCCCCCCGCCGCCGGCCCGCAGGGGAGCGGCGCGGGGCAGCTGGAGGAGATCAACACCAAGGAGGTGGCACAAAGGATCACGGCGGAGCTGAAGCGCTACAGCATCCCGCAGGCCATCTTCGCCCAACGAGTGCTGTGCCGCTCCCAGGGGACCCTCTCGGACTTGCTGCGGAACCCCAAGCCTTGGAGTAAACTCAAGTCCGGCCGGGAGACGTTCCGCAGGATGTGGAAGTGGCTGCAGGAGCCGGAGTTCCAGAGGATGTCTGCCCTGCGCCTAGCAGGTAGGTGCAAGCCGGTGCCAGGCGGGGAGCGCAGCGCGACCCTCGGAGCGCAGCGCCGAGCGGCCGGCCGGCCCCGCAGTGCGTCCTCCGCTGGCCCGGCCCGGCCGCTTCCCCGCTCCGCCGTGAACCGCGGGGCTGTGCGGAGCTAGCCGGTCCCCGCCTCCCGCAGCACCGCGCACCCCGGCTGTGTCCGGCGGGGCGGTGAGGGGCTCGGGGGCGGCGGAGGGGCGCGCTCCGCTGCCACCGCCGGGCGGCGGGGCCGGGGCTGCTCTCCAGGGCCGGGTGCTGAAGGTGCGCACTCCGCACCGCACCGCGCTCTCCGTGAGCATCCCTCCTGCGGCTGCCGGCGCTGCCGGGCGCACCGGGGGGGCCGGGCGGGGGCTCCGCGTCCCGGGACAGGCGGGGCCGGTGGGAGCGGGCGGGGGCCGGACCCCGCGCAGCCCCCGCGGCCCCGGCCCGGCCGCATTGTCCGCGGAGGCCGCGCGGGCGCCCCCTGGCGCGGTCGGGGAGCGCCGCAGCCCCCATTGTTCTGCGGGGGCCGCGGGGGGGGGCGCGGGCAGCGACCCCCGGTACCGACCCCCGGTACCAACCCCCGCACCGACCTCGCACCGCCCCCGGCAGCGCCCGCAGCCGAGGTGAGCGGCATAGACCCAGCGAGAGCTGTCCCTGCCCTGAGGCCGTGCGGGGCGCGCCCGCGGCGCGGTGCGTGCCCGGTGGTGGCCCCCCGGCCGGTCCCGCGAGGGTGCGGACCGGGCCCTGCCGTGGAGCACGGCCGGGGCTACCTTCCCGCCCCCCGGAAACCACGATGCCGTGGACGTGGGTGAAGAAGGACACGGGGGACTGTGGCACGGGCAGAGACGCGTGGGACAAACCGCAGCATGGGGTGGGGGCCAGGGGCCGGGGCACTCTGCTCTGACAGCGACGAAAATCCCGGGATATTTGTGCCAGCGAGTCCGCCCTTCTTTTATTTCAATTGATCCCGACGAGGGCAGAGCGTTTCCCAGTGGGCAGGTACACAGCGGGCTGTTCCCAGGGCTGCCCGCCTTGCCGGCACAGCCGGAGGGGTCTGAGGGGCCCCGGGGGTCTCTGCGGTGGGGAAATGGGCACAGGGATTTCCCTCACGAGGGGCAGCTGCCGGAGAGGCTGGGATGCGGCGGAGCAGGGCGAACAGGGGCCACGGATGATTGATGGCCCTAATCCCTGGCCGACCTCTAACCAGAGGTGCTACGGGTTAAACACCCGCGGCCTGGGGTCTCCAGAACCCCCAGAGTGGAGAGTGCTCGGGCTTTCCTGAGGTGCGGGGCAGTCCCGGCTCGGGAGAGAGACGCTGGTGCCCTGCTCGGCTCTAACGCCGACTGCAAACTCGTCTGTCCCTTCCAGCACCCGCGGGCATCCGGCTCTTCTGTGCTTGCAGCCAAAGGAAGGTGCCGGGGTCTGACAGGGGCCTCGGAGGGACACAAGGGGTTCGGGTTTTTTGCCGAGCACGCGGCGATGTCGCCTTCACAAACAAACGTGTATCGAGAGGGAAATCGATGCAGATAATGTTTAGAAGATTAAAAGAGCATTAATGCTGGCAACAGGAGCATCAACGCGTGGACCCAGTTTTCATTGATCTGGAACCTGAGCCGGCTCATTTCCAGTAACGTGGCTGGTGCTTTTCCTTCCCAGCACTGGTCCCGGGTGGGGGTTCCCCGTGGAGCCCTGCATATAGAGCAGAAAATCAGGAATCACAGCTGCATGCAGAGTTATGCCTGTATAATTCTGGGTCTCTGCTTTACCAGGTCCCCTGAATGCCTCTGCATCCAGGAGTAAAGTTTGGAGAGAGCTCAGGTGCTAAGTGGCCATGGACTCCCCATGGAGCGGGAAAGACCTTTGCAAATTACCTTTCCCTTCAGGAAATCGATTATTTTAATTTCCTTTTATTACCACGTGTGAATATGCGGCCCCATCGCCTCAGTGCTTCCTTCTCCCCCTTTGCTCGCTTGCTTAAATCCCTCTGAGCATGGGGAAAAAGCCACAAGTATTTCCGGTTTTTAAAAACAAACAATACCCACCAGCTACCCACCCCAAGTGGGGTGCAAATCTGCCGTCCTTGGAGGGAAATCCCCCTCTCCTGTGGGAGCAGTAGCAATGCGGGTGTGATCAGTATTTTTTCTTATTACAGAAGATATATAGTGTTGTCTATCCTATCCTAACGTAATGCAGTGTAATGTTATTATTTCTGTGCTTGTTGTCTTTCCTCGGGGGTCTGTCGGAGCCCTCTGTCGGGGGCGGCGCTGGGGGCTCTGTGCAGGGCAGCTCCGCGGGCACCGGCCCCGCCGGGCTCCCCGTGCCCGTGCCTGGCTGCGGCTGCACCGGGACAGCGGGGCCGCCCTCGGGACCCTCCCTGCTCCCTCCCTCGCCGCCGCGGGGAGGTTCCGGGAACGCACAATCCCTAAACTTCTGCGGGGTCAGCAGAGCGCTCCGCCGCCTCTTTACCTTCTGCGGTGCCTTATTGGTGATTAAACACTTCTGTACCGAAACACCATCCGCGGATCATTAGCGCAGAGCTGCCCGATCCCCGCTCCGTGCTCTGCGCTGTCAGTACCACGGAGAGCGGCGGAGAGGGGCGAGAGCAGGGCCGGAGGGAGGGAGGGGAGGAGAGCGGGAGCGAGACGGGGCCGCGGAGTCGCCCGGCGAGCCGTGGGTGGCGGTACCGGGAGCGGGCGGCGGCAGTGCCACATCCCGGGGCTGAGCCTGCACCCCCAGGTGCCCCAGCCAAGGAGAGGGGTCTCGCAGTGAGCAGTGGGCTGCGCACACTTGCCCACCCATCCTCTGCCTCTTTGTGCCCTACCAAATGTTTCTTCCCTGGATTTGGAGATTATTTTGTTGTCTGCATCCCCAGCTAAAAGTTAAGGCATGATAACATCTGTATCAGGCAGGTTACCTATTTATAAAGCTATTTCTTAGCGTTGAACTAAATATACAGGTATGTAAAGGTTCTTTGAAAGGTGCTTGGTGGCTTGAAATATTGGTGCTCTCTTCAGCTATAGATTAGTGGTTGTGTTTGAACAATCCATGCGGTAAATTGTGGTGCTGGCTGATAAATTGTATTTCTCATGTACCAACTTTCCGAAATCATCCCCTGCCCCAGCTCTTTGTTCCACATCATTTCTGAAGGCGTTTCTGCCACACAGAAATCTGAATCCTGTTTTTGCAAAGCAAATGAGTTTTATCAGTTTCTTGATTATTTGATGAAGTTCATTCTGAGTACATTTTGGCTTAAATGCATTTCTGTATTTTCTCCCCTGCTTTTTAAAAGAAACAATTAATTGGTCATCAAGTGTTACTCGTTCTGAAGCTGTTTTCCTTAGAAGAGTTTTCCCCCAGCATCTCTTTTTTTTTCCCTGTATCTCTTGCCCATCACTGTTTGAACCTAAATATCCCAATCTCAAGTATTCCTCTCCAGCTGAAAATTGCCACAATTTATTTGTGGCGAGGGGAGAACATTTTTGCCAGCAGGATTATTTCCCAGTCGCTGGTGTCAGTTCTTCGCACCCACCCTCGGTTAGGAGCGTTTTTGCTCTGCGCCGTGGCCCTGGGTGCTCATCCTTGGTGCTCCTCCCTGGTGTTATTCACAGATCCTTGTCCTGGATGTTGCTGCCATCCAGCAGCTGCAGGAGCTTTTCCTTCCCTCCCAATTAGCCATTACAGGGAGATGACAAGCTTCCTGCAGTCCCCAGCGCGGCTGTGCCGAGCCTCGGAGCACTAAAGCAGCCGCCTGCTCATCAGAGCGGCTCCCCTGGAGCTGCCTTCAGAGTGCACACGGGCTCTGCAGGTGTGCAGAGAATGGAGTGCAGGGGGAAGGCAGGGCTGAAAGGGACTGCAGGCCTCACTTGTCCTGACAGTCTGCCCCTTTCTTCAGGATCTCCAGAGGGGGATTTTTACCTAAGCGATCTCTTCCAGGGCTTACAGGTACAAAAAAACCCCTTAATGACTGGCCTTAATCTCACTTTTTGTCTTTTAAACCCTTTGCTTCTCATCTTATCCCCACTAGACACAGCGAAGAAGAACTCTCCCTTCCTTCTGATAGCAATCTGTTTGTATTTAAGGCTCCCATCCTGGCTCCTGTCTTCTCTGGAAAAAGCCCATCATACCTGGGCAATGAATATGCAGAGAAAGCACTATATCCAACGGGACAGATAATACATCTCTTTTTCCAAGGTAAAAGATTTTCTATCCAGCTCTATCAATCTTGCAGACTTTTACATAAAAGGCTCTCTGATTTATAGAGGGGTTTTCACACAGAAATCATACCAAACAGACTAATCTCAAATGGGTTTGGTGATAACATCAGCCAGACAACTCGCTGATGGCAGAGAGAAATGCAATCAAAAAAGAAATTGGAGTGTTTTGGGGTTGTTTGGGGGTTTTGAGCTATAAAATCAAACTGCTCCGTTGTGAAAAAAGGGACTCAAACCACTGGTAAATGCTGCTCAGAGGAATTATTAGACAAGCGATAGAGGCTGGCAGGTTCTCAAAACACAAATTGTCTCCAAGACCAAAATATCTCTCAGTAAGCAGGGAACATATTTATGAGCAGCGGTGATTTTCCAGCAGTTCTCTTCCCCTCATAATGGGATGGGAGCACGGGGCCTGTGCCGAGGCATTAAGCTTTGGCAAGCAGCACTGGGCTGCAGGAGGTGAAGGGAGAGCAGAGCAGGTCTCCTTGCAGGGCTTCCCACACACCTTCTCCTCTGTGTTGAGAGGGAGAAATCAGGGGGGTACCAAGAGAGCACCTTCCTGGCTGGAAACAGCCAGCTGTGAGCTCCTTTCTCAGAGCATCACAGGGATCCTGCACCTCCAAACAGGGAACACCTCACCATTACAATGGATGAGCAAGCAGATCTTCCCTGGAAGAACAGAATTAACCTCATGCTACGCATCCAATCTGTTTTTCTGGATAAATGCCATCAAGGGCATTCCTAGGGTTTCAAAAATTAGGAGTTTGGTGTGCGTGCAGCAGCAGGGATGAGCAGCACTGGCTGCCCACCCCGACAATGTGATTATTTGCATCTTCATTCTGATTGCTCCTTGTTCCATAATGATTTTGTACACAGCGGAGTACTTAACCTAATTTGTATTGATCTCAATCGCTCTCATTCGTGCATACTTAATTCAGAGAGGTAATCAAATTGATTTCTGAGGCCTAGTTTTTAAAAGATTGTAGTAACAGGCATATACAAGGGGTTGCTTTAAGTGAATCACAGCAAAAGAAAAACATTTTAAATCTTTAGAAAATGTTTTGATGGTCATTTCATTGTGCTCAGTATTACCAGAGTAATTACATTTCCCTCACATTGAGTCCTCTCCAAAATCGAATAGAGGAGCAGTTTTAGTTCCATCAGACAGATAACTGGGTTTGGGTGACTTTGCACCCACACGAGCCACACGGGCAGGATCAATATTCACCGCTTGTCCTTAGGAGCAGTGGGGACTGAGGACATACTGCTGGAGTAAGGGAACATCGGTCTCTGCTTGGCTCCTTCTTAGCCCCTGCTCTTTGTTTCGTGGCTGCAGAGTCGCTTTTGCTGCTGGTTAAAGCCCCCAGGGCCAGAGAGGCACCGGAGCTGTGTTGGTGATGTCTCCAGTATCCCGGCACGTATCCCGCTTTTCCCAGGGCTGCCTGGGCACTGCTCCACCCCCGGGACCCCTCCTGGGCCTCTTCCTCCCTCTGATGCTGGTGACCTACGTGTCCTCATCTCTGTCTCCCTCCTAGGAGCTGAGGGGGGCTCTGGAGCATCCCTTCCCCATGCCTGAGGGCTCACAGGGTGGGACTGAGCTGAGCACTAGAGCTTCTAGGCATTTTTCAGGATTTCTGGCTGTTTGGAATGCCTGGGCTGGCTAGGTTCCTCTCCTATGGGGAGGAAAATAGCAAATCAGAGTTATTGTTGCAGAAAGTCAGGCAGATGGACTATTAGTAGGGAAATTCAGTGTGATGATACTCAGGGTGTCACAGTGCAGCGCTGGGTCCCTGCACCCTCTTAATGCCCTTCAAGTTGTCGGCTCCACTTTGGTCCATGCTAAGGGGAGCAGCACTGACCCCAGTTCTGAGCAGTTCCTGTGTTGTTTCTATTGAAGAGCATCTTTAATCCAATGCAGAAGAAAAATCTTTTCTTTTATATTTTTATGTATATTTTTTTCCACAGTTATGGTTTTCAGTTCTTGCTGGTTGTCCATTTTCTTCCATAAGATATGTTCAGGTTTAACCACAGCTAATAAATCAAATTGTGCTTAGAATCCAGATGGTCTCTTCCCTTCCCTCTGCTGTTAAAACCTTTCTCTTTCTTCCCGGAAAATCACTTGATTTTATTAGAGTGCTCACCCCATTTTTCTCTGCTGAGAGATGCACGTCAGGTGCAGCGTTTGCCTTTGTGGGGCCTTTTCAAGAGCAAACTCAACAGTTCAAGGAAAGTATTTACTGAATGCATCAAAAAGCACATACCTCTGCATTATTTATTATCAGATACCAATAACTGTAAAACGCAGAGTATCTCAGGACATAAATTAGTGATGGTAGGAAACACTCCACTCGTCCCAGTGTCCCGGAACCGATTAGGAGCTGCAGCAAAGATGCTGCTGCTCGTCATGTCCCCAGCACCAGGGACATCACCTCCTGGATTCTGGACTCGTGGCCAAGTGAACCCAGCTTCTCATCTGCTTTTTCAGCTCAGACAGGCAGCTGGCTGTTATCTGTGCAGTGTCAGGGGTGCAGTCAGAGAGCCCAAACCCTCCCCTGCTGCTCCTCTGGGATAATGGCCTCGGAGAGGCGGGTCTGCCACTGGGGCCAGGTGCAGGCTCACCTCGGTGCTCCCAGGAGCATCCCTGCTGCTTCCCGCTGCCGCCGTGGCTGTGCTGGGAGCGCTCACCACAGCCCCTGTCTGCGCTCAGCCCGGCTCTCAGGAACAGCCTTCTCTTGTGCCTTGGGGTCTGACCTTCACCTCCCTCCCAGAGGCAGCTCTGCTGCAGCCCCAGCTGGAATTTGGCAGCTGGGAGGGGTCAGGGTCAGGCACTCCAAGAAAATAGCCCAGTTTCCTGCAGAAATGCTGTGAGGTCCTGTCCCTGCACAGAAGGAGACAGTCAGTGCTACAGTGGCTGGGCCAGGCTCCACACAGGTACAGCCCTGACTGGGTTAATCACAGACATTTCCACAGTCTGACTTTTACTTTTGGGCCAGCTTCATTTCACGTTCCAGACCTGCAGAATTATTTAACAGGGCTGCTTAAAACCCGCCCGCTTATCAATTCTCTGGGCTCATTTTGTCCCAGCACATTACCTAACCATGTCAACATATGGATTTTCTCTCTGTGCCCGCTGCAGACAGCCTGGGCAGGCTATTTTTAAGTGTGGGTGTGCTCCGGCAGCGGTATTGGTTTCAGCACTTGCTGTTCTCTCTCTGCTAATAAATACAGAGCAGCTATTAATACGAATGGGGTTTAGGATCCATTAGCAGGGCTCAGCGATGGCCCAGCCCTGCCGCCCTGCGTGACCTGAGCTCTGAGGCTGGCTTCACCCTGGGGACATGCCCCGGGAAGGGGACAGGCATGGGAGCGGTGCCCTGGGGCGCTGCAGGGAGGAGCAGGGCAGGGCCAGGTGAGCCACTGCCTGCTCCACCAAGGAGCTCCCCGGTGCTTTTTCCCCTTGGTGCTCACACAAAGATGCTGCTACTGGAGCTTTGACTGGGGTTTGCTTTGGAGTGTACGTACAGCTGTTATTCCTGGCTATTGAGAGGTATTGGGGATGTAGAAGCAATGCAGCCCCTGGATTCCTCTGGCAGCCCTCCAGTCCCACGTGCCGGCGTGGTGCTGGCTCAGCTGGTGACATTGCCTGCACCGTGTGACAGTGCCTGCCATCGGGGTGGCTGGCGGGCTCTGTGGGCACCACCCTGACACTCTCTCTCTGTCTCTGCCGCCCCCTCCCAGCCTGCAAACGCAAAGAGCAAGAGCCCAACAAAGAGCGGAACAACTCCCAGAAGAAATCCCGCCTGGTTTTCACGGACCTCCAGCGCCGAACGCTTTTCGCCATCTTCAAGGAGAACAAGCGTCCCTCCAAAGAAATGCAGATCACCATCTCCCAGCAGCTGGGCCTGGAGCTCACCACCGTCAGCAACTTCTTCATGAACGCGCGCCGGCGCAGCCTGGAGAAGTGGCAGGACGACCTGAGCTCCGGGGGCTCCTCCTCGGCTCCCAGCACCTGCACCAAGGCGTGAGGGGCGCGGCACGGCCGGCACAGCGCGGAGAGAAGCGCGGCCCCTCTCCGGTGACTAAAGCACAATCCCCCGCAACCAAGCCCAGCCCAGCTGGTCCCGAGGACGTTCCTACGGCTTCTCTCAGTCTTGGCAGGCGCAGGCTCCACTTTAACCTCCCTCCACACAATACTATGCTCAGGACAGGCGAAGCAGGTCTGAAACGTAGGGGAGTCGTTCTTGAGGCAGGTTTCTCCTGAGCCCCAGGTTTCCGTGGCCGACGGGAGCCGCTGCCGGCCCGGCAGCCTCCTGTGCCCGGCGCCTGCCGTGTGCTGGCCACACCACCCTGCGGCCACACGACAACGGAGCACAAAGTCGGATACTAAAAACCCAAGACCCTGTTTTTAAACTCAGGCATGGTTTTTTGTTAAGTGTTTTAGGGAAAAATCAGATTTAAGGTTTTTTTGGTCGGTTTTTTAGTTTAATTTAATCAGCTTGTTCTTGGATCAGCAAAGTTCAGTTCTCTTGAGCTCAAAGTATCAAGCACAAAGCCGGTAGCTGCAGCCACGGCCCTGGGCTGCCCAGGGCGGCTGTGCCAGCTGCAGCCTGACATCCCGGGAACACCGCACGAGCCTCAAGCACAGCTGGCAGTTCCTCACAAGCTCTGTGCTTGTACCTAATGCACACTCAGGAGGTCGATGGAACTGCTACAGTTCATGGAGCAAACACAATGTTTTGGAAGACGTAGATTAATTTACATTATTACATCCTTTTTAGTTTCTGGGAATCTGGTTTCTCCTCGGCAACAGCTGTTACCGAAACCTTTTCAGCGTTCGGTGTCTTTTTGTTCATTTTGTCAGTATTTTATGGTACTTTCAAGCAGGAAAAGAAACAGAAACAAGCCCTTCAGATGCCACTGACCGTTTCCGATGTGCCGCGTTTAGCTCTATCGCATCCCTAAGTTCCTTTTCCCTGCCAGCTCCCCGAGCCGGCAGGAACACAGCACACCAAAGAGACAGGATTTCTGCAAGCCAAAGATGTTTATACCTTGCCATTTCTCCTTGTGGTCGCTGGTGCGGGTGGTTGGCCGGCGCCGGGGGAGCCTGCGAGCCCCACGGCCTCTCTCCAGCTCCGCGCAGCGGAGCCGCCCTGGCGGCGGCCGCCGGCTGCTGACCGGCCTGCGCGGCCGTGCTCCGCCACAGACACTTGAGACTTTTTTATGTACTACTTAATCGAAACCAAAGAAACGTTTTCTGCACCTACTTCTTCTGCAACAAACTATTCCATTGAAAGATAAAATTAAAATTAAAAAAAAAAAAAACAAGGAAGCATGTCAGGAAGCAAACGAGTCCCCACACTGTGTTCTACAAACATCTCGGACATTTTCGGAAGCAGATCTCAAAGAAAGGGTTGGCAAGAATGAGAACAAAGCAAAGCCAGTACAATTGCTGCTTCATTTGACAACTCAAGTCCTCTTAAAGTTGAAGATTGTCTTTAATTTGTGCCTATGCAGTTTTTTCAAAAGAACAAGGAACAGAGCAACCAAAACCTCAACAGCTACAATACCAAAGATGAGGATTCTCACTACTTGTGTTTCAGTTTGTTTCTCCTCTTGCACGACTAATGCACATAACCCCACTGATCTCTGGACAGGTAACCACTCGTGAGTCTCTGTGCAGCCAGAAGGGTGGGTTCATTTATGTTTTCCCTCTTTCTGCCCCACATGGCACCTCTCTGAGAGCTGCATGGACTCCAAGTGCAGGATGTTGGGAGACTGCCCTGGTGCATCTCCTCCCTCCAGGAAACACTTGTGGGTTGGCTGTGACGTGTGTGTTGGTCTCCTGTGTGTCTGGGGCCGTGGACAGCCGCCCTCCTGCACGCGACATCGGCCCAGTGACCCCCACCCTTCTCTCTCCTCCCCAGGGATAAAGCTTGCAATAGGTGTGTTCCCATCTCTGCCACTGTGAGTGCTGAGCAGCCCCACAGCCCGGCTCCAAACCTCCACCTGAACCAAACCCCAGTAGTACTCAGCAGTTCCTGGGGCACTTCAGGAGCTGCTGCTGACATATTAGCCTTGTAACCTTCTTTGATCCAGGTCATGATGATCCAGATCATGACACATCCAAATTTATCCTCAGAGCTGGAGCACGTCTTGCTCCTCTCTGCCTTTAAACATGGGCTTCATTTTAACTGCTTCACACAGCTGCTGCAGTCACTTTCCAATTAAAATAGAAAAAAAATCAAGAAGCTGCGTCTGCTCAGGACAGGAAAAGTTTCTGGAAAGCAGGTTCAGGATCCTCACAGCTAAATTGACAGCATGTGCCTGCTCTGGGGATCAAAGGATCCTTTGGCAGATTCCAAGGAGATTTAGAGAATCCTTGTAGCCAGACATGGAATAAAGTTGCCCAAAAATGGTCCCAATCTGTATGGATGTATCCTGAGGGCTTCTCACCCAAATGCCAGATGTTTGAGTGCAGAGTTTGGAGCCAGCAGGCTGTGGAGCAGGGCCCAGCTGAGGTTTCACTTTCATTCCCACCTGAGTGTCCATCAGACCAGCCCCTGGTGCATTTTGAGCTCGGCTTTGCCCTCAGGGGAGCTGTCCTATGCTGAAGTGTCCCCCTGCAGTCTGCAGTGGCAGGGGATGACACGGGACAAGTGAAAACCCCAGTGCTCCTTCCTCAGCTCCCCTTCCTGCTGTGTATCCCGCAGGGAATGAGCCCCAGGCATCCTCTGAGCTGTGGGACACCCCACTGAGGCTCATCTCACCCGAGGGACACTCCCCTGAGGGCCATCCAGACGGCCACAGCTCTGCCTCCCACCTTCCCCGGAGCCAGCGGGAGCTGCCCACAGCTTTGGGGGAGCCTGGGAGCAAAGACCTGGCCTTTTTCCTCCTGCTCAGAGCTCATCCAATAGCCCAACACAAGGGAATTTAGATCAGGCACTGAATTACTCACAGATTTCTCCTCAGTGAAATTCTCTCCAAATTGTGCAAGTGCAGCATTAGAGAGGAGCAACAAAACGAGGCTTCTCTGGGCTGGGGCCTCAAGCCTATCAAGTCCCAATGCATTTCCACCCAAAGATCCTGCTGCATTTGTTATCCCTGCATCTCTCCTGGCCCTGTTTGTCTTCCATTTCACTGTCCACTCCCTCAGGCCTTTATGTAGCAGCTCCCTGAGACGAGGAGCGTGGCAGCCAGACTGCGGTGAGGTGTTTGTCCTGCCCACACCGCACCAGACCCCAGCAGCTGTGCTCCACCTCCGGGCCCTGTGCTGATCAATATACAGAGCTGTGTCATGTAACTTGTTGCTTTATTTGTTGTGCTGCCAAAGACTCGTGTGTACCGAGAGTATCCCAGCATCTTCTGGAGCAGGAACTTGGAGCCACAGCCTTGGGCACAGCCGAGATGAATTCAGCTCTCGAGAAACCTTGGCTATTGCTGGGTGTGTGCAGGAGCAAAGAGTGTGCTCACTGACTTGGGTTGCAAAGCTTTCCTGTGGATCTCGTACCTACAGCTGAAGCCAAAGAACTGCGAGGCGCTCGGGCGGCAGAGCTCGCTCCGCCCGCGGGAGGGCAGGGCTCTCCTTTCCCCAGGGAAGGCGCGGCATCGCCCGGACTGCAGAGCGGGCTGGCTTCGGACACGGCCAGCGCTTCCCTTGCTTGTCACGATTCCCGAGTATTTGTATGGGATGGGGAAACTTTCTACTTGGCCTCCTTTATATTTATTATAGGGAATTTTTATGGTTTAAAATTTTTAAGAAGGCAAAGCTTAAAATGGTTTTATTTTTTTCCAGACACCTGTGGGTTTTAACCCAATATATTATCTATCAATAATGTAATTTATTTAATTTAGTCTTAGGGCAGGTCCTGAGATCTCTGTTCAGTCTGAATTGCATTGTGTTTCGGTTTAGATTTTGGAGTTTTGCCCGAATGTAGATGGGGGGTCAGGCTCTGGTCTTAGCCATTTGTGTCTATTTAATTCAGCCATTTGCGAGTTCATTTGGGAGTAACTTTGCTTATTTATCTGCAGGACTATTGTAGCGCATCGGGGATGCGAAGCCTGTTAGTAAATACACTTCAGAGCTGCTACTGCTTTGTAGAGCAGCCAGCTTCTGTCACACAGGGGAAGAACTACTCGTTCCCTTAAGGTCTAGTTTAAGTTCCCTCTTTTAATTCATTTTAATTGTTTAAATATCAACGTTTAAATTATTTAAGTTAATCTCTTCCCTCCTTGTTAGAAAGTGTGACATACCTTTAGTATGGCACATGAAGCCTTCATAATATAACTTATTTATTTAACTTATTCATCATCACCTGGGGATGCCCTTGTAGAGTTTTTATTTTTTAATTAGAGTTATCTATAAAGCACTACAGCTGATTTCCTGTAAGAGCAGCAGAGTGAACTTTGAGGACAAGCAATGAATATTCAACCTAAAACTGTGCGTTCAGAAAAATAGGGGGAAAAAAAGACACTGGGATACTTTGCCTGAACTTTGTGGCTTCTTAAAACTTAAGCTGGGGGGAAAATAATCCATACCAAGCAAAAAGAGAGAAACCCTTAAACTAGCTGCTTCCAAGAATGAACTTCTGTGTGTGGAAAAAAAAAGAAAAAGGAAAAAAAATGAAAAAAAGAAAAAAAACCAGAAAAAACCTTTCTATTTCTAGTGAGAACCAAAGAGGCTACCTCACTGACTTTTCCATTTGTAATTTTAATCGTGTTGATGATACCAAAGATACCAAAGATTTCTTTCTCTGTGCGGTCTGCATTCTGCTTGTGCTCTCTGATAACTCCCACTGTTCTCTCCTACACCCAGAAACGTCCAGCAGAGCCCAGATTCCCAAAGAAACGCTACCCTGGAAGCTGCCAGTTCTGGTGATGCCCTTTTCTGTGTTCCTTTCTCCTTCGTGCCAGCACAGCCGTCCGCAGCCGTGGAGCGTTCCCACCCAGGTCCCGCCGGGTTGTGTGGAGCTGGAGGTGATCCCGGGCTTTGTCCACCCGCACGTTCCCCGGGGAATCTGCGGGCGCTGCCCGGGCCGCTATGGGGCGTGTTTGCAGCAGCAATTAGCGTTGCTAATTATTATTATTCTCGTGCTCGAGCAGAGCCCAGGGCCGCTGTGGGGCCGCAGAGCCCGGGGCAGGGGAGGAGTTCGTGCACACATCCAGGCGCTGCTCCCTCTCCTCACCTTTGCTTGTTGTTTACAATTACCGTTTTCAGATAAAAATCAATTAATTACTTTTCTCAAGTTAGCAATGAAGTGAGGCTACATTAAGCTCCATTAGCATCACGTTCCTGAGTGATTACTTCCAAGCTGTTTGGTTGTTTGGTTGGGAAATGAGCGGTGCCCTTTGGCACTTGGGTTTGAGCCTGTTCTGTGCTGTTTATGGGCTGAAGCAATGCTCCGAGGAGCCGAGCCCAGCCCTGGGCACTGCTCCTGCCCCGAGCCCGAGCCCAGGTTGGCACAGCTGCTGCAGGGCCCGGGCAGGCGGAATCCTGAGGATTCCCTGAGGAATCGCCTGGGCCGTGCCCTTGGAGTCACAGAGTTACCGACAGCTCCACACAAACGCTCCGCTTCAATTACGTGCTGCCTTTTATTTTGTGCTTCTTTGGGGGTTTAAGTCTGTGTTGGAAACGGTAGGACTTGACAAGTGTGCTTTTCCCTCTGTCTCTGTGTTCCTTCAATACAAAGCTATAATAATTCTCAGGATGCCTTCTGGGCGGGGGTAGCCGGTTGTCCCTGTGCCCTCGGACACAGACAGTCCCCAGAGCTGGCAGGGTCCCCGCGGCCCCCCCGACTCCTGCTTCACTTGCAAAGAGTGATGTTACCACGGGACGAGTGCCTTGCTTGAACCAAAGCAACGATTTTGCCAGTCTAGACCTCTCTGTGCTTTTTTTTATTCTTCCTGTGAATACCTCAGCTTCGACTGGGCCGCCGAATCGTTCCTGGTGGGCTTTTGTACTGTGGTGCTTTGCAATGCAGCCCTGCAAAGAACAGACTCCTGATAATACCAAAGGCTCTCCTCCTCTTCCTCCTCCTCCTCCTCCTCCTCCCTGTCCCTGATCTCTCTTTCTCCATGGTTCCAAAGCTTTATTACGAACTGGGCATGTTGGCAACGCAGACCGTGCAATCCCTTACCGAATTTTCTCAGATATACCTCATAGAGAATAGCTGTTTAGCGTAATGTTATTATAGCGTATGTAATAAATTATTCACTGTTTCTTTTTGGTAACTGTGATTTAAAAGAAAAAAAAAACAGAAGAAGAAGCTTTATATGTTTTAGGTTGTGCTTTTGTACTAGACGGAGAAGGTGCGCTTAAAAATGTACGTCGGTCTTTCTTCCCATTGGGTTTTTTTTGTTATTATGGATCGGGGAAAAGTTGCAGAATGAGCCCAAAGTTTACAGTTTCATATTTTGCTGAAGAAACAATCTGTGTTCATTTGCTCTGTTGGAAAAAAAAAAAAAAGAAAAAAAAAGAGGAAAAAAATTATTTTCTACATTTGTGCTACTTGGTCTGAAGAGCTGATTGTCCTGTGTGACGGTGTAGTATTATAATTAGCAACTGCCAATCAGCGCTCCCATGTTTATGCATGAGGCAAACCCTTAGCAGTGTGATGCATCGTGGTTCTTAATGGCAACTTCTTCCTTTGGGTTTGGGACGAGCTCTTTGGCTTGGTGGTGTTTATTTATGCATGGAGCCTGTTAGCTGTTCGCAGTCGTGGCGCAGTTGTGTTTGCATTTACGCTCTGAAATCACGCCCGGGTTCGCCCCGCGCAGCTCAGCACTGCTCGGGGTCCAGATCAGCTCTGGTCTGTCCCTGTGCTAAACAGACCCAAATTCAATTCCAATGAAATTGCCATCTGGGGAGAAGTCCAGCCAGCTGGCAGCTTCTCCCCAGCGATTCGATTCCCTCAGTCCCCTGGCAATACATGCCCCACTCCTCTCGGAGGCTGCCGCGCGTTTTTCCCAGGGTCGGCAGTTCCTTTGGCTTTATGGCAGGCCCTGGGCACAGCAGGGACCACCCTGCCCCTCACCTGCTGCTGCCCGGCCCAGCCATCGCAGCTGTTGTGCCAGCAGGGGCAGGGCACAGAGCCCGGGCTCGGCAGTGCTGTCCCAGCCGTGCCACCTGGCCCGAGCCCATCCGAGCACTCCAGCTGTGTCCTGTGCTGCTGCTGCTGCCCCGCAGGCAGCCCTGACTCCAGCAGCCCCTTGCCCACGCCCTGCCCGGGGCCAGGTTGGTGGAGGTGCTTTATCCCCCTTTGATTTGTCCAGATTCACACTTGAGCCCCCTGTTTAAGGATGGGTTGTGTTTTCTCTCCGGGCCCAGCTTCGGAGCCTGACGTGCCCTGCTCCCAGCCGTGCTGGACATAAAGCCAAACCAACTGCTCCATGCCCCGCACTCTGCGTGGGAAAGCAGGCCTGGGGAGGGGCAGTGGCAGTCTGCTGAGGAAGCCTCTGAGTGCTGATATGGTCTGTCATTAAGGGTATTTTAGAGATGTGCTCTCATTAGTGCAAGGAGACCTTTTCATTTGGCCTTACTCGGTAGGTTGTGATAATAATGGAAGCTGTGTAATATAGCCGGGTTATTTTCTTTCCTGATTTCTCTGCCAAAGACAGTAACAGACACAAGAACTTTAAACAGGGGTTTTTGTAAGACAGTTGATGATTGTAACAGTGGTTCATCTTCCAGAACTTTCCACGTTGTTCCGCCATAAGCAGAGCGGGATGTTGGGCAGAGCCCTGCTGGCAGATGCCACCACTCCTCACCGACACGCAGTTGTTGTGACCCAGGCCGAGTACACCTGCACTCCTCAGCCCAGAGGCCACCAGGGGTATGGGAGGCCATGGCAAGGGCACGGCGGGGCTGCCACGAGCTGCTCCAGCTGGCTGGAATTTGCCAAGGTACTTGTATTATGAAATTTAAGGTCTATTTTATTATGTCATTTTATGTCATTTTTTAACTTTGTGGAAGGTGGTATGTTGAACTGAGTGTAAGCTGAGTTTTTCAGACAAATAAAGTAGCTAAAGAGTGAATGTTATTTTATCATTAAAGGGTTTTTACTCACTGATTTGTGCCAATAGATGTCCTTTATCTCAATGACAAGTATTACATTGCTTTCAAAGTTTTATTTATAGCTATTGATGTAAAACCCACACACACATATTATTTGCCAAAGTTCAATAAAGGAGGAAAACAATGCTTTTGCTTCCTTGTGCGATCAAAAGTTCCTGATTTTTCCCCAGGGTTTTTTCCACCACAAGCCCATCCCACAGCAAGGGGTGCAGTGGAGCCAAGGGGGGCTGCTACAGCTCTCAGGGCTGAGGAGAGCTGACCACAGGCCCCAGGGTCGGACCACATCCCAAAAATGCCACCTGGGACCAGGGGCCTGGCCAAGCGCAAGCAACAGCACTTGGAAAAGGATCTGGCACCTTCTCCCACCAGCACAGCCTGTGTGGCTGTGATATTGCAGGAGAAACCACTTCGTGTTTGTGTAAGTCATGGAATTATGTGATGCAATGTAATTACTGTAAAATTATGTTAGTTTTTGCACTTTCTTTCCCTGAAGCAGCTCTACGGGAGGAGGCAGGAGGTTCCTGGAGCTGAAATTCATTCCATGGCAAGGAGGATGTAGCAGGTTTTCCTTCATTCAGTCAGTCAGTCAGTCTGTCAGTCACTTACCCTAGCTGTGGACATATCTTGTTTCATTTCCTCGGAAAAAAGCAAAACAAAGTGCACAAGAAAAGCACTTTGTTGTATTTGTGTCTTTAAAAACCAAGCAAAACCAGCCCTTTCTTGCCCTAACTCACTCCTCTGACCACCTGGAGCAGGGTCAGCCCGGGGAAGGCATGGGGGGCCCCAGAGCCCCCCTAGCACCGTGTCCCGGCCCCAGAGCAGTGACAAGGCCCTGCCTTGGGGTTTATTGGCTGGCATCTAACCTTGGCACCAACGTCTAACCTTGGGGTTAATAAACTCACTGAAAAATTTTTTTCATGCTCATTCTCTTTGTGTCCCTCTCTCGACACCGAGCCCGATTCTGCCATTAATTAAATTTACACTGCTTCATTTCACTTTGCTGAGTGGCCACGGGCGCAGATAAAGGCAGAGCTGCCTCCTCAGCACTTTGTGTGACAGAGCCCAGGACGTGGCTCTTGCAGCCTCCTTTCCTTCTCCCTCTGCTGGGGCGGGCTGCAGAGGCAGTGCCAGCAGGCACAGGAAGGGTAAAAACCCTTTAACAGCAAAGAGGCGAGAGTGGTGACACCGAGACTAATGCAGCCACGGCAGGATTGTTCCCCCGGGGATGCATTTTCCAGGCACTTAGCAGTGGGCACAGCTGGAAGAGGGAAATGGGACCATTTCATTAAGCTGAAGGATGAGCTGGGTGTGTGGGAGGATCGCAGCCGGGCTGGGATGCTGCATCAGCATCAGCTTTTCCCAGTGCCAGGCTGTGCCCCTGAGCTCGGCTCCAGGGCCAGCTCTGGACCCATGGAGCTCATTCCTCAGCTCACTGTTTCCTAACCCTGCCAGGAATCACAGCTACCCCAGGATAAAGGGCTGTAAATCCCCCTCGGGAGCAGACACCGCTCCCGTCCTCCTGCTCCTCGGGCAGGGCATCTGTCAGGATGAACTCGGCAGTAATGAGCTGCCATGCGGGACCCGCCCTGAGCACAGCACGGCTCCCTCCCGGCTGCAGATGAAGTGCTGGCAGCTCTTCTGATCCCAACACTCCGCAGCACTTGAAACCCTGCGGGAATTCCCTCGGGAAACAGCCCGGCATGCAGCCTGCAGGGAAAACTGCACTCCAACAGCAAGTCAGGGTGAGGCAAGTGGGTTTCTTTTGGAGGAAAACAGCAGGAGCTTTTGCAATGCCACTGATTTTCAGCACTCGTGGGATGGAGGTGCCGAAGGAAAACAACCGGGACAAAAATACCACCTTGGAATAGGCAGCGTGGCAGGATACCACAGTGGGATCATCAGGCGGGAACATCTGTCACCAATGCCCACGCACAGAGAGAACAAGCCAAGGCCAGCTCTGCCCGCCACAAGCTGCACCACTGGAACCTGCCTTCAGCCTCTGCACACAGCAAACCTCCAGGAGCTCAGAAAGGGATCACGGCAGGAAGCCAGAAGATATTAAACCAGCAGATTAAAACATACAAGACCACTTTGGGTCATGTTACACCTCCCTCCCCTCCTGCCTGACAGCACAAGAACTCCAGGGCAGTAAGAGAGAACCGTAATGGCCCAATAACTGCAGGATAGAAGCACTGGGGAGCTGGCTGTGAGGAGCCCAATAACTGCAGGATAGAAGCAGTGGGGAGCTGGCTGTGAGGAGCCCAATAACTGCAGGATAGAAGCACTGGGGAGCTGGCTGTGAGGAGCCCAATAACTGCAGGATAGAAGCACTGGGGAGCTGGCTGTGAGGAGCCCAATAACTGCAGGACAGAAGCGCTGGGGAGCTGGCTGTGAGGAGCCCAATAACTGCAGGATAGAAGCACTGGGGAGCTGGCTGTGAGGAGCCCAATAACTGCAGGACAGAAGCAGTGGGGAGCTGGCTGTGAGGAGCCCAATAACTCTGGGATAGAAGCAGTGGGGAGCTGGCTGTGAGGAGCCCAATAACTGCAGGATAGAAGCGCTGGGGAGCTGGCTGTGAGGAGCCCAATAACTCTGGGATATAAGCAGTGGGGAGCTGGCTGTGAGGAGCCCATTAACTCTGGGATAGAAGCACTGGGGAGCTGGCTGTGAGGAGCCCAATAACTGCAGGATAGAAGCAGTGGGGAGCTGGCTGTGAGGAGCCCAATAACTGCAGGATAGAAGCAGTGGGGAGCTGGCTGTGAGGAGCCCAATAACTGCAGGATAGAAGCAGTGGGGAGCTGGCTGTGAGGAGCCCAGCCTGGGCACAGAGCCCCCCCGAGTGCTCCCAGCATTATCCCTTAAGTGCTCGTTTAAGCTTCCTTGGAAATGCCCCTGCTCGCTGGAGAAACGCAATTAGGCCTCAACTGTGGGTGATGTTCACACGCTATGGATCATCCTTCAAGATGACAGGAGACTGCAGCCTCTGAATTCCCTCTGCGTCATTCCAGGAACTGCCAGGCTCCAGATCTACATCCCTTTCCCTGCCCTGTGAGCCATGGCACCACAGCAGCACCTCCAGTGACTCACAGAACCCCAGGCTGGCGGGAATAGAGCTTGAAGACATCCCAGGGGCAGGGACAGCTCCCACCAGGGAAGTGCTCCAAGCCTGCTCTGCACAGCTCTGGTGGGAAGCAGCAATTCCTCCTTCCCTCCCCACCTTGTGGCCTGGTGCTCTGCTGGCCTTTGGGGCTCAGGTGTCACCAGAGCAGCCTCTGAGCCCAGGGATCAAAGGCTGTGTGTGTGGAGATGATCCCTCTCTGGACAGACAATCCATCTCCAGAGTCATGGGAAGGATGCTCGTCAGCCAGGCCAATGGACTCAAATTAAATAACCTCTTCCTGGCACTTACTGCTGAGCACAAATTTAGCAGGAAGACAAAAGGCAGGTTTTAGACCTGGCCCAAATTTGCAAATCCCTGTCCTCTGCAGGCAGAAGTAGAACCTGCTCCTGAATGTTGTAGTGCGTTCTTATATTTTGTAATACTTTGAAGTAGTTGGTTTTGTATCCCCATGTTTTTCCCAAATGGCTTATCCCAGACTGTACCCCCTCCCCTCCTTTTCCCTCTACTTGTGTTATCCCTTTCCTGGGATAAGATCTCCAAAACCCCCACCCTGGCTCCCTGCCAGTCACCTCGACATCCCAGCCCCCTACCTAGAAGTTTCGGTCCAAGTTGTCGAGTGATTAGCCAGGGGCCAAGGGTCAACCCCCCAAGTCCTGCCCCATACGCTGTTTTGTATGTCTATCCCCCCAGCACCCATCCCCCAGGGATACCTATTGGTCAGTAGGATTTTATCTATGTTAGTTTCCTCCCCCCTTTAAATGTGAGCCCCGAACATCCCCCAGTGCTCTCGGCAGGAACCCCCTGAGGTATAGGAGCTCCCTCGGGACTCCTTAATAAAACCTTGGAATACCCCCTGCTGGGAGTCGGCCCCTTTCCTCTTCCACCGACGTCTCGGTCGTCTCTGCTGCAACGAAGGCAACCAGCCTGAGTGCCCTCAGCACCCTCGGGGCACAGAGAGTGTCTCCCTGCAGTCGGCCGTGGTGGGGCTACCCCCCCCACTCTCTGCCGACCCGGGTAAGGCCCAGGGACTCGAGAGGCTTGCAGAGAGACTGGGACACCTGAAGGCTTGAAATGCTGATTGACAACTAAATCCCTCACCCAGGATGTGCTGTGGACACAAATACTTCCACAGAGCACGAGAGACGCAGCACAGCCCATACATCCTCGGGAATTTGCTCCTGGAAACACAAAAACACCACAGCCAAGCAGGAAAGCAGTGGAGAATGAGCCCTTCAGAAAGAGGGAGGGAAGGAAAAGTGCTTCCACAATGTCAGAGATTGCTCTGGACTCAAATATGACATTGCCAAAGTTCTGCCAGGCTCACACAGCCAATCCCCACTCAAAGGTAACCCAGCAAAGCCTGGACTGAGATTCCAGAAGAACAGAAGCACCACCACTGCTCTCCTCCACATTTCCCACCTTCCACTGTGCTGGGTTTGCATCCCGCTCTCTCCCATCACAACCCAGTCACAAGAGCTCACTAATGGATCAGCTTAAGTATCCAGCATCTCCAATCCCTGCTCTAGAAAATAATCAATCCAGCACTTAATTAGCAACATCAGCAAGGAGCTGCCCAGAGACCGCTAACAGGGAACAGAATAAATTATCCAACAGGTGGGATCCCACACCAGGGCAAGTCCCTGATTCATCTTCTTCTCCAGTCCTTTCAGGGGGTGTCACTCACCCCAGCCTGACACCAGAGGTGCAGAGAGCTGCAGACACCAGCACGAAGGGCTCTTACAAAGACACACAGCTCAGGTATTTCCTCAAAAGAACTTTAATTGGAATTCCATCCTTATGGCAAATGACACACAGAAGGAGTATCCAAATTTGCTGTGTTACATCAAATGGAAGTCCTTGGTCGATCTGAAATGCATATGTTGGGCCAAAAGCAAGGATCTGTACACATCTGGCATTAACAAAACCAAAGGAGCTGCTCTGGCTTGCAGCTTGCACTCCAAGGTGATCGTGGTGGGAAGGGAGAATTCAGGGAGCTTTCAGGTACTCCTAGGGAAACCCTGGCCCCACTGAACTCAGCTGTGCCGTCCTCCTCTCCAGGGGACAGCAGGAGGCCAGCTCTGACACCACCCACACCCCTTTGGTGTCACAGCACCTTCTGGAAGCTTCCACCTTCTCTGAAATGCAGCGAGGACCGAGGGACAGGTTAAAAAGAAACTCAAAAAGAAAAGTTCACTCAATAATGAAAAAATAAGCCAAACTGCAGAGTGTTAAAGCAGGAAAAGAAGCTCACCCTTTCCTTCCCATTTCTTCCCTCAGGACACCAAGGGCTGTTCGTAACGCCTCAATTTCCAGTCGATACCCTGAGGCCAGAGCTCCACAGTGCTGGGAGCTCTGGGGGCAGAGCCCGTGCCCAGCTCACTGCTGGGGCAGGAGCACAGTGACCCCTGCCAGCCCCACAGGCCCCCACGGCTCCAGCCCAGCTCTGAACACCTGTGGGGCAGGGTGAGCTGCCAACGCGGGGGACACGGCACTGAGAGGGCTCGGGAAGGCACCTGCACCATGGATCCATCTCTCCTCAGGGCACACACTCACCCAACCGCTGGGCATTGGCCTGGGAGATGAGGAACTCCTCAGAAACCTTGAGAAAACTACCCTCTGACAGCAAACAGCACCACCAGCTCTGTGAGACAGGCTCCATCTGCTAAAAGCTGGAAAATTAAGTGATTTCCACATGATGGTGTAATAGCAGCAACAGAGTAATTATCCTGCTTGTGGTTAGAACACTCAAAAGTGAATTTTAAGTACCTTTTATTACTGGGGACAAATGTAATGCCTCAGAATCAGTGCCAGCTAGTATTTTCAGGACTCTCTCCAGTATGAAAATGAAAAGCCATCTGCATTTATAATACCACAAGGTTCATATGATGTTAACCTTTGCTTTCCACACTTGTAAATGTGGTGGTCACAGCCTGGACCACCTGAAGGTCCACGTTCCCTCCAGCTGTGAGGAAACAGGAGTGGGCAGGAAGATGTGACAGACCAGACTGCTTTGCACTGATCCCAAAGTGTCCCGCAGAGGAAGTTCTTTGTCCAAGGAGAGGTGTAAGGCCAGTGTTCCCAGATATCCTGGACATTTGTGCTCCTTTTCCCTGCCCAGGCAGCGAGCAGAGCCCAGGGGGAGGGAGAGGAGGGAGAAGAGAAGCTCCTGGCTCCCTGCCACTGAAACAGGCACAGGCATGAAGGGTCAAGGAAGACTTTCTGTGGGGAACAGGGTGCTGCAGGAGGTTCTGGCACTGGAGGAATCTCAGTGTGTCTCAGCCTGGGAAGCAGGCATGGCAGTGGAGCAAGCAGCTCTCCAGAGGTATTTGGGATTTACAGCACTCCATGGGTGCTCAACACGGGATCCATCCGTTCCTTTAGTACCCCATCCATCCTTAATTCCAACAACCAAACAGAACGGGACAAACCCCTGACACACCACAGGAGGCCTCTCCTCTCTTTAAACACCCTGTTCCCAAAGGACCTGAGGTCCAAACTGCTGAGCAGATCAGCCTGGCTGAGCAGCAGGGCACCTGCTTCCCAGCCACCAGCAGCTCCCAGGAAGCAGCCTCAGTGCCCAGGTCCTGGCATTTCAGTGCTAAGGACATCAAGTAAACGTGTGCCCAAGGGGGTGCCAGCGGGGCCGCCACACGAGGGCTCAGTGCCACTGTCACAGCTTTGCTCCTGCCCCGGCAGGCAGGAGGGGACCCTGTGCCTCGGGGGCACAGCCGGTGCCAGGGCCCTGCCCAGCACGGCCCTGCTGAGCGCTGGCAGCCTCCCAGGAGCGCCCCAGCACAGGGCTGCCTGTGCTCAGGCATCTGCAGCGTGAAATCGCAATCACCCTGACCGATCATCTCCGTTTAAACAACAGCCATGGAGCCAGACCAGTCCTACCTATGGCACTCCATAGGTACCCCACAAAACCACAGTACTGTGGCACAGTAGAAAGCACAGAGTGGATCTATAACCCTCCTGCAGAACAAGCCTGACTTCCTAAATTTACTTCACCAAACAGAAAAAGCCCTTTTTAAATAAAAATAAGAAGAATTTAAAAAGCCATTCTGCTTAACAGATAAGCCAACATGTTTCCACACATGCTCCTGCTAGACTGGAAACACACAGTTTCAATGGAGCAAATTCTCCAGTATTACTCAAGCAGGCTAATTCCTTTCAAATTATGCTCAACAAATACTTTCCTGCAGATAATGAAAATGTTTTTCCTAGAAAATGTAAACAAGTTTTGTGCATTCTACTATTCCAGCTAAGCTTTCACAGGAAGTTTCCAGCAGGAGAAAACTAAACCAAAACAAAGCCTTATCTTTATGCTCTAAAAAAAAAAAAAAATTTAAAAAAATGTACATACACACCTTATTAAAAAGCATTAGAAGTAACCTGATCTCCAAAGTCTCCAAAGCCAGCTGCAAAGTCCCTCTCAGAACAGACAACAGACTGTGCTGGTCACACTGCACCTCAGGCAAAACAAAAGTAAGTGTACCTTCAGCCTGGCCAAGTGAATGAACTCCTGACCACCCTGCACACAAGTAAATCCCTGCATAGAAATAGAAGCTAACTGTAAAAAAGCTGTGTAGGATTTTCAGTGCGTCCTGCTGGGCTCACACCAAGTCCCATGGGGGTCGGATGACAGGAGATCTCCTCACAGTTGACAGGATAAATGCCCTTATCTCCCCACTTCCTAGGACTCTTCTCAAGCAAAGAGAACACCAGAAGGATCCCCCGAGCCAGGCTGTGCGTGCCGAGGGGACGCAGCCGCGCTGGGCTGCTCACAGGGGCTGGCTGCTGAAGAACGCCTTGGTCTCCCGGCACACGGGGTTGACGCACAGCGGGCAGCACAGCGTCAGCTGCCGGGAGCACACCTCGTTGGACTGCAGGTGGGAGCACACCAGGTCTGCCAGGGCCTGCGGGGAGGGCGGGAAAGGTCAGAGGGAGCAAATCCAGCTGTGCAATCCCCCAGCCCAACCCGCGTCCCCTTCTGACAAAGCCGCGCAAACTGCGGCACGACGGACCCCTCAGTGCTGGGCAGATCAGGTACAAAGGGTTCCATTTCTGCTCTGAAACTCAAAATGCCTTAAAACCACCTGAAAACATCCACGCTCTGCAGGACACACAACTGCAAACCTGTACAGCCACTGCAACATAGGAGATACCTTGGAGAACAGTGGATTTCCATTGAGAGACTCCGCTCTTCTGATGTTTTCAACTCCACACTGAATCAAAAATAAGGAGACAAAAGTTAAACCTGTTCATCTGATCCTTCACTGAGTAGCCTCCAAAATCTTCCCACTTCATTCACCCCAAAATGACAGGATTAAATGCAGTATCACAGCAAAAATTACTATGGGGCAACATTACATTTTGTTGCCATTCATTCACTGAATGAATGAAAATGACTCGTTGTTTTTGAGCAATATTTGTAATGGTTTAATTACCTAAATCTAGAAAGACAAACTCCCACCTGTTTTGTAGTTAAGCCAGTTCAGATTAATTTTTGATTTACAGGAAAATGAAGCTAACCCCAAATAATATTGCAAGAAGCAACTACAAAGCAAATTGGAACCCAGGAGAAATAATCTCAGAGCAGGGACCAAACGCACAGAGCACTGACCTCGTTGGCCAAAACCTGGGCATACTCGATGTCCAGCTCATACAGAGTCTCAATGTGGTCACTGGTAAATGCTATTGGGACCAGCAGCATGTTCTTCTTCCCTCTCTGGCACAGGCCCTTAATGGTCTCGTCTGTCTGGGGACCAAGCCAGGGCATTGGCCCAACCTGGAACAAAAAAGCAGAAAAAAAGGGAAAACACTCATTAAATCCTTCTTACAAAGAGCACCCACATTTCCTTAGGCAGCATGACAGAGCAGGTTATGGATGGGATACAAACAGTTATTTTTATTTTCCTGCTTCTGGTTGTACTTCTCACTTTATCCATTGAATGTTTAATGAAGACACACTTCCCACCATTACATCTCAAAGGAACAGAACCTGGGCTGGCCTGAACAAGACTGAAGAAAATAACCAAAAATGTAAGTAAAGGTGTCTTTTTTCCAGTCCAGTGAGACCCTGCACAGGCTTTACCTGCTCAGCCTCCACTGAGCACTTACCTTGGACTGCCACACCAGCCTGTAAGGGTTGGAGTAGTTGAGCTTCTCCATGACCCTCTGGACAGTAGCTCCCACCTCCTGAGGGTAGGGATCACCACGGTTCACCACCTGCACCCAAGCACAGCACACCCTTGGCATGGGGAACACCCTGGGCAGGACCAGGTTTGCCTGGCACTTCCACAGCTGTGTGCCCACACCCTGCCCTGGGTAACTCACAGACATGGGCAGCGAGTGGGCTGAGAAGAGGATGACCACCTCTTTCCTTTTGTCTGGTGGGAACAGGTTCAGTTCCTTCTGGATGTGGTCAGCAAAGCACTGCTCAGGGAAACACAAACAAAGCCCTGAGTGGGGAACGCTGCAGGCATCCCTGCTCTCAGAGATGCACACGGGCAGCTCCCATGTCCCTGCTGCCTTAGGCACTCCCCAATTCCCTCAGTGTGCACCACACTCGGGCAGTGTGCCAGGAGAGTCACCAGCACAGGCAGCTCCTCCCTGCCTGCCCTTGGTGCTTTCTCACCTGCTCAGCACACCACAGAAACTGCAAACCCACACAAAAGCTCCCTCATGAAGACCAAAGAGCCACTTTCTCTGGAAAGAGAGCAGCACAAAGCTTCCCTTCACTGCTCCTGCCACAGCCAGGAATTACCCTGTGCTGCCAGAGGGGAATCTGACAAACCAACAAAATCTGTGTGTGTGCTGGTCACAGACCTGCTCTGAGCAGGAATTTGGACTAATGGCCTGTAGAGGTTCCTTCCAGCCACCACCATTAGGGTAACATCCCCCAGCTTTTAAAACAGGAGGTGCACAGTGGTTGCTTTCACACATTATCCTGCCAAAGCATGGGGCATGAAATAATTCTCCTTCTCCTGCAATTTCAGACATGGTAGACAAGACCCATTTCATCACACAACTAAAATGCACCCTCAGATTGAAGCCTTCCTGTTATCCTTCCTCAGTATTATTTCAATATTTTAAAAGAAAAAGTATAAACCCCAAAGCCCTCAGATCCACACCTGAATGAGAAGGGGATGTGTGGGCCATCGGTCAATTATGCTCCACTTCATCTTTGGCTTCTCCCCCTTCTGGTTATAGTAGCGATAAATGGCATTTAAACTGCTTCCTGAAACAGAGAATTCACAACACAAGTTCAGCCAGGCCACCAGCAAGCTGTCAGACTGGAACAGCTCGGCAGCAAGCTATAATCATATTTTAAAATGCTACATAATTAAAGCACAGCTGTAAATCAGAGCTGAGAGTCTCCAGTGGGAACAACTGGATCGCAGCTCACACGGCACTGCGGGCTGGTCAGAGGTGCCCTGGCTCAGCCACGCTCCCAGGGCTCACCTGTGGTGGAGCAGCTGTACTGGGGGTACTGGGTGAAGGCGATGGCCCTCTGGATGCCGTCCCTCTCCATCTGCTCCACGGCCTCCTCGGTCAGCGGGTGCACGTAGCGGAACCCAATGTAGTACTTGTGAGGGGCTGCCACACACAGCAGGGCAGGCACAGGGAGAAACAGCAACACACCATGCGTGTCAAACACACAGAGCAGCCAGGCTGAACTGCTGAAAATAACTTAACTTGCTGGTATTTTCTGGCTGCTTTGGTAAAGCTCTGTCATGGAAACACGTTCCTGGTACCTCACTGGGCTGTGATTAGAATTTAGAAGTGATTTATATTATGGCTTGTTCTGCAGGAACATCACTTGCCTGCTTCTCCTGCACTTAGCAGAGGCACAGTTCCCAGCCTGGACAGAGCCCCAGTGTCTCACTGAGCAAGTCCTGATTTTAAGGACATAAAGGTAAAAAAGTGTCACTAGCAGAAGCTAAATGAACACCCGGATGCCCTCACAGCTCCAGCTGCCCTCCCTGCCCTGCACGCCTGCTCTGAGGGCACCCAAGCCCCAGGGCCAGCACTGCTGTCTGGGGCAGCAGAGCAGTGAATCAGGGACACGTGCTCTCCCATCCTGATTTTGGAGGGCTTTTACAAAAAGCTTCATGGCTTTAACACCTAATTCTGGCAGCAATGTGATTCTCCCTGAGGACATCCCAGGTTCCTCCTTTTTTATCTCCAATCTTTTGGGCGCCAGCTTTGGGAGCATGGCTTGGTTAGGGGGTGGGAAGCAGGCAGGGAAGGTTTGCTGTTTTGTTTTTTAAGTGGAGGACAGAGGTTCTTAGGAGAACAAAAGCAAAGTTTCTTTGTCAGGGTTTCCAGGTCAGTGGCTCTGAACTAACATTTAGCAGGTTTCTGAAGGAAGCAGATGTCCCGTGCTTGGGCTCCACTCTGTACATTTGTGCAGGATTCAGAAAACAGGTTTAGTCAGCCCCAGTTCTCTGCAGGAGGCAGGGGAGCTCCCAGCTGGGAGCAGCAGCAAATAAAGACCCAACTTCAGCAGCCCTTGAGCCAGTAACCTCATTAACATCTCTGAATGGCACCAAAGACAGAAGTCTGACCGACCTCAGCAGGGACTGGAGGAGTTTAACCTGGGAAAGGACGTTTTGGGAAGAACACAGCCAGCCTGGAAGCAACATCCTCCCAGTGCCAGGTTTTGTCCAGGGCCATGGGCAGCGAAGAGAGGTGTTGGTGTCTGGACACAGGCTGTTTAAACAATAGTGCTCAGCACATTCTACTGTTAAACTGCAGCTTCTTTCAAGTCAAAAAGCAGCCTCCAGAGGACTTATCAGGTGGGAGAGGTGCCCAGAGAAGGGTGTGACTGCACAGAGAGTGGTCACCAAACAAAAGCAAGTGGGAGCGGGACACTGGGAAAAGCAGATAAACCTTCCAAGCCTTATCTGCAGAACCTGCTGCAAGGCTGACCCTTCAGGGCTCCTGCTCCACAAGCACTCCTGCCTTGGGTGACACAGCAGGCCTCTGACTGTACCTGCAGGGCCCACAGCAAACTGATGGTACCAGGCAGAGTGGCACAGGCTATCCCATACCAGCCAGCACTCCCTGCTGGGAGGGATTCTGTGACACAGACACAGGGGCAGGAGGCTGTGCTCACGTTTGAAGGCTTTCCATCACAAAGCACTGGCAAAGAGAGCATCTCCTTCCCTGCCAGCCAAGCTGCCCAGCCTTATCTCCTGCTGTGTCCCCGGGTGGGGCTCGCTGCTATCGCTCAGCCTGCCCTGCACTGCTCATCTACAAAGCCTTGTCTTTTCTCCAGCTGTGCTCCTCTCAGCCCTGCAGCAGCTGCTGAGAGCCCCCTCCCACACCCACCTTAGTGCTCACATGGAAAACATTCCCCTTTCCTCCCCTCTAGGCCTCAGCCACTTGTCCTCAGTGCAGGCTCCCTCAGGCCCAAGCAGGCCTCACAGGGCAGTGCCACACACCAAGGGACACTCCTGGCACCTGAAAATAACACACTTAGTCTGCCACAGCCATCTTCCCATGATCACAGGAGAGACAGAGGTGGCTCCCTGAGCCCAGCCTTCCATAGCAACCTTACAATGAACGGAATCCCTTCTGCACTGTCTTTGCCATGAGATTTCCCAGCAGGGAGGGAATGCACACCCCCCACAAGGGAAACCAGGCAGCCAAAGCTGCTTTGCAGCAAACAGCCCCAGGGCAGAGAGCAGAAGCAGCCGTGGGGGCTGAGCAGAGCAGTACCAGTGCGAGGAGACATGCTGTCCAGCAGCTTCACCATGCCCTCTCCCTGCAGCGCCGTCCACTTCTTGATGGGGGAGCCGCCGCCGATCCTGCTGTACTGCTCCTGGATCTTGGGCGTGCGGCGCCGGGCGATCAGCGGGGCCAGCTTGCTGCAGCGGGGCAGAGGGGCGTGTTACCAGCACAGCCAGACCCCCTCCCTCCCCGAGCCCTGCTCTGCAGCCTCTGCCAGCTGCAGCCCAGCAGCATGGCTTGTCTGAGGCCCTATTCCACCACCCTTCCCACCCCTCGGCCTGCTGTTCAAAGAGAACAGCCACGGCACACCCAATCCAGAGGGCTCCTGCACTGTCCCCTGCACTGGCTGCTCCCATAAGGAAGCACTCTCGAGGAGTGCTGCCCTCCACAGAAGTAAATATTTACAGCAACACCCAACACCGCCGGTACCGCAGGAGATCCCAGTGCTCCTCACTTTTGAACAGGAAGGGTCATCAGATCCCTGTCCAGGAAGAGACGCAGCAGGAAATCGTGGACATCGTCCAGCCGCTCCGGGCCTCCCATGTTCAACATCAAGATTCCTGTTTTAGGTTTCCTAGAGAAGCAAGAGACATTTCAAATCCTAGTGACCTACTGCTTGTATTTTTATTACAGTGACAAAACAACCAGCTCACCCTCCCACATTTGCCTTTTGCAAAGGCAGCTCCTATCCCAAGGCTCCTCCTGCTTATGTAAACACTTGCACTACGAACAGGAATGGCCAGACACAAGTATCTACATGATCTTTGCTTTTTTAAAAGGAAGCCGCTTTGTAACACAAACTTTAGCTGGAAACACACTAAGAAAGCTGTCTCACAGCTGCTGGCTCTAAGGGAGGTTATAAAACAGGGTCTCAGCTGTGCATTCCAACCAAACCAAGCAGCAGCTTCCCCGGAAAGCAGATGAGCCACTCACACAAGTCTTTGTCTTCATTACTGTGGGGACACGTCTCATTTCCTGCAGCAGTGACAGCAGCATGAAGCCTTTCTACACACAAATTCATTGCAGGGCCAGTTGTGTTTGGGTTGGGTTTTTCAGAATAGATTTTCTATCTGGGTGCAGGTCTGGCACACTGCTGTAAGGATAACGTCCCACAGGGCACAGCAGCACAGATGGTGGTATCAGCACGTACAGAATGGGTGAGAGTTGTGATCAGCAGCCAATTTCCCCATGGAATTGTTTCCCCTGCCCAAGGGAGCCCACAGACCAGTCCCTCACTTCCCCAGCAGATGGTTCAGGTTGCACAGGGAGCTTTGCCCTTTTGTTAAGGCCAAAGTCTCACAACAGGCCACTGAGAGGAGCCCAGGCCTGCCCCAATGTTTCAGGACCTCAGCTTCCATTCCCTTTCTGCTGGAGTGTGTATCAGCAGGCTGCTGAATGAAACCCAGGAAGCAGGATGACAATGAACTATGATGATAATGAATGTCCCTGCAGCACCTCGGGCCTGACAAGGGCCTGGCTCAGGGGCTGTGCAGGACACAGGGCTGTCCCTGCCCAGCAGGGTGAGTGCAGGCAGGCAGATACACAATCACACACACACAGCAGCCCAGCCCGGGCTGCCCCGCGGCTATCGGGACGGGCAGGGCCCCCGCACACACACATACACACACACCGCACACAGACACACACACACACAGGGCACACACACATACAGGGTGCACACCCACACACACACAGAAGGTGCACACACACACAGGGCACACACTGCACACAGGGTGCACACACACACACACACAGGGTGCACACACACATTGCACACGCGCACATTGCACACACACACAGGGCACACACTGCACACAGGGTGCACACACACACACACACACACACACACAGGGTGCACACACACACAATGCACACGCGCACATTGCACACACACACAGGGCACACACTGCACACAGGGTGCACACACACACACACACACACAGGGTGCACACACACACAATGCACACGCGCACATTGCGCACACACACAGGGCACACACTGCACACAGGGTGCACACACACACACACACACAGGGTGCACACACACACACACACACACACAGGGTGCACACACACACACAGGGTGCGCACACACACACACACAGGGTGCACACACACACATACAGGGTGCACACACACACACATTGCACACACACACACACCCACCGCTCCTGGGGCTGCTCCCGCGGCCGGGCGCTCTCCGTCACCGCCGCCGCCGTGGCCTGGCCTCTCCATCGCAGCGGCACCCGCAGCTGGCTGCAGCTCCTCAGCACTGCAGAGAGACACAGCCCTGCTCACCCGGGGACAGGCAGTGCTGATCCCCCAGGCACAGCACACAAACCCCCCAGCATGGGCAGCTCCCCCAGGCACAGCACACAAACCCCCCTTCCAACACCACACAAACCCCCCAGCACGGGCAGCTCCCCCAGGCACAGCACACAAACCCCCCTTCCAACACCACACAAACCCCCCAGCATGGGCAGCTCCCCCAGGCACACCAAAACCCAAAGCAAAGCCTTGCTAATCTGTGAGTTCCAATCATAACTCCAAAATAACCGGTAGAAACACGGGGCTGACCCTGAGGAATAAGCATCAGACTGTGTCACTCCTCGTGGGTGAGACACACCTGGGCTAATCCCAGACAGGATGGGATTTCCACACCGTGTCTGCAATGTAGGTTAGACATCTGCTCCTGTTTGAACGCTGAGCAGCAACTCCAGAATCCATGCACAAGTCTGCACACATCCCCCTCCCTCTCCAGCTCCCCTGGAGCCCCTTTAGCCACTGGAAAGGGCTCTGAGGTCTCCCTGGATCCTTCTTGTGTCCAGGCTAAACACCCCCAGCTCTCCCAGGCTGGCTCCAGAGCAGAGGGGCTCCAGCCCCGGAGCATCTCCATGGCCTTCTCTGGACTCACTCCAGCATCGCCTTATTCAGCCCTGCAGCTGAACATAACTAGATTATCCTTAAAGCTCCTTCCAACCCATTCCATACAGTTCCATACAATTCCATGCTGGTTACAGCCTGCCTTTTCAAGAGCACACTTCATTCTCCTCGGGAGTTCATCGTCATTACATGGTATTCTTTTAGTGCAGAAATAGTGTGAATTGCTCACAGTGAAAAGAAAAATAAGGTTAAGTTCTGCATCCCCGTCCCTCCGGCAATTGTTCAGTGCGACATTTCCCCTGTCAGACCACAGGAGCTCAGCAGCAATTGAGCCCCAACAGCACAGAGCTCCTCAGCAGCTGACCCACCCGCTGGGAAGAGCATCTTACAGCTCACAGCTCTCTAATAACCTCCTGAACAGATGCTGAACAGCCTCAAAACCTGCTGAAATCAATGGCAACAAAACGCATCCTGCAAATCCAGCCTCTTACTCGGGATTACGAGTGCCTAGCTGTGGATGCCTGCGTCTGCACTGATACAAAAGGCTGCAAACTAAAGAACTTCAAGCATTGCTGAAGCCTGAAAGGTCCTTTGCAAATAATAATTTTTTTTACTTCCAGTTCTGGGGTTATTACTTTCTGAGGTGCTGGCACTATATGCCAATTATAGAGAACAATAAAAAGGGAAGTTTGAATGGCTGCATTGATACTTCTGCACTGTAAGAACTTTTGTTCTTGGCCCAGAGGGTGGCTGGGCACAGACCAGGCTCCCCAGGGAATGGTCACAGCCCCGCGGCTGCCAGAGCTCCAGGAGCATCGGATAACGCTCTCAGGCACAGGGTGGCATTGCTGGGGTGTCCTGCTCAGGGCCAGGAGCTGAATCAATGACCAGGAGCCCCTTCCAACTCAGGACATCCTGCAAGTGTCTGACTTAGGCTGAGGTTTAGGCACGTTTCCACCTGCATCATGAAGGACACAGCGCAGAGTGAGACGTGCAACGAGTACGATCCCAGCTTGATGGAGCATTGATAAAAGCGTTCTTTCACATGTTTTAGAAACGGCACTACGGTATCAAAGTCTAAAGCGAGTAGCGGGGTGGGTAAGCCCAAAGTGCCTCCGGGCAGGGACACAGCGAGCGCTGCGCGGCCGGGGCTGAGCGGCGGGAGGGCAGCGCTGAGCCCGGGCTCACAGCGCGCACCGGCCGGCAGCGACCGGCACCGGCAGCATCTCCGCACGAGCCCCTTCAGACAGACGGGAGATCGGCGGGCTCAGAGCGCGGTTCCGCGGCGGGCAGCAGAATGAACCGCACAGAAAAGCGTACAGAAAAGCGGCTGGCTCAGAGCGCGGTTCCGCGGCGGGCAGCAGAATGAACCGCACAGAAAAGCGTACAGAAAAGCGGCTGGCTCAGAGCGCGGTTCCGCGGCGGGCAGCAGAATCAACCGCACAGAAAAGCGGCTGGCTCAGAGCGCGGTTCCGCGGCGGGCAGCAGAATGAACCGCACAGAAAAGCCGCACAGAAAAGCGGCTGGCTCAGAGCGCGGTTCCGCAGCGGGCAGCAGAATGAACCGCACAGAAAAGCCGCACAGAAAAGCCGCACAGGAGAGCGGCGGGGCCGGGGCCGGGGCGCGCTGGCCTCGGCCGGACAGAGCCCTGCGGGGTGCCCGCGGAGACCCCGCGGCCGCGGCCCCCTCAGCGCAGTGGGAGGAAGCCGCCATCACCGCGCGCAGCCCCGCGAAGCCCTCCCGCAGCCCCGGTAAGCCCCCCGGCCACGCGGCCCCGCCGGCCCCAGCGCGGTCAGCGTTATGAAAGGCGCCTCTCGGGCGTTGTGTAACGCGGTGCCGCCGGTGCCGCGGAGCTCCCGCCCGCGCAGCGCCCGCGGTGTCCGGACGGCCCTCAGGCCGCCCGCCGCCCCCGGCCCCCGTTCCCGCCTTTGCGGCGGCGCCCTCACACTCACGGTGACGCCCGGCAGCGGCGGCAGCGGCAGCCATCTTGACCGCCCGCATTCCCTCAGACAGCCCCGCCGCCGCCCCTCGCCTCACACCGCCCCCGGCACCGCCCCGGTACCGCCCCGGCACCGCCTCGGCACCCGCACGGCCCAGGGGGCGGGCCGGGGACAGCAGGCGGCGGGCCCGGGGTGGGTGTCCCGCAGGGGGCGCTGCCCCGGCTCCCCTCAGTAGCCCCTCTGGAGTTCTATGGAACAAAGGCGAGTGATCCCCGGCTTGAAGTGACGCTCTAAACTGCAAAACTGCAAAATCTAAAAAGAGATTTAAAATGTTATTGTAGAAAATGCTGGGGGCTTTCTCAGCGGGCGCCTCATGAGAGATGAGGGTTCAGCTCTGCGCCCCGTCACAGACACAAGGGCACAGGAGCACGGAGCTCAGCTGGTAACCTCCATTCCCAGTAGAAACTGAGGCACTGGAATTCAGGCACTGGAAAAAGCTGCCCAGGGAGCTAGAGGAGTCACCATCCCTGGAGGTGCTTAAAAAGCATCTGGATCTGGCACTGGGTGATGCGGTTTAGTGGCTTAGGAATTCCAGAGGTAGTGCTAAGTTGGTGGTTGGACTTGATGATTCTATGATAAGGATACTGCAATTTAAACACAAAGGAACAAACACCACAGCACTTATCCTGCACATGTGGGTGGCTTGCATCCCACGTCTCAGCAGTCCGAGGGCAGAGCCAGCTCTCGGTGCCAAAGGCTGGCAGCACCATGTTCTCCTCAAAAGTGCCCTACAAAGCGGGGCCAGGTAAACTTTAACACAGATAAATATAAAATAGTGCATGTCAGGAGTGGTAATCTAATCAAAGCTAAAGGATAGTCATCCCAAAGTTGCCAGGGTCATAGCTGAAAGGTCCTGAAACCAGTGCTGCCAGTCCTGTTTACCAGTTCCTAACCCAATTACCAATCTCACTTTCTGGAGATACTGTGAAGGAAAATGAAAATGAGGATGAGATCCAAGTTCTGACTATGCATTTTTTTCTCTTCTACAGGCTTGTTTTCCCTGTCTAATAAAAATAAATGCAGGTTCTTGTGTTCCAAGCAGCTGCAGCATCTGTCCCAGATCCCAGCCCACCTCTCTCCAGCAGTTGCCGAGGGAATTGCACAGCAGTCTCTGGTAAGTTCCACAGCATCTTTCATCTGGTCACCTTATAAGCTCCTTATCTGATCTGCCTCTTCCATGAGCACTTCTTAAGTCCTCAGCCCTTCCTCTAGCAGCTCCCCTGATAAGGAGGCCTTTAACCTTTACAAAGCAGCTCAGCCCTGTCAGGTTGACTGAGAACTCATCCCAAACAAGGGATGTTTTTCTAGAAGCATCTTTTCCTGACACTCCTGCCTTCCCATCACTTCAGGCACTAAAAGGAGAGTATTTTATAAAGTCTTTACCTGGTGCCAGAAGTCCAGGCTGCTCCCCCCAGCACTGCTGCCTTAGTCAGCACCACATTGATTTTCTCCAGCACATTTCACTGGGCAGCTGAGGTGGTCCCTCCAAACTAGAAAAATTCATGCTTTTAAGTTGATTAGTGGGGATTTTGTTTACAAAGGGAAAAAAGCTCATGCCAGTGGTTGGGATACATTTACTGCTCTTGGGTAAGTGGGTTTTTGTCCACACTGTATCAAGCAGCAAGCTCCACAGACTCAGTAAAAGGAATAAGCATTCAAGTACTGTCTTGCACACCAGCTTCTGTTGCCATAATTTATTGGTTGCTGATTTAGACCAGTTTATATAACATGCAAGATGAAGAAAACCAATCACTTATTACAAAAATGTGGGTATCCACAGCTCAACAATTCCAGGAGTGAATGGCAAATGCAGCCCAAGTCTCAGTGCAGGTGGCAAGCGATGCACCTACCTTTTTCTTCTCTCTGGTAAAGGAATTGCTTTATGACTAGAAACGATACCAATGACTGAACACATGAAGTATTTCATTATCCCTATTTGATAAGTTCATTACAGCCAGGGGAGCTGCTCAGCTGCAGTAGCACAAGGGAACAGGGAGCTGCTCTATGAACACACCTCAGCATGACATGGGAAAGCCCTGCTGGGACTACAGTCTGGAAACCCAGCGTGTTTCAGTTGCTATTCCTCCGGGTCTCAGTCAGTCACTTCTGGCTGCACACAGGGAGCAAAAGGCACCACAGGCCCCCGTGCCCAGGAGCCAACAGACACGTGCAGCTGGGCATGCATGGACCCACGGCAGCTGCACCCACAGCCTGGGGAAAGGGAGCAAAGCCTGCCTCGCCAGCCTCAGCACCGCTGAGCCACAATAAATAATCTGGAAAAACCCCAAAGCCCCAGCCCCAACCCGCCCCTCTCACAGCGGAGTCCTGTGCGCTGTACTACACACCCTGCTACTGAATCAGCTCAGAGAACCCCATTAAAATCAGCAGGAACTATAAACGTGCAGTGCTCAAGGTACTTATTCCTATTTTTATCCTTTGTTCGTGCCTCTCCATACCGTTCTCGCAGGGCACTCTTAGGGAATTTCAGTAGCTTGAACTCCTGACTTCCCCCACAAGAAACCCCAAGAGGAAGGAGATTAAAATGAAAGCAAATTTAAAAATAAAATGATCAAATGCCCAGCATATTTTAAGTCACAGAAATTAAAAGCAGAAGTATATCTTGTTTTCTAAATGACAACTTATCAGGATCTTTGTTTTGTGATGACTCAAGAGCATAAATGCACCTAAACAATTTTTCTACGGCTTTTTCCAGTTAATTACTAGTATTTTGTTTTAAAAAAGAGGTTTTGTTTTTTTTTTCCTTTTCACATCCTAAACTGGTATTTGAATTAGCAACAGGTTGCAGGAAGTCTTGTTGTCAGACAGGCTGTAGTACAGCAGCGTGTATCATTCTTTCCCAAGCATCGGCTGCTCAGTTTTCCAGGAGTTTTTCCCAAGGATGGCTAAGGTTTGCAGCGCTGGACAAAGCGTGGATAGAGACAGACATCTCGGATGTGGTGTCTGTTCAGAATCCAGGTCAGGAACCGCTCCAATCCCAGACCGTATCCTCCATGAGGGCACGTACCGTATTTCCTCTGTGAAATCCAGGGAGGGATATTACACATTTTCTAGTAATTTGCAGTTGCAGTAACACCACCAGAAACAAAGCAGCCAAGCCCTGTCGGAGGGGAGAAGCCCCAGGTGCCGTGTGAGCCCAGCACAGGGGTGCTGTACTGACCTGATCCGTGTACCAGTAGTAGGGTGTGGGATCGATGCCCTCTCTCTTGTAGCCCTCGAGCAGCTCCTCGCTGTCCCAGATGCGCATGGAGCCGCCCACGATCTCGCCCACGTTGGGCATCAGCACATCCACCTGCAGGGCACCACAGCACGGCCCACTTAGAGCTGAGCCACCGCAGAGGGCACTGGGCCCAGGCAGCCGTGCCAAGGCACCCGCATCGAAACGCGGCAGGGATTCCTGCAGCGCTCATGTCCTCACAGCAAGCATGCTCCAACTACCCCAGCAGGTAAAAGCACTCACAGACTCGGTGAGGCGCGAGTCGTCGCTGCAGCGCTGCATGTAGAAGGACTTGATCTCTGCAGGGAAGCGGCACAGCAGGATGGGCTCGTTAATGGTGTCTGTCATCAGCCTCTCGGGAGCTTCGGGAATGTCCTAGGGTCAGAGCAGGCTTTATCCTTATTCAGCACCAAAACTATGCCCACACACAAGTCCCACATGAAGCAGGCATGAAACGAGACAGTTTCACACTGCACATGTCCACGCTTTCATCCTAATATAACTAAACTCTTAAAACTTATTTTAGAAGAAATAAAAACCCACATGTCTGGGAAAAAAAATCTGTTCCATTAAAATCTAAGTCTCTCCAATATATGGGACAGAAAACCAAGGGGAAAGAAAATCCTGGCTATGCTGTCAAGTTCTCCTGAGCTCCTTCAAACAACTGTCTCACATGCTGGAGAAGTGTGGCCAGGGAATTGATGACAGGTGACAACACAGGTTTCTATCCTAATGTTGAAGGACATCAGATCAAATCCCAACCCACAGCTGCATTCCTACAGGACATTACATCCCAGCAGGACATACCTCCCCAAACTCATAGTAAGTGCCATCTTCCTTCTTCACGTCGTGCTCCTTCAGCCACTCAATGGCTTCAGCATAGTTCATGCGTCGGAAGGGACGCTTGGGGGGCTGGAAACCCTGGGGATAAGAGCAAACACAGGTGCAGGAGCACCATTTTAAAAGGGATACTTTTCTAGCTGATCAGCACGTCCATAACCTTTCCCAGCTCACATGCCATTAAATTACCACTTAAATTAACAAATTAAGCTCAGTACTACAAAGCTAGAACCAAACACAACCATCTCAAGCCCAGTAAATCTCATAGATCACCTGGGAGAAAAGATAAGGAAGTATTTCCAGAGCTTTAGGCTCATATTCCAGGGGAGGAACTGAAATGCTACTTGTTTCATCACTCCCTCATGCTCCATCAGCAAGCACCAGCTGGTTGATATCCAGTCTCTGGGATGGAGGGTTTTATTCCACTGGCACAGCACACGCTTTCCACAAATCCTGGCACTCTGCCGGCTTCTGGAGCGTGCTAGCAAGGAACATCTTCCCCCATAGTTCCCTGCTTGGGTCTTTACCAGCCTTGCAGTTTTTTCATTCTTATTATGTTTAATATTCTTCTTGCCATTACAAATAGTAAGTAAGCTCACTGCCATGCCCTGCATCTCCCAAAGGAATGTGCTGAGTAGGAAAGGCTTAAAATCCTATTTTCTTGGCTGATCCCATTGCTGCTGCCTACCGGGTTGAGGTCGTACAGTAAGCTCGCTGCAGGTGATTTCAAGACTCTGTCTACGACATCACACACCAAGTTCTCCAGACGGTCCAACAAATCCTCAAAACTTATAAAAGGACATTCAGCTTCGATGTGAGTGTACCTGGAACAAAGCCACACCACTGCAAAGTCGCGTACAAGCAACACATCTTCAGCTATGAAACAAACTCATCTAAAAAACCCACAACCCAAACCCCTTTTACTCCCACACCATAAAGGAAATCAAGCTGTTTAAAAAGAACCAAGGACAACTGTCCATACTCTGCCAAGTGCCTGCGGGTCCTGGACTGCTCAGCTCTGTAGGACTGAGCAATACAGAAGACATCTCCCAGAGCTGGCAGGCAGGTCTCCAGGTAGAGCTGGGATGACTGGGTCAGGTACGCCTCTTCACCAAAGTAATCCAGCTTGAACAGGGTGGAGCCTCCCTCCACCTGCGTCTGCACTAAGGTAGGCGGTGTGACCTGCGGGAGAACAGGGCTGTCACTGCTTGAGTGAAGAACTGAGCACATGGTGAGTCAGGGCACCAGAGCGGTCACTTGCTGACCAGGGAACACACACTTACTTCATAGTATCCGTTGGCAAAGAAGTGATCCCTGAAGGCCTGCACGACAATGGAGCGCACCTTGAAGATTTTGGACATGTTCTCACCTCGAATCATCATGTGCCTGTTGTTGAGCTGCACGTCCACCTCTGAGTCCTCGTTGAGCAGGTTGTCAGCCCCTCCTGCCGGGGCCAGGCCGATGAGCTCCCAGTAATCACAGCTCAGCTCGTGGCCTCCTGGAGCCTGCCAATGGGACAGAAACCAACACTGGGGAAAAAGTCCCCTGCTCGCCCCTTGGACGTCTTCTCACAAGGGCTTGGAGCGATGGGACAAGGGGGAATGGTTTCCGATGGACTGAGGGCAGGGTAGATGGGGTATCAGGAATTCTTCCCTGTGAGGGTGGTGAGGTCCTGGCACAGGGCGCCCCGAGCAGCTGTGGCTGCCTGGCCCCCGGCAGTGTCCAAGGCCAGGCTGGATGTGGCTTGGAACAACCTGGGATGGTGGGAGGTGTCCCTGCCATGGCAGGGGTGGCACTGCACGGGCCATAAGGTCCCGGCACCCAAACAGTGAGACTGAGCTCTGCTCTCAGTGGCGCCCCCGTGTGCTCACAGCCGCCTTCCACCCCGACAAGCGGCATTTGCAGTTCCACCTCCAAGTTCAACTGAAACCAGTTTATTCACTGCAATTTTCAGGGTAGAAATGCAGATTTTCAAAGGCTAACCCACAGATTTTTACCAAAATGTGATAGTGGGGGCTCACATTACCTAACCTTGGGTTGAGCCTACAAACACACCCCAGTAAAAGAGATGTGAAAAAATTCTTAACCTCACAAAGTAAAAACTGAATAAACCTGCTAAGGAAAGTGAAATCATGCCACTTATTTAACATAGCTCTCCATGTTATAGTCTAGGAGTTGTCTATCAGTGGAAGATCATTTCAGGAAGAAGCAGAACAGTCCCACAGTTCATCTGTCTCACACTAGACAGCACAGCTTTGGGAGCTTTGTTCTTTCTCTAGCCCTAGTTCCCTCTGAAATAACGCAATGAGTCCTCCCACCTCTGCCTGTGCCTCCCTCAGGACACCAGGGACCCGTGAGGGAGGAGGAGAAGCCCGAGGAGCTCGCGTACCTGCTTGCCCTGGGGCAGGAGGTTCAGCATGCCGTACACCACCACGCTGCTCTCCGTGGACAGCACCAGCCCATTGTAGCACTGGCACTGCAGCGAGACAGACAGAGGCACAGGTGAGCAAGATTTTATTCCTCACTTTCCTACAGCGTCCACTGGAGTCACACATTAGCACACAGTCGCTTCCAAACAGCTCTCACACTGACAAACTGCAGTGGCAGGACATACAATTTAGCAGTAACACAACTGAGTCAGTAGGTTGAGGAGAACACCAGATGAGGTATGAACTCTTAAATTCACAACAGAACACAATCATCACCACTTACCAGTTCATCAGAAAGGACACACTGAAGAAACCCTGTGCCATCTCTCAAGACAATAAACATCAGATTTTTTCCTAGTTAAAAAGAGAAGGAATTTGGTTTCACTATGAGCAGTTGCTGGTTAGTTCCTCATTTGGCAGGACTAGTTTAAAACACAGAAGTTAAGGAAATTCTGCAGGACTAGCCTCCAAACTGAAAATCCCATAGGATTTGAACTAAGAAATGTGTGTATGTCCACACATTAGGGGGAACTGTCAGTGTTGCAGTGATCATTGAGATCAACCAAAGAAGGCACCTGACTGGTTTAAAATTTGAGACCAGGTGCTGTCACACTCATTCTGTTTCCAAATTTTGAGGGCGACCATTCTTGTTCTATCTCCCTGCACGAGCTCAACCATGCTTGTGCTTTACCTTGCCTCCGTAACCTGTGGATCCAGCCAAAAATCTTCACTCTCTGCCCTCTGTAAGCCTCCAGAGCATTGATCTTCACCTGTGAGGCAGGGAATAAAAGCCCTCAAATAGGGGAATGGTTCACCACCTCTTAGAGTTCATCCAGACCCCAGCCCAGAGCAGCACAATCTCTGTGCTGACCAGATGCCAAGGCACGGGACCATACTCACACACTTGGGCTCTGGAAGACTGGGATCATTCTTGATAACAACCTTCTTGGCTTCCTCCAGGTTCTTCTCTCTTCTCAAGAGATCTTCTGCCTGGTTGGAATAAAATTACTTATTAAATAGCTGTAACCAGGCCAGTTGTAAATAACACGTGCAACACTGACACCAGTGAGGAACCACCTGCAGCTTTTTCAGAGGGGCAGGAATGATGATGACACTGTAATGTTTTTGAAAAGCAATGGTGCTCTGCTCTTTTTGAAACCTACCTCCTTCTTCTCCTTAGCTTCATTTTTCATCTGCTCCCTGTGCCATAGCTTTTTGACATTCTTCATCTGTGATTTGGAAATGATGGCCCATCTCTAAAGAATTCAAGGAGAGAGCAAAAGACAGCAGATTATAATGTGTCCCTTCACACCAAGATGCAGAAAATAATTCCCACTAGGAAACCCTTCAATGCCACAGCACCTCATTTTCTTTTTGGGAATCCACATAAATTGTAGGAAATGGCTCTTTTCCTGCTGTCATCAATGCCTAAAAAAGGGGAAAAAATAACCAAAATGAACCAAAATCATCCTCACAGAGCCTGAGCAAGCACCTTGCTCCTGCTCAGGTTGCAAAACCAGGTATGAAACTCAGATTTAAAAACACAAGGGCCATCACTTGCCCCAGAACACACTCCACACAAAGCATGTGTTTTCCAGACTCACCTTCAACACGGTCTTGAATGGTTTCTTTTGCGTTCCATCACCAGTGGAGTCGTTGCCCTCTCGTTCAGACACATACAGCTCTTCTGGGATACGTGACAAATACGGGCAATTACTCAAAAGATTATGAGAAAGAAAATGGACACACACAGATGTGTCCCTACTCACTGCATGGGGCTGGAAGAAGTGATCGTTAAAGGCCTCTTCCAACCCAACCCTTTCTATTATACCAAATCTTGCTGGTTATCAGCAGTGATAAACCTTCAAATGCACCACCTGGTCAGTCAAGATAAGAACTATATCCTATATTTCATTAAAAAAACCAATCCATGCAGTGCGTTCACTAAAATCTCAAGGGTTCCCGAGGTACCGAACCCTCGGGAGCCACCAGCTGCACATTGGGACCCGGAAGGAGCAGCCCTTCCTTCCCGGGCACAGCTTTGAGCAGGTAAGCAGGAGACGGGGCCTGGGGACCAGCCGGGACCCGAACGAGAAGCGCAGCGACCCCTCCCGTGCCCGGGGACGGCCCGGCCCAGCGCGGCGCCGCGGCCGCTCCCGGTGCCCTCTCAGCGCCGCGCCGCGGGCCTGGCCCGCCGGGACACGGCCCGGGCGGGGCTGCGAGGGATGGGGATGGGGGCCGGGTGCGGGGCCGGGCCCCGGGCTCTCACCGAGGGCCAGCGCCGCCGTCCTGCCCAGCACGTCCCCCGCCATGGCCGCGGCGCAGGAACTGCATCACGGGCGGGCTGAGCCAACGCGCCGCCGCCTTGCGTCAGCCGGCCCTGCCCTTCCGCTCCTTCCTTCCGCACACGGGCGGGCAAAGCCGCCGCGCCTCCTCCCCGCCAGGTGCTGACACGTCGGCACGGTCCGGTCTAACCCCCGGAGCCATTGCAAGGAAGTGCACTATCGCGTATTTATTTGCATTACACTTTTGAAATGTACATTCCATTGAATGAGAGCTGTAGGTCATAATTGTTACTATAAAACCATTTCAATAATTAGCTTTTAGTTCGGGAGGGGGAAGTAGATAAAAGTGAAACATTCAAATACCTCAACTCCAGTAAAGAATGTGCAAATGTAAAGAGACTGATAAAACCGCTTTTTACACTGTAAGAACTGAGGCACCAGCAACTGAAATACGTTCCAATGAAAGTGAGTGATTTCTAGTTATCCATCACTGACTCTCCAGAACTGAAATGAATCGCTTGTGCCAGCTCCAGGGGCAGCTTCCAGAGCTGAGACCTATCCTGATTCCTAATCCAATGTGACACGGGCAGGAGTTTATCACCAAAGACATCCCAGCTCAGCTGTGACAGTTCCGATGGGAGCATCCAGGGCCCTCTCCAGGGCCGAGCACCCCACGTGCCATCATGTCTGAGCAGTTAATGAAATGCAGCACACAACGAAATCGCTTCCAATGACAAGGATGAAATGTAGATACAGTTTTATACCAGCATAGTATTCAAAAGTGAAAAGTCTGCAATTCCAGGCATCACTAAAAACAGACACTGCTGGGTTTCCATTCCCAGCACGTGTATCCTTCACTGTCATACAGAGCACTCACACAAGGATCGGTAGTTCCACGGAGAACTCTTGGCCTCTCTGTGCTCCCAGGAGTCCAAACCCAGAAACTTCTGCGATAAGACATAAAAATCTTCCCATCCTTATGCCAGGTGGTTGAACGAGACGCTGAGTTTGCCCGGAACAGTTCTGTGCAGTCGCTGTGACAAGCAGCCCCGGCCAGCAGGCGGGCAGCGCCTCAGCTGGTGTCGCGCGTGTCCCCGGAGCCCGGCCCGGCCAGCACGGCGTCCAGCGGGGCGCGCCGCTTGCGGATGCTGCGCCCCGAGGCGATCAGGTCGGCGTAGCCGCGCTGGTGCGAGAAGGCGTAGGCGGAGCGGCGGGCGGACACGCCGCGGCGGAACGCGCTCTGCCGCCGCTTCCACTGCTGCTCCTCCAGCAGGTACTTCCGACGGTTCCTCTGGATCTGCGCGCACGCAAACACACCGCGGGGCGTGCGTTAGGCAGCATCACCACAGCTGATGTGTTCTCATAGCTGTGTGCTGGCTCAAGGCAGAGCAGGTAGCCAAATCCATCCCCTACACTCTTGACGTGTAACCCTGGCACTCAGCCCAGCCTAAATTAAACCCAAACTAGGGCACTCAGCAGCCTCATGGGGTCTCGGGGGCACCACCAGATCTCAGCCAGGCACACGAGGAAACAGCCCCCACTGAGCTGCTGCCTCTGGCCAGCCCTGCAGCCACTCTGCTCACGGGACCCAAGCCAGGCTTGTGTCACTCTCTGAAGGGCACCATCACTCACTTGTCTCTAACATTATCACAAAATCCCAAAATGGCTTGGGATGGAAGGGACCTTAATGCCCATCTCGTCCTACCCCTTGCCATGGGCTCTTCCACGAGCCCACACCTTAGCACTGACACCAGCCCCTGTAAATAAACACCTGCCACATTCACCCAAATACCAGATTCCACTCACTTTATCGCTCTCCGAAGGCCAGATTGTCATGGATAGAAAGTGCTGTGCCACTACGGGCAGTAAGCAAATGGCAATGGTTAAAATCATGGTAAGCCAAAGGTATGGCTGCCGCAGAGCATTTGGAGCAGTTCCTGGGAATAAAAGAAGCAAAAGTTAACTTATGACAACGCTACATCAGACAGGACTGAGAACCACAAAGCACCAGGACTGACCTGTGAACTGAAAGCCAGAAGGGAAGAGAACATGGATTCCGGCACTGTGAAAGTCAAACGTGATCCCAAAGTAAATTGCAATACTCCCAAATACTGAAAAAGCATTAACAAAAGTCCAGTATGATGTATCCAGGCCAATCTAAAGGCAAACAAAAGTGCCAAATGAGTTTCTTAATTCCAAATAATGTCAATTACTTCTTACATGTTGTTACCTTTCTAGTAGAGAAATTTAGAACAGTGAGTAGAAAGCGTTCTCAGAACACCAGAACTCAGGGAACTAAGCTTACTTGCCTGAAAATTGACCACAAATATCAGAGAGGATGCTGCTGTGACAGCAAAGGACTGATAATCTGCAGGGGCTTCTCCGTCTTGTCCCATAGATATAAGGTAGGCTCCGTACGGGATGAAGAAGATGATCAGTGAAGTTACAGCTCCATGGAGCAAACTTATAAAGAACTTCTTGTAGTTGAAAAGTAAATCTCTCTGACCCAAAATATAAAGTCTGGGGAACCGAAGGCTCAGTTTGTCGCTCACATCCTTAATAAAGAGGAAAAAGAAAAAAGAAAGTTGTGAATTGGGGTTGTTCTCAACCTGAGGTTTGGAGAGTGAGAAGCTGAACTATACAGTGTCCCAAAGGGAATGGCAGATCCTTTCTCTTTCCAATAGCAGGGATTTGCACAGAGTAATGCAAAAGGAAGGCGTTCTTAAAAGCCACAAAACCAAACCTCGTTTCATGGACAACCAGTGGAATTTAGATCTGGTGACAGGTGCCTTTGGATTCATTGTTGTAGCAACATGGGGATACCTGGTCGAGCAAGCCGACGAGCAGGACCGGGAGGCTGGAATACAGCACGTTGTACAGTGTGATGAACCAGTCCTCGTAAGCTGTCTGCAACACAGGGGCAATTGCAGGTCTTGGTGATTTCATTTGATTACATCCTTCCCCTCCAGCTCCTGAGAAAACTCACATGTGCTTTACTACAGCTCTAAGTTCCCTTTCTTGGTGTTCACCCAAAGGCAGCAGCACCTTGGCTCAGGCTCTGCTGAAGCTCTTTAGTCTGTGTTAAGCTGCCCCATTCCTTCCAAATGTTCCTCCCTGTACAACAATGATCCTGACATCAGTGCTCTGGAATCATACCTAACTGCTTGTAACTTACTCGCTCAGTACTCATCATGTCCTCTTGCAGAAATCACTGGTGACAACTTCACCTTCCTGACACTTGCCAGGTTAAGCCTTTGCTGTTCCACACTGACAGAAGCACCTGCTTGTTAACCTGTTGTTATCCCACATGAGCACACCTTCCTACCTGGGCAGAGAAGCCATTGAAGAACGAGTACCAGATGTGGACCAGCGTGAAAGCGAAGTTTTTGTAGAAGAAGTATCTCAGGAACTTGCACATCCTGATGTAGGACCAGCGCCCGTGGACCAGCAGCAGCCGCTGGAGGTAGCGGAACTGTCCGAAGGAGTAGTCACTCGACATGACAGCCTGCATGCCCTCCTGGCCACTGATCCCAACTCCAATGTGGGCAGCTGGGTGAGGGACACAAACACCACACACTAGGTTGGACAGAGGGACAGGAACACCACCAGGGCCATTTCTACTGTCACCTGGACTGTCTGTCGGTGCTTGTTCTGTCAGAATGCACCTGGGAAATTTGACCAAAGGAGAACCAAGCGATGAGACAGTGAGTAAAGTGCTGAACAAACTGGGCAGGCAGTTTACAAACACCCTTGGGACAGAAACCCTATCCTAGACATTTTTTCCTCACTTGCATCTCTTGGGAAGCAGAGCAGGTACAATCTGGGATGGCTAATGCCACCAGGCAGGGGGCAACCAAGCTACTGCTTTGGTCTTTACGTTACAGTTCTGTAACACACAGCATGAGAACAGATTCCTGCTCAGGGAATGTCTACAGAAAAAAAAATAGATCAGGAAAAATCACTAACCATTTCCTAAAGTGCTTCCTCAGAAAGGGAAACAGGCACAGAAGCTAAAAGGCCCACGGCAGCAAAGCAGATGGAAGAGTCTTCTGACAGAGAGGGACAGTGGAGAGACCGCAGGAGCAGGCCAGAGGAGATCTGTCCTAGCGGGAGAGCTTGACAGCTGCCTTACTTTTGATCATGTTCACATCATTGGCCCCGTCCCCGATGGCCAGGGTGATGGCCTTCTTGTACTTCTTCACCAGCTCCACCACCATGGCCTTCTGCTTGGGTGTCACACGGCAGCAGATCACAGCCCGGCACTCGCAGGCCAGATCAACAAAGTTCTTCTGCTGCTGCTCCTTGTAGGCCTCTGCCCTTCTCCTTTTCTCAGCTTGTTTTTTCTTCTCTTCTGCTGTTCTGGGGAATTTCAGTTTAAGTTTCTTTTTCTTCTTCTTCTTCTCCAGCAGGATTTCATTCTGTGAAAAAAATAAAACATACTGTATTCTCTTCTGCACCATTCCCAGTCCTACCCCAGGCACTGCCTAACAACACACCTGAGGTCATGATGCTCCCAGCATCCATTTCTGGCATTTTAATGAACTGCTTGTGCAGACAAAGGAACAGAGTCCTCAGTGAGAGACACTGCAGGCTGGTGGTGCCCCAAAACGCCAAACACTTGGGAGAACAGCCTTTGTACATACCAGCCAGGAACCAGTGATGATCAGAGCCCGGTCTCTGCTGCCCTGGAAGAATGGCTCGTTCATTCTGAGAGAGGAATGTGGACTGGATCCAGCCCTGTTCCTCTGGTTTTCCAGCCTCGTTTGAAGGAGAGCACTGGAAAGAGAGGGGGAAACTGTACTGAAAAGTCAAGGATAAACTTTAAACTAGGTCAGTCCCAGACAGAAAATCCTGAAAAGTTACTAACTCCTCTGTGTTTTTACTTGCCTGGTATCTTCTCCATAGCAGATGGCTGTTTCCTCTGTTAGGAGTTCACAAGAAAATCCAATATTTTCAGCAGTTTCTACAAAAAAAAAATTAAGACAGGGAAGTATTTACTGAAAGTTCTGCCACAAGTAATTGTTAGGAGCAGCCAGAAGCACCTCAAGTGATCTTAAGTAATTTCTGATTTACATTTCAGTATGAGAATTCCCTTTCAATGCCACAGTGTAGATGAACAGGAAAACATCCTCCTGTTTTTAGCTGTTAGGCTGTAAGTAACCCCCACCTTTTTTGTCACCAGTAAGCACCCAGATTTTAATGTCTGCTTTGGAGAGCCTGGAGATAGTTTCTGGAACTCCATCCTGTAGTTTGTCTTCAATAGCTGTTGCACCAAGCAGCTGGAAGGCATTTGAAACACAGGTGGTTAGTAGCATTGAAACATGTTTCTCTTAATATAAGAATTGAAATGTACTAAAAATGTACAGCTCCTTACAATCAAGTTTTTTTCTATTTCCTCATACACTTTGTCCAGAGCTTCATCCCGGTGACTTGTAGCTAAACTGGCCTCCAGAAACTTTTTATTCCACACTTCAAATTCATCCTGGCTTATGTCTCTGTAGCACAGGCAGAGCGTCCTGAGAGTTTCATTTGCAAAGACCTGAAAAATAATTAAAACCACATATATCACAAAAGAAAACTCTTCATTTGCAATCCAAACACGAGGGCAAGAACATGGGCATTTCACAAGTTTGACAGACCAAGTCCAACTTTCAGAACCAATTGCAGGTTTCCATTTGTCCTAATAGCTTAGGAAAAGGAAATTAATAACACTACTGTCAGAAAGAAACAATTTTTGTTTTAAAAAGAGCATACAAAATACAAACATACATCAAGGGCCTCTTCTGTGGCTTCTCTCTTGACGTTCCTGGGGTGCAGCCGCTCGTAGATCACCGTATCAGCCCCTTTGCAATACAGCCTGATATTGCCACCGGACTCTCTTACTGCGGAGGGAAACAGCAGAGGTGGCACCCTTACATGGAGGAATCATTTCAGATTGGATTTTTCAGCCTACTGCCAAGTACCAAAGTGCAAGATGGTGTTTCTTCTCCAGTGAGCTCAAACGTGCCCCAGAAGTGGTAATTCTTGACCCCAGCTTCCTCTGCACATCCCTTTTCACCCCTAAACAAGTGACCTTCTCCACACAGGCTGGTGGCAGCCAGCTTACCAATGACAGACATCCTCTTCCTGTCGCTGTTGAAATCCAGGATGGCCAGGACGTCATAGGTCCTCTGGACGCCCATCTCACTGATGGTGATGGTGTTCTGCGTTCGGGACAGGAACACGTACCCGAAGTTGCGCGCGGCCGTCACCAGCGCCCCCTCGTCCGGGGAGGCTGCCTGGTAGTGGAGCTGACCTGCAGGATGCAGCCAGCACACAGCTGAGGGTGCAGCTGGACACTGCTGCAGCACCCACCAGCAGGGCACACCGAGAGCAGCGACCACAGTGCCCCAGTCTGTCACCGTACTGCCCAAACAGGAGCCGTCCTCAGCCTGCTTCCCTTCACTAAAGCAAAACTCCACGTTTTACACCTCAACATCCTAATTTCTCAGTCCAGTCATTTAAACATTTTCAAAAGAAGCTCCAAAACACAAACCCTTGGCCAGAGACACCAATACAGTGAGTGGAAACAACCCAAAAACATTAAGAACAAGAAAGGACAGGACACTGTTGGTTTCATGGAGATTTTACAAAGATGGGAGTAAAGCAATATTCATATTCCATGTTGTAATTGAATCTTCCAACCCATGAATTCATGAATTCAATAGCTGATCACCTCTACATTTAGTTTTGTTTAATTTAAAAGGGCAGCCTAACACTCCTTCCTTATGGTATCAGCATTAGTTGCAGATGTCTCCCTCATGGAACTGAATTTGAATTATTGTTTTCTGCTACACAAGGAAAACAAACTAAGCAAAAGCCACACTCACCATCAGAAGTGTCAGCCATGACTGTGTGACAAATAGCAAGCAGAAAAAAGAACTTCTGGATTTCTGGCTCCTTTCCAGCCTTTATTTGCTCTATCAGATAGTGATCATAGAATAAGAACTTTCCATCTGCGTACACATTCCAGCTGAAATCAACTTGCTGCTTAGACAAGAGGGGAAGAGAGGCTGAGTCACCAAGGCGCCGTTGCTTTGTGCCCACCCGCATCTCTCCATGCCGTGGATGGGACCAACAGGATGGACCCGGGCTGGACCTACCTCTGCGTGGCTCTGGAGCTGCCCTGCTGCGTCCCGGCAGTCCCCTGCAAGGCAAGCACCCGCACTCAGGGCACCAGGCACAGCAGAGCTTTTACAGCCCACCACAAAGCAAAACATATCCACCACATGTACTGCCACCGGAGGGAAAGGAAAAGGACAAACTGCTGCTCACACTACACGTTCCTTGTCTGTTTCTTGACTTTGTCCCCAGAGCATTTCTTGTGAAAGCAAATTTGTACAAAAAATTGTGCAAATTACCAATTTTCAGTTTTTCTGAAAGCTGAGATGTTCCCACTAAAGTTACTTAATTTCCACTTTGTAAGTGGGAAAACCCCAACAGCTCAACCCCATGCTTTACCCAGTGCCAGGTCTAAATTGTGGAACTTCAGCTGGAACTAAGAGAACTTGTATGTACCTGACCTCTAGCAGGTATTAACATTCCTCCTCCTCCTTTGCACAGCTTACCGTATCTTTGCCCATTTATGCAACACTTTTTAAAGGTCATGATGTTCTGAGTGAGGGTTCCAGTCTTGTCAGAGAAGATGTACTGGATCTGGCCCAGCTGCTCGTTCAGCGTGGTGGTCCTGGCCTTGGCAGGCGTGTCCTTCTCGGGGTAGTACATCTGCAGGTCCCAGTTGATGAAATAGCTTTGGCCAAAGCGAATCACTTCCACACTGAATCAAAGAGAAGGAAGGTTCTCACTCCCAGCTGCAGCTCCCGTTTCCACCCAAAGACAGCTCCTCAGGTACCGCCCTACCTCACGTAGAGGGAGATGGGCACCATGGTGTTGAGGACAATGATGTATCCCCAGAAGGTGAGGAAGCCCCGGTAGGCAGGGCTGGAGTCCTGAGCATCGTACAGGTACCAGGAGGAGTTGCCAATCTGCTGCTCCCAGTAGGTGTGACCGATGGCCAGCCCAGCTGACAGCAGGATAAGGACCACGATGATCTGCAGGGCACAGAGAGGCCTCTCACACTTCAGGAACATCTGCTCCACTTAAATCCCAAATCCCCATGTTCCTAACAGAATGTGACAGCTTTTTGTGAGGAGAAATGGAGGAAACATTTCCCACAAAGGCACATTTCAGATTGCCTCCTGGTCCATCCCAGCTCAGCAGGCCAGAAAAAAGTCAAAATATATTTATTACATACACACAGGAAGAAGCTGCCTAACTTCACATTCACTATGCACTTAAAATCCTAATTTAAAAAAAAAGGCTTACAGTATAAACCATGTAGTTCATAAGGGAGTCAATTTTTGTCCTTTTAAATCTTGTCTTTCCACTATTTTTCATTATTTTTGTGTCAGCACCTAAAAATAAAGAGTGAAAAATTAAAAAAAGGGAAAGATAGGAGAAGCAAACACATGTCAGTATTACAGTTTTACCGAACTGGGACATGAAATACAGTTGGTATCTATAGGATGAAGATTCTTTTTCACTCTGCAGGTGTGCTTTTAGTGGGGAAATATTACACACCTGCAAATATGACCATTCCATGGCAGAAGTCCGTGTTCCTGATCTTACAGCCACGCAACAAAATCTTATCAGCATCCAGGGGATAAATTGAGTTTCTCCAGGATAATGTTCCTGTAAACTTATCCAGTCGGTTATTGGGTTCTTCACATTCAACCAGACCTAGAAAATGTGGAGAGAATGTGTTTAATGTACAAGTTAAATCCAAATGCATTGACTTGTACCCACCACCAATATCAAAGTAGCTTTGCTTTACTTTTATTAATTTGCAAACGATTTGGGCTAGGTTCTAACAGTATTAGGTGTAGAACTGTACCAACCATCAAAGTCTGCCAGGGCACTTTCTTCCTGAAGGTGTCTGTGTGTCACCTCTAGGGCCATTTTGAATTTTAAGTTAGTCTCACTAAGAAGAAAAAATAAAAAGGTGATTGTATTAAAACCGTGGATAGAGGAGAGAAGTTTAAACACAATTAAATTAAGGTACCACCACTTCTCTGGGCAACCTATACTAAAGTAAAAAATAAATTCATGTCCTTCCCCCTTTCTTCCTATGTCACATTCTCCAACACTTTTGATGTGCCTGTAGCACTCCAGTGGACAAGTTTTAATGATTCTGCAGCTGGATACAGTTCCCCAGGTGTGGCTAAACAAGTAGACTCTAACATACACAATCCTTGCTCTTTTCCTACTAGCCCAAATTAACTCCAAGACATCCTTAAGTAGAACCTTACCCATCCAGTTCAGCTGTCTCCACATAGCACAGACTGTTTGGTTCTGAGCTGGACAGCAGCAAAATATCAGCCTAGGAAACAAATAAATACACATCAAACAAAGCCAGGTAAAAATTCCTACAGAGCTCTCTTGAAACATCAAACAAACGTATCTGAAGCAGGAACAAAAGGAACTTACAGGAACAAAAGTATTTTTCTTCAGACGAACGACATCACCAACTTTAACATCTTTCCATTTAGTGGCTTTGAACCTAATACCAAAGATAGTTTAATAATTATTCCTTTTAATCTAGAACACGATGCACTCTATAAAGCTTACAGTACTAAACTTTCCTTAGGAAAAAAATGACCTTTTGGTGTGCTGTGGGTTTGCCTCTCAGAAACTGCAATTTTACAGCTCAGAAGCCAACCTACCTCTTCTCTTCCCACTTCACCTAGTTATGAATTCCTGTCCTGCTCTCCAAAGAAGTTGCTCTTAGCACAGATTTAGTCCTGGAGAATTAACTTTAAATGACTCCTTTAAGCAATTCTTTTCCAGTTTCAGTTAGGTTTTCAGACAGAGAACAGAGCTGAGCCTTTCTCATCATCTACAGCTTCAGATCTGTGGCAAAGCTTAGCAACAGGGACACGATCATCCCTTACAGAGCTCGGAGGGCACAAACCTTCCATCCTTGATGACATCACATGTCCTGTTATTGACCTCGTTGTCCATCCTGTGACGAGCCTGAAACCGGAGCAAACAATGCCCTGTGTCACAACAGGAGACATGAGCTGCACCGGGAGGGTTTTGCTTTTTCTATTTACAGAACAGGGTTCTTACAATGTCATCCACCAGGTCTTTGACTGCAGTTATTCCCAGCACCAAGAGCAAGGGCACCAGAGTTGTGTACCATGACAGGGTACTTATTTGAGGAATCGACTGCAAAAGACCAATAAAATCAGGTCAGTACGGGATCATCAATCAAATTGAAATCAGAGATATGTCACAGTGACCTGGCTAGAGAAAAAAAACAACACATCAGAGAGAATTTTAAGTCAGGTTGTGAAAATGAACCAAAGAAGAGTTTGCCTGTTACATTACTTGGGAATCAGCTTCCCTTTAATAATTGTACTGGCTCGTATAGTCTGGTGGTGCTTCTGATTTATGGGATGAACTCAAAAAACATCTTTTCTCATGAAATTCATGAGCTCTGCAATGACTTCATTCAAATCCTGTGCAGCTAGCTCATCCCAGAAGCCTGCCATAGCTCATCCAGATTTGCTGCAGGTTTCTGTTATGATGGGTTTGGTCTCTGCAGCAGTGCCCCTCAATTCCCTGACAGGACAGCACTGAACTGTGTCATAAATATTATTGAGCTCAGATTCCCTTCACAGTGAGTACTCTCCATCTTGCTTACCTGCAATATGAGAAGAACAAGGAAATAGAAGTTGGCTGCTCTCTTGAACTGCTCAAACAGATTCAGAGGTAGAAAAGTGATGGGGTTGTACTTGTACGTCTTAATTGCATTTCCCTGTGGGAGAAACCCAAATATCATCAGTCACACAGCAGAGCTTCTCTTTCCAACACAAATGTACAGCGCACAGGTTTAAGTTCCTAATTCTCTATCTCACCTTAAATACGTCTCTTGATAGACGCTTGACTTTCCATTCTAAAACCCCAACCCAGTTATTCTTCCCCCCCTCTGCTGGAAACACTGAGGAATTGTGAACGGTGGCTTTTACCCCACTCGTCAGCCATTCCAAAGACCTTACTGGGATTAAGGAAGAATTCATCCGACAATTAGCACCTCATTGGGATAAGACAATTTACCGCATATTTGCTTTTCTTGAAGCACAGGAAGATTGTTCTCTTGAAGCCCGGCTGATCATAGAAACGCTGGTCGTTTGCTTTAACTTGCCAGCTGCAGTCTGGAAGGGACAAAAAGAGTTGAAAAGTGTTACAAACACGAGGGAACAAATCTGCCACTTTCAGGTTTTCTCTCAAATCCATGTTTTAAAGGTACTTTCGACTGAAGCAAAGTCAAACACCTGCTTTATAATACATCTCCTTAAAGAAACCTTTTCAAGGCATTTCCAGGCTGTTTGTCTTTATTAGCAATTCCAGTACATTCAGAGGAAGGGAGAAGCTTGCTTAACATTTGAGAGTTCCGTGGGACACCTGCACAGTAACATTTATTCATGCTAAATTCCCTTCTCTCCCCTCTTCTGGTTTGCCTCTGTGAGACCCGTGAAGCGCTAAGCACTCCAACCCAGGTATGTGTCTTGCTGGAAATGAAGAGTTCAGTTCACCTTTTGAAGGCAATTCATTGATTTAACCACACTGTGCCATGCTCTTCATTCACACTCATTAGAAAATACACATCCAAAGCGCTCATTTTATTTCTTCAGCCACCAGATTTCGTTCGATTGTGAGAAAACTCAGGAACAGGAATTGCATCCATCACAATTTTCTGTGCCCGCTCTTTCACGGGCTTTCCTTCCCAGGCCCTTCAGCTCCTGTTTGCAGCACGGACACCCGGGCTCTGCCCATCCCGGGAGCTCCTTCCCCAGGTTTGGAAGCCGGCTCCCGCAGCTCTGCCTGCCTGGGAAGGATGACGCAGGCCGGGTTTGGAAATGCAGCTCTCCTGACTCACGGGCCAAGCATCTCCCTTCTCCTGCAGCCCACAGGGATGGTCCCTAGTGCTGCTCTTCCTGGTTCCATGAGATCCTCTGCACCACGGACCGGGTGAAACTGCCGGCGGCAGAGGCGTGGGCACGGCTGTGACTAACACTTCAAACCCAAATCCAACTGCAAAGGTGGTTTTGTTTTTTCCACCCACCACAGAGCAAATTCCACACTGACATATCTGGACTTTTCCTGGGACTACATAACTTTCATTTCCAGCACCTTCTGGTTACAAGCCCAGAAGATAATAGAGAAATATTTATCTTGAGGAAGCATGTTTTGAGTTAATATTACATGCATTAATTTAGAAAGTTACTAAGTTTGTCAAAATGACAGGGCATAAAGAAAAACAAAGTCTACACAAACATTTCTTTAACACATTCCAAAAACATTGCAGTGTTGATAAAACTGATAGAAAACTGACAAATTAGGTCAGAGGTAAAACCTGCAGGAAGGAAGTTCCTCAAAATTACTTTGAAGTGTGATACTAACACCTAATATTTGGCAAGCTGCTTTGGTAATTCATCAACTTTAAAGGATGTCATCATAAAAAAATCTTAACCTAAACATGTGACGGGTGCTTGTAAAATGACAGCACACAACAGGTGGTTATGAAATGAGAGCTGATCAACTGTTCCCACACAAACAGGAAAAAATCTGTATAAATTACAGAGGCTTTGGTTAATTGAAAATACTCTCATTGCAGCATGAGAAAAGGGAATTTAGGGGAGCTACAGATGTTTCCTGGGTAGATGTTCAGAGCAGGGATGCCAGAAAGGCTCCTCCCACTGAGGTTCTTATGCTGGCAGCAGCCACAGGCTGTACCTGCCGGTTCCTTGGAACTCCTCCTACTCACCTTTTACCTTTTAGGAAACACATGAGGCTATAAAATGAGCAGTGAGGGGGAAATCTGCTCTGCACAAGCAGAAATTCAGGGAAAACACTGAGCACAGCTAAATGTTTATGCTGGAGCCCATTTCCAGAGGGCTGGGAAACCAAGTACCTGAAGGTCTGTCTGAAAGGTTCCCAGAGCACAGGCCATGTACATCCAGCCTTAATTGACAGGAGGTCACCATGCAGCTCATTATCTTTGCGCAAGGAGCAGTGGCAGAGAACTGGGCTGCAGCTTGGAATGAAGCTGAGTCTCATTCTGACATTTGTTAAACTGAACTGCCACCAATTTACTCCTCCAGAGTCAGATAAGCCATTCGAAACCTTGCCTGACACATAAACACAGAAGTCCAATCGGTCCCTGAGGCTCAGCCTCTGCATCCAGCATCGAGCACTGTCCAAAGCAGGGCCATGGTGCTGTTACCTTTTGTGCCAGGCTCTCAGGCCATGGTGCTGGTACCTTTTTTGCCAGGCTCTCAGGCCATGGTGCTGGTACCTTTTGTGCCAGGCTCTCAGGCCGTGGTGCTGGTACCTTTTGTGCCAGGCTCTCGGGCCGTGGTGCCGTTACCTTTTGTGCCAGGCTCTCAGGCCATGGTGCTGTTACCTTTTTTGCCAGGCTCTCAGGCCGTGGTCCTGTTACCTTTTTTGCCAGGCTCTCAGGCCGTGGTGCTGTTACCTTTTTTGCCAGGCTCTCAGGCCGTGGTGCTGTTACCTTTTTTGCCAGGCTCTCAGGCCGTGGTGCTGTTACCTTTTTTGCCAGGCTCTCAGGCCGTGGTCCTGTTACCTTTTTTGCCAGGCTCTCAGGCCGTGGTGCTGTTACCTTTTTTGCCAGGCTCTCAGGCCGTGGTGCTGTTACCTTTTGTGCCAGGCTCTCAGGCCATGGTGCTGTTACCTTTTGTGCCAGGCTCTCAGGCCGTGGTCCTGTTACCTTTTGTGCCAGGCTCTCAGGCCGTGGTGCTGTTACCTTTTTTGCCAGGCTCTCTGCTCTCCTCCAGGTCCCTGCTGGTTTGGTTGGGTCCCAGTTCAGCCCTAGGCTGCCGACTGTCCAGCTCGTCCTCCGTTTCGTCATCGCTGTACGGCACCACCTCATCGTTGGGCTGGGAATCCTCCTCGAAGGTGGTCTCTGAATCCCTTTCTGAGATCATGCTGCTAGCACCCTGCCAGCATGGGGGACAAGTTAGGGACAAGAGTTCACCTAGCAAGTGCTGGAAAACACATCTCCAGTTTTACTCTGCTGGTGCTGCTCACCAAACCCCGCATGTGAAACCCCAGAACAGTGCAGGGCACAGGCTGGGTTTTCCAGCTCTGAGCAGGATGAGGGGGCAGCTCTTGTCGCAGGCAGCCCTTCATTACTGTTCTTCATTACACATTGCTATGTGTAATTACACTCTGCAGCCCAGGAACACTGTGTGCTCCCAACACAGGGTGTAGGAACTGGGGAGCACACAAACACGTCTCCCAGGGGCCATTACATCATCCCCTGAGGAGCCACAGGAGCTGGAGCCCTGCTCGGCCACAGTGGGACATGGAACTGGGCACGGAGTGCAGTCACACAGCTGATCCTCCATGCCTGCCTGCCCAGCCTCACCCATGCCAGCCTCACTTCCTCTCTCTTCCCATGGCTGAACATAAGAGTTTGCCACTGCAAGATCCCACATCTCGCTGTCCAGACACCCAAGGACACCAGGGGAGGCATTTTGGCTCAGGCCTGAGCTGTATCAGAGGAGGATGAGCTGAGCTGTGGCCGTGCCCATGTGCCCTTAAGCTGTGCCTCGAGTGGACATCTCCAGCCATCGCTAGCTGTGATCCTAATCCTGAGCCACACATCAGTTCCCAGCTTGCCCCTGACCTGCCTCACCACCATGGCACTGCCTTTGCTAACAAACTCAGCAACCAGCAGGGCTGGCACCAAACCTGCTGACATCCCTTCAGCTTCTGGTTTTGCACAGCTGAATCGTCTCCCTCCCCAATATGTGCTATAAGAGTGAGATAAATATTCCATGAGCACAGACTGTGCTACTCGAGTGGCAGGCTGCTGGCAGGGAGCCCAAGGCAGGCCATGCTCCCGAGCCACAGCGCTGCAGGGCCCACCCAGCACAGACTGACAGCCCACAAAATACAACAAATCCACCAGGCTGAGTGCACAGGAACCCACACAACTTCTCCCAAAACCCACTCAAGCTGCTGGAGGCTTCTCCCTGATGGAATTATCCAGCTGGTCACTAACACAGGTGTAGAACCTGAGACTTCTGTGACAGATCCCGTTTTCCTAAATAGCCTTGGAGTTAGGAAATGCACTTAAAGCTCCAATTCAGGCCCATGAATACCTCACTGTGATATTCTCCTCTTTTCTGTGCTTTAATTCTTTCCGTCCTGCTAACACCTCTTGTGGGAACTGCTGGGGGGAACAAGTTCCTCCCACACACAGTCCCTAGAACACAAAATGCCACCAGATCTTTGACTGGCTCTCACTCTACAACAACTGAAACAAGCTCATATCGCTGGCACACAGCTGTTAGTCTATTAAATTTTACTGATTAACTGCTTAATGATTAATGAAGTAATTAGTCATGCGAAAGGGTAGATGAGATGTCAAAAACTGCTGCTTTTGTTCTCCATTGCAGATGTGTGCCTGCATGGCAATTCCTTCAATGCCACCAGCAGCAGCCTGCGATGCTCACCGAACAGAGCCCGCCAAGTGACCTGGGGTAAGGTTAAATTAATTGTAGTCACTTTCCCTCCTCAGAGAACTAAACTGCCCTGGAAAACCTCGTTAGGAGAGGAGATCTCATTAAGTGTTACCCTGCAGGCAGCACAAGTGCTCTGTGCTGCGGGCACACCATTAGCATGCTGCAGGAGGCAATGGAATTGTGCCCGAGGCTGGCCGGGAGCCTGCAGAAAAGCTCCCACAGCTGGGGGAGAGATGAGAGCTGCTGTGGGACCCGGGGCAAAGCAGCTCTCCCCTGACAGGCCAACAAATTGCTTTAGAGTTAAGTTTCTCGACACCTGGTCAGGAAGAAAAGGGCTGGCTGGGAGGGCAGAGCCGTGTCAGAAGTTCAGAGGAAGGTGGCGAGGGATCACAATGTGAAAGGGGAGATGAGAGGAAGCATGGAGCAGCAGAGATGCCAACTAACCCCAAGAGAGCAGATCAGAGAGGGGAGCACACACCCAGCAGAGCCTGGATGCAGGAAGCACCCAGCAGAAACTCAAGGGGAACAAACATGGCAAGAAGAGAGGGGGCACTACTGCTTCTGGTCACTATTCTGAGGACTGTGGAAACAGTTCATGGAGGGCCTGAGGTGGAACAACAAGGTTGTTAAATACAGTTTGATCAAATACTTAGAGAACACTTTAAAAAGCAGGTTCTTGGCTGCACAGCCCTCATTTTCTAGTTCCTGACTTGACAACAGGGGCTTTCACACTGTTTCAGACCAGTTTCAGATCAGAAAACCTTACATTAACCACTTCAGTCCAGAGGAAGCATCAGCTCACGCTGCCTGGGTGGGTGGGGAGCAACGCCCAGCTCCCAGTTCTGCCTTCCAGCCTGGAAAATCCTGCTGATCCAACAGCAGGATGGATAGATACATGGGGAGATAAAGGAGATCAAAACAGTATTAAGCACAGCTTTAAGTATACCTGATCCACTTTATTTACTAAAAGGGTAAATTCCACAGTGCTTCAGTAACTCAGGTTTTGTGTCTACTTCTGCCTCAGGGCAGGAACCAGATAATTGGGAATAAATTAAACCTTGTAAAAACTCCACTTACTGCATTTGTTTCAAGGCAGTAAACAACAACCCAAAGCAGTCTTATTCTAAATTCTTCTCTGGAGAGTCACTGCACATGACACTGCTGCAAGAACCTGGGGTGACTTCTTGCAAATTGGGTCATCACTCAAAGTGCCCTGAAAGTTCAGGAATCCATCTAGGACAAGGGACATGGATAGTAAAAGGATTAAAATGCCACTAGAGCTGTTATTTTGTGTTTATTATGGATATAAAGACCTACAAGGCTCACCATGACACACCTGCTGACCACCGCAGCCTGTGCACAGCCCACACCCTGCATGTTCCTGTCCTTGGCACCACATTCTGCACTACCTCACACACTGGGGCAGTGCCAAGCTCAACAGCTGCTCAAACCTGGCCACGCACTGTTCCTCCAGAACACAACAAGAGCAGTATTTTGAGCAAGAATCATAAAGCAAACTCAAATAGTACAAAAAGTAACTCAAATGAACTGCTTCAGCTCTCTGGAGTTTAAATAGGACAAAGCTACAGCAAGATGTTTCACTGATTTAACTTGGCATTTAAAAAAGCATTTAAATGCAAAGCCTGATCCTCAGACAGGTAAGATTTATTTCCTTACTAGCTGTTACTGGAGCATCCAGCATTGCAAAACAAAACCTGCTTACTGGAGGGCTGAACACAAACTCCCAGACTGCAGCAGAAAGCCATGTCTGACATCAGCCTCTGGGGTGGGGCTCCCACAAGGATCTGCAGGCAGTGTATGATCACTCCAATTACATTTTCCCTAAGAGACAGCAGTAATTACTCTGCCATCCTCAGCTGTCCCACACTGCTCAGCTCGCCAGTAACAGAGAATTGGAGCCAAAATGGGAACATGGACAAAGAGAGCCTGGTGGGGAACAGCACCTGAGAGGGCACTCAGGGCGGCCACCCTGGAGAGCACCAAAGGAGAAATCAGAGCCCACAGAGTACCTGCATGGCTCCACCAGAGCAGACACCTGTACTCAAGGGGCTCGAGGCCATACCCCAGCTCATACCCTGAGAGGTTTCAGACTCATCTTTCATCCATGGGCACAGGACTAAGGATGGCTGTAACAGCACTTGAGACCTGAAATCTGGAATTGCAAAGACAGCTCAGCATCCACTCTCAGGCCATGATCCACCCTCAGCCCAATAACGGCCCAACTGGTACCGTTAATGCTCCTGGAGTTATTTTTAACACCCCCAAAGCATGGCCAGAAGCCAAGGCTTCAAACAGCAGGATATTGCATTTCTGCTCTCCCCTCAGGAATCCCAGCCTAAGGCTTTGGCAGAGTATGGGCCTTCGTTAAAAATGTGTTCAGCAACTCATCTTCCTGGAACCAGAGCTGCTACAGGGAAACCAGCAAATCATAAACTGGAATTGCTTCCAATAGATGAGATGGATCACTGATTACTCACAGCAGATGTGAAATGTGACTGGTAACAAGTGCTTGGACGGGCTGATAGACAGGTCTTCTGAACAGCTAAAACCTTCCAGGTAATCTTTATGACATTTTGAGAGGAAAAGAAAACAGCAGCTAGAATAGCATGAATCAGCACAAATGGGCCAAGGAAATAACCTTCACTCCAAGCAGTACTAAGCTTCAGGTAGATTGCCATGCAAATTACATGCTTAAAGCTGATAAATTTATAGATCTATTTCACACACAACAGCTCCAGTTACTTCCTTGAATGACTGCTTTACAGTAATTGAACACACAAAAATTATATCTCAAAGGGAATGATTTCCCTTAGTCATCTGTTCTCAAACACACTGGCTGTCCTATGCACCCTAAGAAAGGAAAGCCCAGCTGCTGGGATGCCCCAGAGAAAGGTGAGCTCAGGAGTTCAGGGAGGTACTTTGAGCCAGCTGAGGCTGAAGAGTGTAGGGCAATGAAACCCAACCGCTGACCCTACACACCTCCCCTGCTCCGTGACCCTGGGAACAGCTCCCACTGGAACCTGCCAACACAAGGTGACTCAGAATCACCCCAAAAGGTTAAAGCCTGAGGGATTCCAGTATGGCTGCAGATAAAGTGCTCGTGGGAAGTGATGCACGCTCACAGCTCAGGAGAGCACAACGTGTCATAGCCCACACAACAGAAGCACCAAGGACTCGGCTCTTCCTGCAAGGTGAGAGGTCCTTGGGGATCCTGTTCTGCCAGTGCCAGGTCCCAGAGGAGGCAGCCTGGCTGCACCATCGAGTGCTGCTGTGCACCCAGCCCCTCATTTTACACACACCATTTCTAAATACAAAGTGTACCTATTTGATTCACAATAGTACCTTAACACAGGCACCTGCTACTGCTCGGGAGGCTGGACAAACTCTGAGCATTAAGGACTAATTCCAGTTCCAAGAGACTTTTAAATTGCTATTGTATGCAGCCAACCTTGCAACGCTTTGCAAGGAACCAAGCCTGTCCCTCCTGCAATGCCCTAATAACCCTGATTACCTGCACCATCAGGAGGCAAACACCACAGTGAAACTGTAACACTGGCACCACCAAGCTCTGAAAATCTAACTTCAAAAAGCTGCTCGTGCCAACCAGGCTGCATGCAGGGAGGTGTCAGTTCCTCTCCTGAACACACTGCAGCCCTGTTCAAGCAAGCTGAGACACCAAGACCCTGAAACCCCCTAGAGGGAGGAGAGAGGGTTCAGTTCTGTGCTGCTGACAAATGTTCAAGTCCCATCTTGGGGAAAAAAATCAAAATAGAAAGCAGAGGCTATTGTGTACTCCCTGGTGTAGCTACTTATTAAAACTTGTATGAAAATAAGTATGAAGACCTTTCCAATATAACTCATTTATCCTGATGAGCCAACAGGATTGGACACAGGGAAGAGATTAACTAGACACCAAGAATTTAACAGAAAATCGCTCCAAGAAAGAGACCCACAGCTGCCTGAGGTTACACAAAAAGGGCTGAAGATGGGCCATTGCAGAAACCAAATCATTTCCCCATTATCTGCCCTAGGATTTCTCATTAACAGATCTGCAGAGTTCTGTCATTTAAAGTCCAAGGCAAGGCAAGCTATCTTTGCAGAAGATAAGAGGCTTGGGCAACCTTTGCTCAAGCTGCCCTCTCTGAAGGGGTTTCAGCCTGCCTTTTAGAGGGTGTTACCTTGGTCTCGAGGTTCATGTTATACAACAGCACATGAGGTTAATAGAGGAAAAAATAATTATTGTCTGCACACCTAAACTGCACTGTTTGGAGTCAAAGATTTTTGGAACTTCATAGAGAGATTTTTCCTAGCAATCAAAAATTCCGTCACCATCAAAACCAGCAGGTATTTCTAACGGGACTAAATAAAGGTTACTTCCTGCTACCAAGATTGGAGATGCCATTAACACACCTCTTCTGGCAGCATCTGCAATAGACACTGAAGCCATTTCCCTAAACTGACCTTTATCCAATGGAGTGTGTGACTGAAGCCCAGACTGCATCACAGATGCTGACACCGGCCACTCACAGAGGATCCCCTGTGTTCATCTTCAAATCAGGCTCCATCTGCAATGAAACAACGTAGAAAATGGTTTATTGGCCGATTCCATCTTGTGTGCACACAATAACAAAAAACTATTCTGTAGAAAAATCGTGACATTTATTTGCCTTGCAAAATTTCTTAGGCTTTGTGTGGAACCGTTTGTCCTATGACCCTAAGGTGTCTGGGCTCTGTGATAAACCTGAGGCTTGAGGTTGGTAGAGACCGTTCAAAGATATTAACACCAACACCCTGTTTGTAAAGTCATTAGTACATCTTTCCTATCACCAGCGATTGTCAAATTGTCAAATGAAAATCACATTTCAAGTTTCTATCGGAACACATGGGGAAAACCCAGCAGACGTTGCAGGGGGATTGTGTAAGCTTGCCAAAAAGCAGCAGCGCTGTTACAGAGCTGGGCACCTGCCGAGGAGGGCTCGGAGAATCCGGAATGAGAGTGTGCCCTTCACCTTCACCGCGACAAGCACAGAAACAGAGAGGTTAAGTGATTTGCCCAAGGCCATTGGGTAAGTCACTGGCAGAGCCAGGGTTGGGTTTCAGAAGCTCCTGGCCAGCGTCCTGCATTCAATTACAGCTGCACAAAGCAGCTCATTTAAAAGAGGCCCGACAAAGCACACGGCCAGGAAGAACATCAAAACCCCTCGGATCTGAAACAACAACAACCAGCCCCCTTTCCACATTTGAGAGCAGGCAGCACTTCAAGCTCTCGGCCCTCAAACAACAGCCACACCATCAAGAGAGCAGAGAAATAAATTCCAGCTCATTTTAAAATAATTTTAGTGCAAGTGCCTTTTGGAATTCACCATCCCAAACTTCAAAGCAAAGGTCCAGAACATTCACATGCTGTCTTTATGTCAGAATTAAGTGAGAATAGTTTAGAAATTACTGAAAATAATCTCTATGATAGCTACAAATTGACACAGAGACAGAGGCCTGGGACAGGTACAAAAGCAACCAGACTCTAAGGTGACCATCAGTGCAGAAGCTGACAAGGAAAACTTCAAAAATGGCCAGAAACTACTTGTCTTCTAAACCAGGCTTTGAGGGCAAAGACAAATCAAAACCCACGACCAAACAGAAACCTGAGCAACCTGATCCAGTACAGACACGTACAGGGAGTTAATCCAGGGACTCACTCACTCCAGCAGCAGGCACCCAGGTGGGGATTGCTCAAGGGCCAGACTGCCACCCCAAACCCCAGCGGCGCCGCTCTCCAGAGCCAAACCCCCTCAGCCCGGAGACCAAACCCCCAGCCCGGCTGCGACTCATCACCAGCACGCTCCCTGCCAGAGCTCCCGTGCTGTTCGGCCTCTTGGGTTTCAAAGCGCTCCTGCTGACACCCGAGCCAGCGGGGAAATGCTCCATAACCTGCTCCATCCCGGCTCCGAGCAGGGGATGCTCTTTGAGCTAGAGGCACCAAGCACCAGCTAACAGGACCAAGGCACCGGATTTGTTTTGTTTTGTTTTCCAAGCAAGTCACTGACCTCACAAGTCACTTGCCCGGTATTTTCTATTGCAGAACTACTGCTCCTTAATGCAGAAACCTATTGCTGCTCTGATGACTGTATAAACACTGACTAATGAGTAATCACCTCGCAGCCCTGAAGGCTGTTCTCATTGTCTGCAGGTATGGGGGGGAAAGCCGGGACTAGGGCAACCAGCCCAGCGCCACGAGCTGGAGTGAGTGCCCGGGGGGCTCGGGGAGATCGGAGACAGCCGAGCTGCCTTAGCTCACCTTCCAGCAAACTCCTGCGCTTTCTCTACACTTCACACCGGAGAGACTGCGCTAAGTTCGACCATCACCGGCCGCACATCCCGCGGGTGGGAGCGAGGGGGACGCTGATTCCCGCGGGGTTGAACCCTCCAAAACAACGCGTCGGGGTCCTCGCTCCGAGCAGGGGATGTTCTGGGAAGGAAAGAGAAAAGAAGGGAAGCCGTTCCGGGTGCGCCCGGGCTCAGCTCCGGCCCCACCTGTGCGGCGGGGCGGGGCGGGCCGGGACAGAGCCCGCCCCGACCCCCGGCCCGCAGCGAACGCGGCACCTGCGGAGGTGGCGCTGGACGGCCCTGGGGTGATGGATGCACCGCAGCACGGGGCCACCGCTCCGCGGCTGCGACCGGCACCGGGCACCGGCCCCGCAGCCCCGAGCCCCGCGGCCCCGCTCCGGCAGCTGGGCAGGAGCCCCGGCCTCACCTGCCCCGCGGGTTCCCGCTCGCTCCGAGCGCCTCCTGAGCCCCGCGCCCGCCCCGGCTCCCCGGGAGCCGCCGCCAGACCGGCCCGACGGGTTGGCCCGGTTCTGCGGGCGGGGTGTAGGGGAGCAGGGAGGGGCCGCGGGCCCGGCCCCCTGCCCGGCCCGGCGCTGCGGGGCCACTCCCACCGCCGCCTTCCCGCCGAGGTGCTGCTCCAGCCCTGCCCTGGTGATAGCCGGGACCTCCCTCCTGGCGTCGTTCTAAATGACAGGGCTGCTTCATCCCTCCTTATTCACCGGGTGTACAGCACTAGAGAGCTTTGGAAGGGCTACAGGATTTTAACCTTTTGGCCTTTTAAAAGCTCCGAATGGACTCCTAGTTCCCAAATCCTTCTGAGGAAGGACTGGGGGAGTTGGGCGATGCTCAGGAGTGATATTCTTAACCGATGGTTTTGCTCATTAATAAGTAGATAAATTAATTACAGATAAAGGGGTCATATTAAAGGATTGCAGTAGTGCTGTTCTGCCATATGCACATTTGTTCACAAATAATGCAATTTAGGGCAAGTGGAATGCAGATATGGTTACAGATGTGATTAAGTATAAAAAACTGGAAAATTCTGTCCCTTAAAGTGATGATGGGCTGCTGCTCCGTACTAAAGGTGATCTTTGTTTTGGACTGGCAGGTATTGCAGAGATCACTTGGTTTCTTTTTCAGCAGCAACAATACTCAATTTTCCTGTGCCAGAAAAGTCTTGTTCAAACAGATTTGGTTTTCCTAGACCAAAAATGTGATGCTGAGTTCCAGAGCTGTGTCTTTCAACACTTTTCTGTTTTTCTGCCTGCCTCAAATTCCTCACACCAAACAAAACCAAAGTTAAAACCAGGAACATTTTGGCTGAACAAAGCAGCAGAGGTTACTTGTGCTTTTGACAGTTCCTGCTCTGGGCAGGACATTAATTCCTGTCCAGGGCTGAACATTTGGCTTCCACTTCAGCATTCACAAGGCTGCTGCATGCAAAGCCAGGTCTGTGGGACACACTGTCAGGAAGGAGATTACTGCAGATAAAAGGGCCCCTTAACAGTGACTAATGGCCCGGCCCAAATATTAGTTTTACACTCAGTACAGATCCGTGTCTGAGGGAAACAGCAGCTGTTCCCCACACCGGGGCCATGAGGAGGAGCATCCATTGCTCAGACCCTGCTCAGATCTTGCTCTTGGTCACTTCCAGCAGGTATTTCCAGTTCTGCCTCGGCACTTTTCTCCTCCATCCTCTCCTTTAGTCCTCACTCTCATCTTTCACTCGTGCCCCTTCACCCCAAAATAGCAACATGCCCTAGTAAAAAATACCTTCCTTTCTGTCCCACTGCTGCTTCTCTCCTTCCCAGCCTCTATTCCTGTTTGTCTTGTTTTGTCAGGGTTTGGGACACAACTGTGTAGAAAGGGTTACACATATCAGTAATTCTGTATTTAATCAGCTCTGAACACACCTATTTATTCACATTCTTATTTGAGTCATTTCCTAATATGCAGAAACCAGGGGATAACACAGATTGTCTTTCTAAGCAATCCTCTCCCTGTTCATCTTTCCATTTTTTTCTCTATCAATTAATCCAAATGGGGGGAAAGAATTTAATTCTCTATACCTTTCAGCTAATCTGGAATCAAAAGTAATTTAGATGGTAATTTTGAAAAGTATTAATTTGAGGAAAGGGCAGATGCTCCAGCTTGTATAGTTTGTAGGCAGAAAATAAATGGTGGCAATTCTGCATGCTGAAAGAATTGTGCCTTTCTTTATTAAAATGTGGAGGGTTTCTTCTTTTCCCTTTTTTCCTCCCCATTCAAATTAAAAACTTTCAGACAAAGTTGATAGATTAGGGATCTCTTCCTAGGCTAAAGCCCTGTTTCAGTGTCAAGAAGGCTGAGCCCAGATCTTTTGGAAGTTTCAGTTTCCTAACATCAATATCTAAGAGAGAGGGAACCAACAGATCAATAGCAGCCACAGCTCCAGAGATAACCCTTGGCAGAGGGATCCCTGTGCCCTAGTGCCTCCTCACACAGCAGTGTGAGAATATTTCAGATGGAATATGGTCCCTGGATCAGTTAAAGGGGGTGCATGTTGTGCCAGAACCTTTAAAGTTTTTCTAAGGACAGGAACATTAGCAGGCCACTCACGTGTTTGGGTGCAGGTTTCTCCAGGGAGCTTTTCTCTGCCCAGGTACTTTCCTGCCTCACGTTTGGCACTTGCTGGAGAGAGCTGAGCTTTAAATCAGGCTCCATTCCAAGTGAATTGTTAATTACCGCAGTTGGGGCTAGTGCAGCCCAGCAGAGAATTCCACAAAGACAGAGCAGCGGCTGCACTTGGAGTGTGCCTCGTTATTCCCTGGGTGAGGGATCCTCTCGTGCTTACAGACATACAGAAATCCTAACACAAATTTCATGGCAAGGACATGCAGGTGTGGAGATTTTTCCTACTCCAGCTATTCAAAAAATGTTTCCTGTGCATTCCCCTTTCTGCTGTGATCCGCCAAGTCCATGGGTTTTACACAAGCCTATGTTTCTGTAAAACCTCTGCTCCAAGCACGGCAGGGATGTTTCCCATGTGCAGAATAGCTCTTTTCCCAAGCTGTGAAATCAGGGGCTGACACAGGACGGGGCCCTTGGCTCCATCTGGATCCAAATCTGTTTTCCTGAGGAGCTCCAGTGTTACTCCTTGCTTCTGCCAACAGATGGGGAACCACACCGCTGAATTGCGGCCGTGAGCTCTGCGGGACAGCACGGACCGAGCTGCTGCTTCCAGCCTCCGCCTTCCTGACGGAGCACGCTTGGCGCTGAAACAACGCTCGGAAAGCGTTAGATCTACATGCTGTCACTCAGGATTAGGCTGGAAACAGCAGGGAATGCAGTTCCTGGGATCTGGGAAATGACAAATGCTGCCGGCATGGTAGAATCATCAGAGTAGTAGAATATACACGTGGTCTTGTACGGTATTTGGAAATGAGGGATAAGACTGAGGAACTGAAAGTCACTGACCCGAGTTCTGGGCCTCTTTCCATTGTATTTCCTTTCTGAATTTCCTTTCCCCAGAAGAGCTGAGGGACTGATTTAGTCCTGAAGCCTTGCAGTGCTCAAACACTTCATTCCTTCTCAGGTTCTCACTTGGAATTTCACTGGGAAGGTGAGTTTTGCTCACAGATTGGTCTCTGGACCCTTTTGAACATGGAAATGTTCCCACCAGAGTACACTTAGGAAGTTCTCTTTTTCTTGTTTGGTTGATTTTTTGTTTGTTTGGGGGCTTTTTTTGTTTGGGTTTTTTTTATTGTGGTAGTGGGTCTTGTTTTTGTTTTAGTTTGGTTTTGGTTCTGTTTTGTTTTTAGGGGTTTGTTTGTTTGTTTTTTACAGTAGAATGTTTATTTTCTTTTTCTTTTTTCTCTTCCTATGAGTCTGTGTTGCCACAAATCAAAATTCTGGCTTTTCTGGCTGTCACTCTTCCTTGCTGCATCCTGTCTTCTGTGATTTGTGAGAGGTCTTTCCTTAAGGGAGCATTATTTCTGCTTAGCTTTCACCCAGTGTATCCCATTGTTCAGCTCTGGGCAATTGTTTTGGGATATTATTGATTTTATGACTTGCATTGTTGTCTGCACAAAACCAGACCCATTTGGGGCAATTTGCTGCTTTCATACTTTCTGAGGGAAGGGAATGTGTGTTGGCTTGACTAGAGCAGCAACAAAACCCTGCTATTATTTTATGTGGTTGGAAGAGGGAATCCATCTCATGTTTCCCTGGAGGCACTTCTGTGATCAGGAATTACTACAACATTACTCAGAGCCCTTTGTGAGGGCGTTTACTTTGGGATGTTATCCCAGATAGTGCACATTGCTGTTCTCCTGACTGGCTGGCATGCAAAAAGAGAGGGGAGAAACCAGTCTGCCAGGCAATTCTAGCTGTAATTCCATGAACATTCCCAGCAGTAGGGGAATCCTCCAGGAGACAGCAAGGTACATGGCAATAATATTACTTATGAATTCAAAGCATTGTGCAAAGATTAAATCATCTCTGAAGCAACTCCAATGATATGTCCTAGTGAAGTGATTCCGCTGAAATGCTGCTCACACAGCAGCAGGCAAGGAATACAATTAAGGAGAAGAAAATAAGAACACCAAAGACAAATTGTGGCTGCAGGGTATGCATCCAGATGCTCCTAATGGATTATTCTGCCCTACAATTGCTCTCTCAGCACATGGGCAGCGTGTCTGGGCAGGGAAGCAGCGGCCTGAGACACAAAAGGAACACCAGGTTATGTGGACTGTTATTTTGACTCCATGGCAGGAGCAGTGTGCAAGGAGGACACCCTGCTCTGTGCACACATTTCCAGCAATGGCTCCCTGCACACAGGAACAGGTGAGGAGCCTCTTGAGAGCAGCCAGGTCCTGCCAGGGACCCCACAGCTCTGCTGGGACTGGCAAGGCAGCTGTCCCCAGCACCCACAGGGTTTATCCATCATGTAGCAGCATCCCTCTGTTTTACCAGGGACATGTGAAAGTGAGTCAGTTTGTTTGTTTTTGAGGGAAGTTGCTGCTTTTAGCCACCTCACAATGTCATTTTATGGAATGTGTTCATGACTGGCCTGTACCAATAGCTATGGATGTGTATGTATGTATATATTTATATATACATGAATGTGTGTATATGTATATATACAATAGAGGCATTACAATAAAGTGGCCACACTCTATGTACACACACACACACACACACACACACACACACACATATATGTATATATATATATATGTACATATTTATAGCTTGCCACAGCATCCTTTTATCCTTTTCTTCTTTTCCTGGCTTAGAGCTCCCATGGTTCTTTTTCAGGCTCCATATACACAGGAAAAAGAAATCCCTTTGGTCTTCGCTCCAAGGAAGGTGCCTTATGGAAGTTGAAATGCTGTTCCCTAGAGACGTGGCTTGAGGTCTGAAATTAAGGGGAAAGTATTCCAGAAAAGGAATCACTGGGCAGAGCTCACGTGAAGCTGTGGCAAAGATTGATTTGAAACAGAACGAGGGCAAGGAGAGGTTGCCCTCTCCTTGGACTTTGGGAGTTGGACTTTGCTGATCCCTGTGGATCCCTTCCAACTCAGGATATTTTATGATTCTATTCAAGACTTAAAATTAATATGCAGAGAAGCATGCGCTAACTAGAAATTCACTCACTCATCCTACTTTAAGCCCCCATTACTGCTTTAAATGGCTGATTAATGATGTTAGATGGTGATAGCACTCATTTGATTAAACTCCCAAAGTAAGCAGAGTGGAAATGCCCAGCACTGGGTTGCTGGTAAATGTGATATATGCTTTGTGTGTGTCGGTCTATAAAAATGCCAGCAATCTTGATGCAGGCACATCTGTGTTAAGCTGATGCAGCTTCTTCAGAAGTGCTGCTGTTTGACCGAAGGAAATGCACGGTGTGTTTGTGCTGTAGGTGTGTGCCCACAGGAGGCGCCTGCAGCGCTGGCTGGTGAGAGCAGGCAGAGCGCGCCGCAGTCCGTGGGGACTCCGCGAGGATGTGCAGCCACCCCCGCAGCCACACGTGCTGCAGCTTCTGACAACACACTACCCTCCCCGATGCCTTTCTTCTCTCTCCACTAATCCTCCTCCCACTCGGCAAGGAAAGTAGCTGCACAGGCTCACACAGATGCCAGCCATCAGCCTTACTCTGGAATAATTTAACACATCCCTGGAGAACTGTTCCTGACTCTTGTTTAGGAGGCTGGGCATCGGGTTCCCTGCAGTGCTCAGCCTCTACCCTCGGATAAAGAACACATTTAGGTTCTGGTTGATTACTGTTTCCAATTCTTGCTCTCAGAACTCCTGCAAATTGTTGTCTTGCCGGAGAAGCTCCAAGGAGCCTCACTCGGGTGGAAGGAGCTGTGCTGTCCCCAGCTTCCCTCTGCCATGTGTTGCCATCCCCGTGAGCATCAGCAGAAATGACTGTGCTCAGAATTTATGAAGAGAAATGCAAAACATGTTTGTCTGGCACAGAAATGCCAATCTTCTGAACCTCAGGTAGCCCCAGATGGTGTTTTTGACAGATCTGTATGTCTTCCTTGCTGATGAAGATTCATCTCTGGATCTTTCTGTGCCAGAGAAGGAGTTTGCTCTTTTGAGGGTGGTTTGAGTACATGAAGTATGCGATCCCATCCCTGGAGAGCATGTTCTGCTACCTGGAGGTTCTTCTGGCAAGAGGAGGCATCACTTACTGCATCCTTCTGGCTCCTCTTCCCAGGGTACCAGATGGAGATGAACATGGCAGCACCAGGAGAACAGTCTCCACATGATGTTCAGCCAGTTCAGCACTGAGTTGCATCCACGGCTGCCAGAAGTTTAGAGGGTGCTATGCAGTGTAACCTTACAGAAATAAATAGTAAGGCAGATGAGGTTTTACAGCAAGAGGAAACATCACAGTTTTGTGTCATCTGGCACCGGCCATTTTTAGTTTGCCAGGGTGTCTCTGCTGTGTGTGTGGTTGATTGAGGAGAAATGTCCACGAGTGTAAGTCAGAGGCTGGGTGGATTGAACTGATTCCTCTTCAGAGCCTAAGCTGGCTCTGTAAGTATAAACCATACCTATTCCTCCTTTTTCAGGGTGAGTAATTACTTTCAAAGTAATCTCAGTTTTTACATTTTTGCACAGTTCTTAATCCCATTCTATTCTTTCCTTGTATTTTGAGCCTATTTGGAACCTGTGCCACCACCTGACCCCACATGTGTGCATCAGCTCCATGACTCACCTTCGAGCATTACTTACTGCACATGATGAATAATGGGTTTGTGTAACAGGCCTCTGGCAGAGGGGTTATTTCCCCGAATTTTTGTGTGAATTAGAAGAGCCTGGGATACCCTTTGTAGACTTGTTTCATGCTTTAGTGCTTGACTCACGACTCTAATCTGGTGTCATCTTCATGGCTTTATGTACCTCTTACCCACCTACAGCTCAGATTGATTTTCCTCCTACTCACCCTTTTGCTCACTACTCTCCTCCCAGTTCTCCTCTAACTAATCCCTCTTGTTTCCCTCTGCTCGGTTTTGTTTGTTCCCTCCTCTTCTTCCCTGCTCTGTTTAAAGGCCAACACAAACCCAAATGGAACCAAGCAGCTCATTGAACAGGAATATCCAAATGCCTCAGTGTGAGTTGATGGGATGGGCGCCACAGCCTGGCAAGCACTTCGTGGGCTTGGAGCCAAATCTTCCACCCTATTAACAGGGATGCTGTTGCTTTCTGTGCCCTAAGATCTTCCAGGGTCTCCAGGCTATTATTATCCTTCTTCTGATGAGCATGTTTAATTAAAGAGCAGGTATTTCCTAGAAGATTTTATTGGATTTGAGGACATCACATGAAGGAAACCACAAAAAGACACTTTTCTCCCAAATCGTTATAGCCCTGTATGGAAATGGTTGAAAGCTTTTTACACCAGTTTTCAGGTGTCAGTTTTGTCTGAATTCACATAACTGAGATGAAGGCACAGAAATGGTAAAGCTCGTGGCTGCTTTTGAGAGAGGGATATCAAACCTCTCTCTTTTGGACAGGAACAAAGATGGGGGCTGAGATCTCTTGCCAAACCCCACTGAAGCAGTTTGGCTGTTAGCTAATTGTATGCCTGTCACACTTTAAAGGGTCTAAAGGTCATATCTTGGGGATAATCCTATTTCTCCTTCAGGCATGGTCAGGTGGGACTGTGAGTTTGACCTGCCTTCAATTCTACAAGAAGCAAAAATCTTGAGGCTGTCTGGATTTGAGGGAAGGGAACAAATTCTCCTTTGAAAAGATGACATTAAAAGTAGGAATAGCCCATTGAAAGAAAATCCAAAACCTCCCCGAGGAGGAGGACTTGTCCTAACTTGGGTAAACCTCCACCAAGTTACTGTGATGCACCTGGCATTTGGAATGGGAGAAGCCATTCTGTGCCCTGCAGACACAGGAGAAATGATTGTCAGCTGCAACCCAAACACTGGGGTTACGAAACCCAAAGTGCAGGAGAAATCTCCGCCCTGAAAGGAGATATGCATGCTGATTTGGAATTCCAGTGGGATGGGTGGGGTGGCTGTGCTGATTACAGTTTGGGGCAGGAATGATAGAGGATTTACAAAAGCTGGGCTCCTTCCCAGAGCTCTCCAGTTTGTCTGCAGAGAGGGGTTTTAGTGCCAATTCCCATTGATAATCCTGCATAGAATGAGCAATACAGGCAACCGTGACCTGTGCTGGGGTGGTGACAGCTCTTCAGGTGGCACAGCAGCTTCAGCAGGATGTGAGCTAAGAAAAGCCATGCTTGGGGGGGTAGCCCAGTGCTGCAAGTACCAAATCCACAGCCAAAAAGTGCTTTACAGGAAGGTGCAGGTCTGTTGTCTCTGGGTGGTGTTTGTCATGGCTCTTACTCCCAAAGAGCCACTCTGTAACGGGCTGGGAGGGGAGGAAAAGAGGATGAGCATTCCAAAGGCACTGCTTGGAACTGAAAGGGATTGTTTGAAAGCTCTCACAGGTTAAGGAAAGCTGGGGATCTCGGAGGGACTGGATGTGCTACAGATTTGCAGCAGGAAAGGGACTGAGGGAGAGGGTTATGGGCCTGTAAAAGCACAAATCCCTGGAAAACATGGACAGCTGATACTTACTCCTTATGTACCATAAGAACCAGGAGAAACCAAATGACAGAATTCTAGAGAGGTCAACAGAGGGAGGTAATTTTCCACTCTGGCCAGTTCCAGAGACAAGAGAGCAGGCATGGTGAGCCTGACTGTTAATTGCACCGGTCTTTTAGGTCTGGGGTTTTTCCTCCCTCAGGGGTGAGCAGCCCCGGGAGCACTAGGGAGAGCTCCGCCGTGGTTTGTGGTGTGGTGGAACAGGAGGGACAGCATTGCTTGAGAGATGCCCCAAAGATTAGAGGCTCTGGCCTGACTCAGGCCCCCGTGACTCACCTGAACACCCAGATTGCCATGGAAGCTGTGGAGAGCTCCTGAGGCCGACTCTAGCGCCAGCAATCAACCCTGGCTCTGCAGGATGCTCTCCCTCCCTGCCACCCACCCAGACAGTGAGTGTCACACGCAGCTGGGACTCACACACTGCTCAGAGACCCTGACACAGCGTGAATCTCAGCAACTTTACTTCCATACGCGCTTCAGGTTTCATTTTGTGTTTCCTCTTTCTCTCTTTTGCTGTCCTCCCCAGGGATGCCTGCCTGTGATCCTCAGTACCACACACACCCCCACCAACCCAAGGTGTATTAACACACACAGAATGTGAAATCCAAGTGAAAGGAAGAGTCCACAGAACAAATCTCATGGTATTTGGATTGCTCATGGGCTAAACAAGGTAAGACATCCTCAGGTTAAGTACTGAGCTGGAAGAAAAGCCCCTGCCCTGTGACAGCACTGCCCAGCTGGCCTCTGCCGTGGCACTGCTCCCTGGGGACCTGGCCCTCCACTCCCACACTCTCCAGAACACTTCCATGCTGTGGGACACTGAGCTGGAAGGAATTGTCTGGAAAACAGGCCCCTGCCTATATCAAAGGCCTTCCAGAACAATTGGCAGCCCCTGTCCAAAGCCTTGTGGCACCACACCTCGTGCAATCTATTATTACTCTTTAAATAGCCCCAAAATGTTGGGTTTTTCCTTTCCTGTAAACTGCCAATTACTGACAGAAACACTGGGCTTCTCTTGACTTCTCCAGGGTTAATCTTTCTTTCCTTGCTCATGCCTGCAGTGTTATATTGTCACTGGGAACTGAGCAACAATTAACAATTTATGTTTTGTGGGAGCTTGATTCAACTTGGCTTATAGCTTTTTTTCTATGACATTCTCAACAATACATTATAAAATACTGACATATTTTTAAATAGTTAATCTTTTACTAGTTTTCTGTGTTCTGAACCATGCTCAGCCCCCAGCCATTTCAATAATGCTTCAAGGAAGGTATATACTGAGAACACAGAGGCAATTATGTTAGTCCAACAGCAACCTGATAAAATATTAACATTTCTTATGAAATTTTTCCAGAAGGAAGGAAAAAAATCATCACTAGCGAGAAGCTTTGCAGTGGGAAAAGCCTTTTTTCAGCAAAAAATTGTTAAGTAACACCATTAAATATTGAACGATGCTGAGGTGTGTCTGTACACAGCCTCATTTCAGCCCAGTGTGATGCAGATTTTATTTCCTTCTCTGCAGAAATCACAAAATCCTGTTTTAAACCATGATGGAAGAGCCAATCAGATAAGATTTGTACCTTTCCACTATACTTTTATGATTTGTTAAGTTCACTGGAATGAGTAATACAGTGTGAATAGAACATTTTAAATACCCCTTGGCAGTCACTGAAGTACAGTAATAATTTAAAAGATACAGGAATCACCAAACTCCATGTGCAGCTGGTGCCACATCAAACCAAAGGGAGCACTGTCTGGGTGATTTTCACCTCTGCACTCCCATTTTGCATTTCACCAGAGCTGTTGAGAATAAATAAATAATAAATTGAACAGCAAAAAGCAAGTCATTCTGGGCAGCCTCTGGCAGCAGTTTGCTCTCTTAATGCTGTTTGGTGAGCTGGAAGCATCCAGCTCATTTCCTAAAGAGCATTTCCTGCTTAGGTCGGGGCTCTATTAATCTGTTCAAGCCAATTCTCTACAATCCAAACCATCTGTATTTGGGAAGATCGTGGTTTATTTGGATTCTCTTTGTGTCTGCTGTCAGGAGATGATTAAAAGTACGAGGGATTTAGAGTGTAAAGTCTCTCTACTGGCCTGTTACAGTGACCTTCTAAGTAGCATCTCCCAATATTTGGGTAACAGCTGGTACAGTTAAGTCCAGCAGGGAAACAAAGAGCAGCCACGGTTGCTGGAAATGGCTGAGCTTTGGCAGCGCAGAGTGGCTGCGAGGAGAGGGCATGGCAGAGCTTTCAGGGTTTCACCAGGGGTTCCGCTGGCAGCTCCCGAAGGCTCCTCGTGAAACACACAGCAGTGTTCAGGTAGCACTTTTGTCTCAGGAGTTTCTAGGGAAGCAGTGAAGCAGTCCCTGGAGATGTGGCCCAGGGAGCCATCGCTCCACACTGTCCCCATGTCCCCATGCCCATCCAGCCCCTGCTGCTGAGCGGGGGCAGCTGCTGCTCCTCCAGGCAGGCGTGCTGCATCCCCCACTGCCACTGCTCCCCTCCTGCACAGGTGGATGGAAAACTGCCAGCCCCAAACACGCTAAATCTATTTTTCTCAGAAAATTGTAAATAATTCATGGGGCTTGGTTCTATAAAGAGGCCAGTTATAAATCATCCGAGCTGCACCTGGAGATTTCTGATGTCGGCATTATCACATGAATTACATCTCTCCAGGGCCATCTATTACTGTAAACACAATTCCAAAGAGGAGTTATGCATGTGACATGCACAGGCAAACAAACAAGCAATCTTCGGCCTGGATTTGATACTAAAGCTTTGCAACCCAACTGAGCTGTTAGAGGTGCTAATTTTCTGCTCTGGCCTCAGAGATCCCTCCACCCTGCTCCTGTACAGGTGTACTTTTCCCTGGGGAGCACCTGTAGGTGGGAATGCGGGTGGACTGTACACCACCAGCAGCCCAGTGCGGTGAGGTGCAAGGGAAAAGCCGTGAATGTGACTTTAGAGGGACATGAACATGTGCTGCAGAAAAGATCTGGATTCTGAGACTTCCATGTATCACCACCTTTACCTGCTGGAATTACAGTCCAGTTACAGATGTTGAATTACAACAACTATTTCTTTTTCATTCTGCCCTTCAGAAACCAACATTCTTATAGGAACATGTAGGTTCCTGATGGTTTCCACCTCCTGGTGTCGGCACAGAAAGATATGGGAGGCAAAGAACTGAGGTGTGTTTGTGGACTGAATGAGAGGACTCCTGAAATCCTGGTTTTCCACGGCATCCAGGGGATGAGAGCTGGCGGAGATGCTTCTGTTAAGGCAACCAAGTAGGTGAGTGTAAAGCGGGGGGCCAAAGCTACATGCAGAGCTGGGGATGATCTGCTGAGCTTGGAACAAAGAGGAATCAAAGGGAATGTATCTTGGAGAGAGGATGTGGAGTGAGGCCGGTGCCAGGTGCTCCTGTGGGCTCCACCATGCCAGGGCTGGCCTCGGCCAGGCAAACAGGAGCAGTCTGGCCGTGCTGCTGGGGAGCCCCTGCGCAGCCCAGCCCCGCCTGCATCACGTGTGTTTATGGCCAGGAGGGACCGGGCCAGTGCAAAGGCTGATGTCTCCCCCGGCTGGACTTTAACAGCTCCGAGGCACTGCTGCCTGGGCAGAGGTCACATCCTTCCCGCCCCGCAAAGGGCTTTGGAAAGGCTGGCAAAACACTCTGGCCTACAGTCTGCTGTGGGGTCTCTCCAGAAAAAGGGATCTCCTTGTTCCCGTTCTGCTCGGCTCTGTGGAACAGAAAGAGGCTCAAAGCACCTGAGCACACAGGGGCAGGCTGCTGAAGCCAATGGCACTTGTCTAAGTGCCCAGAACAGCCCTGTGTTGGGCTGCGGTGACACATCTGTCCCGTGCCAGTAGCCTCACGTGCCTTTGATAACACATTGTGCACGTAAAGGTAAATGTGGCAGAGCATAAACGTGTCTGGGCACCGGTGCCATGGAACTCCCTCAACAGCCTCCACTTAAGCACCACCGTACTGCCAGGAGACAGCGAGAGATCATAAATGGGAGATTAGCACAGGGAGAGGCACGGCTGGGGACAGAGCCAGCTCAGGGGCACAAACCAAATCAAAACCTCATGCAGAGCTAAAGCGGGACTTGATTTTGCCCAGAAGTGCCCTCACTCCAAGGGCGCACGGTGTTTTGTTTCCCTAAAACTTGTGATGGGGAGGGAAGAAATGCCACAGTGAGCGACCACCTCCGACTGCTCTGGAGAGCCGCGAGCAGCGGGGGCTTCGCTCCTGCGCATCCCGGGCTCGCACCGGGACACGGCCCGGGACAGGGGCTGCTGCCCGCACGGGGACACGTCCCGGGACACGGCCCGGTCCCGCACGGGGACGCGTCCCGGGACACGGCCCTGTCCCACACGGGGAGCGCTCTCGCGGTCCGGGCCCAGCGGCGCCGCTCCCGCCCACTGGGGGGCGCCACCCACACGCTCCCGCTGCCCCCGCGCGCCAGCTCCGCGCGCATTCCTCGCGCGCGCATCCCTCGCGCCCCCCTTTCTTCCCCCCCCCCCCCGCGCGCGCATCCCTCGCGCCCCCTCACGCGCCCCCTCACGCGCCCCCTCACGGCTCCTCCTCGCGCCCCCTCACGGCCCCTCGCGCCCCCTCACGCCCGTCCCTCAGGGCGGTGCGGGAGCGGAGCGGGGCCCCTCCCGCGCTTTGTGCCGCGCCCCGCCCGCCGCCGTTGGGCCGGCCCGGCGCTCTCCCCGCCCCGCCGGCGCTCCCCGTCCCTGCGGCCGCGCTCAGCCCCGGCCCGCGGCGGCGGCGGCAGCGCGGGCGGCCCCCGGCGGCCCCGCCCCCGGCCCCTTTCCGCCGGGCTCGGCTCCCGGCGTCTTCCGCCGCCCGCGGGCCAGCGGCGGCAGCAGGAGAAGGCGGCGGCGGGGGCGAAGGCGGCGGCGGGCGGCTCGGCGGGCCCGGGAGCGGCTCCATGGCGACCGCGGCGACGGAACCCGTGTACGGGCTCTCGGAGGACGAGGTGGGTCGGCGCGGACGGGCTGGGTTGGGGTGTGCCGGGGCCCCCTCCGCGGGAGCCGCGGCTGAGGTTCGGGAGCTGGGCGAAGGTCGACGGTCGGTCCGGGAGGGCAAGCGTTGCCCGCCCCTCGGGGCTTCGCGCCCCTCCCGCAGCGGCCACTTGCCCGGGGGCGGCCCGGGCCGGGGAGCGCTGCCCGCACCCCAGGCAGGTGCGGCCGCCCGGAGCCCGCGGGTGCCTCGGTGGGGCCGGCGGCGAACAAAGAGCCGCGGCCGGCGGTGCTGCGGGCGGGGGCGGCCGCCCCTCTCCGCCTCCTCCCCGCAGCGCTGCCGGTGTCCCCAGGGGAGCGGCCGCGGGGCCGGAGCGGAGCAGCCGCCGGGCCGGTGCGCCGGGTACTGTGTCAGACACAGCCTGGCCCCAATGCAGATGGAGCTGATAAGCGGGGTAGGACCCGCGATAACTAATCACCGCGTGCCGGCTTTATCAGCCGATGTCTTCTGCAGAATCAAGCAAACCATACAGGCATTAGGAGAATAGTCCAGTTTACTTTAGGTGAATGTTAAAAATCTTACTTAATGCCCTTTTTGTTTCATTGCCTTGGTCAGGTGCTCCTTTTCTTAGGAGCCAGTGTCATAGAGCATCAGCAATGGGCAAGGCTGCATTATGGGCTGTGGTTTCAGGGTATCGGTTGTTAGGAGCGCATGTATATCTTTTATTTTTACAGGCGTGAATAGTAATTATAACAGCATTGCTTCCGGTTTTGTGGGAAAACTGCCCACTGACACTGGTGATGTGTCAGTCTGTATGTAGTGTAGAAGAAACATTAAAAACATCCTCTGCCTTGTGGAACTGACAGTGTTTCTTACCTGGGGTATTTCAGCGGCACCGGGTCTGGATGACTGTAATGTTTAATTCTCATTGGGAAGGAGGTTCCTGGGCAGGAGTGGGTGTTTTGGTAAGGGGGGGGGGTGTCATTCTGTTGTTGTTAAATTATAAAGCTGAGAGCAGAGTGATTGCAAATGCTCTGCGTGTGTGTGAAGGTAGGGGAGAGGAGAGGGCGTTGCAGGAGCATTGGGTGATGTAGATAGCGAGCACAACAGCAGAGGAGAACCTTCTCCTCCCTGGGCTGTTTCCATAAGCCTTCGCGTGAGCACAGCGGTGGCTGGCAGCAGTCCCCAAGCAGCTTTGGGCCAGCTCCGGTGCATTGCCTCACCCTGCAGGTAGCTGGGCCCGCTGCTGGGCCATCTGCAGGGCCCTGCTTGCTCCGGGGCTGCCGGGGGGCCTGCAGCAATCCTGTCAGGTCCTGGGCTCCAGAGGGCCTGTGGTGATCTTGCCTGCTGCTGGGGGGTTTGCACACGCTTAGGGAATAGCTAAAGGCAGTGGGGTTTGCTGTCCCAGAATGGGCATTCCAAGACATTTGGTTGGAGGTGCTTTTGTGCTTATATTAGCAAGTGTGATCTGTGAGGAGAAGGGAAGCCTGGAGCCACCCTGCCAGGTCCCAGGGAGGTGGCTGAGAACATCACGCTGGAGCTTGGCTGCTGCCTTTTCTGTTGTGCGTGCGCTTGGCTGTGTCTTTTGTCCCTGCCTCCTGCCTCGACATATGCTGGTACTTGCACAGAATGCTAAAGAGAAATGGATACAGGGAGAAATCTGCTGGCTGCTCTCACCTTGGCTTGGAGGTGGAGGGATCTTGGGACAGCAGGGGCTGTTCCTGCTATGATGCTCAGCCCCAGCAGATGCTGGGGACTTGGCCTGTGGAGCAGTAGGCAAGGAGATGTGGTTTTACCTCCCGAGGCAAAACCAAGCTGTTAGAAAAGGAGCTGCTGGGAAAAGAAAGGCTTTGGTCTCTCAGCAGTGACCAATGTCACAGCTGCAGTGATGACCACAGCCACACTGCCTGAGGGACAGCAGATTGTGCTTTGTCTCCAGCTTTGCTGTGCATCTGCTGATGCTGGACGCTTCTCAGGAAGAGCAGTGACCATCTAAAACTACAGTGGGAGTCCACAAATGGAAATAGGATGGAAGAAAGAGGGAAAAGGGTCTGAGGGAGGGGCTGGCATGGAGAAAGGTGCAGGTGATCCTCACAGCCTGTTGGGCTGTAGTTTCATGACCCTGAGAGCCTGACCCACTGTTGAGTCTCTAGTAACGGGCAGAGAAGAGCACGGAGGGAGGGGAGGATGGTCTCTCTCAGGAAGGTGGCTGTATGAAAGCTCTAGTGAAGGGAAAGCTCAAGCGGGCTGAGGAAGGTGTGCTGACAGTTCTTTGCATGCTGGCCTGTGGGTAATGACTTCCCTCTAGCATTGGCCTGGACTTGGCTCATCATTTTTTGGAAAGCAGAGCTCTATTAGCTGTGAGAGAGCTGTGAGAGGCTGAGTTACGTACGTGGACATATTCAGCCTATTCATTTCCTTTGTTCCTGCCTGGGTTTGAAGTGCAGTTTGCAGATCTGTTGTAGATGGGTTTTGGAGGGCTTTGAGTTGGCCTCGCACAATGCTTCCACTGCTGGCACATTTGCCGATTGGAAAATGCAGTGATTTACATGCGAGCCGGACTCGCTGAGTGGCTCTCCAGAGAGAGAAGCAGCAGTCTCTCCTGCAGAGCAGAGGCACAGCTTCCCTCCCGCTGCACAGCTGGTGTGTGTGCTAGGCGTGGAGCAGGCCCGGGCTGCGTGTGCCGGCGTGCCTGCAGATGTGGGCCTGCACTCGTCCCTGTGCGCGGGGCTGCCTTCCATGTCAATGTGGCTTCCTTTTGCCCGAGGACTCTGACAGGTGTTGGAACACTAGGCCTTTTGGGGATTTGGGGATCACTGAGTCACAGGGGATGAGCCAACCAGTGCAGTTTTTCATGGCAGATGATGTTGTGTTCATAGATCAGCCTCCTTGTAAACCTGAACCGTAAAGTGTTTTATATTAATTAGTTAAAATGAGTTGTAAATCAGATTCATACCCTGCCAATTTTTCACTCTTGGGATGACCTCAGCACTGGGCCAGGCTGCTCAGAGGCTGTTGGAGCTCCATCCTTGGGGCTGTTTGGGACTGTTGGGACACAGGCCTGGGCAGCCAGCTCTGGCTTGAGCAGGGGTGGGCCAGGTGACCTTCAGAGGCTCGTGCCAACCTCAACCTCTTTGTGATTCTGTGAAATAGTATTTATACGGGCTCCTAGAAGCTTAGGTACTTTCATGCAATCTCTAAATATCAGTGTATATAAAAACTTACCGCCCTTTGTAGTGGAAAATATTTGTGAATGAAGTGCACCTCTTGTTTGTTTCAGTTTGGGTTTCTTGAGAGTCAGATGTTGCCCACACAAATCCACAAACATTTTGCTTTCTGAGTGTCCTTGGATGGAAGCAAAACTTGCAGCTCCTTGGAACTTGTTTGCTTTAAAGAAAGTGGAACTTCAGAAAAAAGATCCTTGAAGAGTGTCTTTCTATACTTTAAAATATTAGGAGGAAAAGAGGTTCATATGTGAAACTGCTCTCTGCAGTTCCAGCATTCTTCTCTTTGAGTTCTGTTCAACTTCTGTGACTTGTGATTGAGTCAATTGGAATTAGAAGCTTCCTACTGAGATGACATTTTGTCATGCCTTAGAATTTGTCAAAAGGATCTTATGTTCCTGAAAATATCTCTATGTGTGAGATACAATCCCATATGCCTCAAGATAAATAATTCTGTGTGTAGTCACTGTAGCCTAACCTTTCATCACTGTTCTGGTGTGCTGTGCTGGGCAAAGCCTTGTGCCTGAAGAGTGAATCCTGAAGGATTTCAGGACCTCAGGAGCATGTGCTTCGCTTTACTGAGACACACTTTGGGGAAAGGGAAACAAACCCAGCTCTGAGTATGGTGGAAATGGTTCCTATGGACAGGAGAGCACAGGCTCACCTTTACTGAATCTGGCATCAAGGTAAGGAGTAAGCCAGGATTTGCTACAGTGGTGCTGTGGTGAAATGCAGCTCGTGCTGTGATGGATAAACTGTCTGTAAACTGTTTGAGACTGAGGCATATGGGAGGTTGGCTTTTGTGCCTCATGTTTACATGTTCCTGATGGATTTGTTGCTCTGGAATGATCTCCCTTGAGGGTGTCTCTTTCCCAGTAGTCGGGTATCATGTTAACAGATCCATGGGATGGGGCTGCAAAGGCCTCAAGAAGGTGTTATTGCTCATTATCAGCAGGATTTACTGGGGAGGAAAAGGGCTGTGATTTTCCCTCCCTCCCTGGACTTGGTGACAGCAGTGACATGTGGGAGTTCAGGGCCGGATCTCTCTACTTTGCATTTGAAGCAAACTATAAACTTTGGGAGTAATGGCAATGCTGAGTTGTTTGGGCAGTGTCAGTGTTGTAGATGGTTGCAGTTAGATTTTGGGTGACGTTCTCTGTTGTGTGGTCTCACGGTGAGGCTCTACCTCGCAGCTCACCCGGCTTCCACGCTGTGCTGGCACGGCCAGAGATGTTTGCTGAGCCCAGGCTGTCCCCACGGAGCCCCTGCCAGGACAGGTGCTGGGGAGGGGTTCCAGAGCCACGTCCCTTCATTCCCAGCTCATCTCCTGGGGCAGCACTGGAGCTCCGGGTGCTGTGGCACTGGAAGAGTGCTGCATGAAGGACCAGGGCACTGATGTGCTGGAGAAGCAGCTTGTGGGTGGCTGTGGCTCCTCAGCTGTGAGGTGGAAAGGGGCAGTGTGGGGAGGCCAGTCTGCCCAGGGATGTGCCCCTGGCCCCATGAGCTCCTGCCCAGCCCACTGTGTTCTTGAAACCTGGAGGCTTTATGTGAAAATACCCTTGAGTTCCTTGAGAAGATGCACCCTTTGTCACCACCACTGCACAGACCCTTTAAATGAGAGCTCTGTTGTTTCTGCTCTGAATATTTCAGTTACATAAAAGCTTCACTGTGCCATCTGAGTGTGAGAGGGGCCTCCCTTGGTCACAGCACTGACAGTGTCTTAGCAATAAGCAATTCAGAATAGTGACTTTTTTATTGACCCCGAATTGTTTTTATAGACTCTAAGTGCACTGACTTCAGGGCTAGCATGTAAACCTTAAATGATGATTAAAAAGTCCAGGTAAGGAAGCATTTCATAAATGACAGGGCTTGCATATCTACTTGTGTGGCAGAATATCAAAATAGGCTGTGGTTCTCAGGAGGTCAATAGATTTTTATAACAGCCTGCATTTTAAACCAGCTTTTGATGAGTTATTGGCATGTTTTGGTCACTAGCGCTGACACTAAGTAAATTCTAGTTTTATTATAAAATTATTGTAAAGACATTGAAGGAGGCTTGTAGTAAGATGAGGGTCTGAGGGAGACGAGGAATGTTAGTTGTAGCTATGCCCCCATTCAGAGATGCTGTGTCCCCTGGCTGTTGTCCTGTCCTCTGAGGGTGGTGTGTAGGTTCCGCTGCTGCCTTAGGGAAGGGGGATAAGCGGTCCTTGGGTGTCATGTGAAGGGCTGGCCGCTGGAGAGCGCTCTTTAACAAGAAATGGGAACTCGAGGTTTTCCTCCACTCCTGCACAGAGGCCATTTTCCGGGGAAGCAAACATGGACTGTGAGCCCCACACCTGTTGATGAGCACGCACCTCACCCCCGGGGCACGGCTTGCACTGGGAGTCACGGCTAAACAGATTTCTGACGGGATTTTTTGTGTTTTGTTCTGAAAATATCACCAGGCATGCTATGAGTGCTGAATGAGCTTATCTGTCAGAAGGGAATCGGTATTACATCTTAGGGTTTTGTGGGAAGAATTCACCCCTGCAGCTTCTGGGCTGGACTTGTATGTGCTAAGGACCTTCAGCTGGTGCTGGTATTTAATATTATATATTTAATATTGTATGCTAAGGACCTTGAGCTGATGCTGTGCTTATTATGTGCTAAGGACCTTCAGCTGGTGCTGGTATTTAATATTATATATTTAATATTATATATTTAATATTGTATGCTAAGGACCTTCAGGTGGTGCTGTGCTTGATCTGTGCTGAGGACCTTCAGCTGGTGCTTATTATATGCTGAGGAGCTTCAGCTGGTGCTGTGCTTGATCTGTGCTAAGGACCTTCAGCTGGTGCTTATTATATGCTCAGGACCTTCAGGTGGTGCTGTGCTTGATCTGTGCTGAGGACCTTCAGCTGGTGCTTATTATATGCTGAGGAGCTTCAGCTGGTGCTGGTGTCAGTGGTTGATCCCAGGATAGTTTACTTGTACCTCCACCCTGTACCTGAGTAGAGAAGTCGAGGCTGATGGCTTCTGGAGCAGCCCACCCAAATCAGTGGATTTGCACTGCTGAAAGAGAGATGTGGCTTTCTCTTGTACACCCTGGGACCACCTGTGGACAGCATCCCATGTCTTTGCAGGGCTGTTGAATTGTAGTAACTTCTGGAAAGGTGGTGGAAGTCAGAGGTATGTGGCACGAGCAGCTGGGGTGGTGGTGGAGGGTGTGTGTGAAGGGAGGGTAGGGCACCTGCTCTTTGGTGGCTGTAAGCTGTGACATTGGCTGTGTAGGTCTGCTGAATCCAGAGCTTTGGCTAAAATCCTGACCCTGATGAAGTCTCTGACAAGTTTGCCTAAAAGCAGAATGTTAAATAGATGAATTCCCTAACAAATAAGTGGAGTTTTTAACCTTTCTTTAAAGATTTCTTGAGTTGACCATTCCTGCTGTTTGTGGTGAAGGGCGTGGTAAGAGGGAGAAGTGGGGAGTGGACAAAACTGTGAGTTTGGGCTTTGTGCTTGTGCTGATTCAGCCTCATTAACAAAGCAACAGCTTTGCTGTGCAGCGATGAGCAATGGATGTGCTTCTTTAACCTCTGCTCTTGGTACAGTGATGTTTGAGGTATTATAAAATCTTGGCTATTGTTTGTAACAGTTGAGCTGAAAGAACTTGAAAATGCTCTGTCTTGGACAGGCCTTGCTTTAGTGAACTGAGAGCACACAGCAGTGGTGTAGATGCAGCTCCATTTTATAGCTGAGGGAATGGTGGCACTGTTTGGAGTTCAGGGTTGCAGCATCACCTCCCTGCCTCACTTGGTATCCTCATATGTGCCTTCCCCCTACCTCTTTGTTAAAAGGCAGTCTTAGTGCTAAAGTTTACACCCGTCCCACTGGGTGGGTGGACCCTTGGGATGGAGAGCTGCCCGATCCAAGGAGCAGTGAGTTGGGCAGCTTAGGTGCTGTGTGCCACAGTGAGAGGCGCGTTCCTTGCACAGCCTGCGCTTGTGTCAGTAGGATGAGTGCTGGAGGCACACATCTGGGTGGGTGCCAGAAAGACCTCTGCATTTATCCTTGCTGGCTGGTTGGTTTGTTTCAGTCTCATTTGGTCATTTACTATTTTATTCCTTATTTCCAGTGTCTGTAGAAAAACATTGAGTCCTCAGGGTCAGGTGCATTCCTGTGCATGCCTGGCCTGGGCTGTGTGTGAGTAACACCACTCCTGCTACCGTGGCCCGAGGAGGCACTTCTCCTTTCTGTTCCCTGCGGGAGGGAGCCTTGCAGTGTGGTTTTCCCTGGCAGGGTAGGCTGTCCCCAGCAATGCGGTGACACACCGGGATCCTGCCAGCGTCCGTGCTGTGACTCGCCGTCCCTGCTGTTGGAGCAGGGCGCTTTGGGAGCGCAGTGGGTGGGATGAATCTTGCTTCCTGCCTTCTCTGTCGGCAGCGCCTCCTGGCCGCTCCAGCCCAGCGGGAGGGCTGGTTTCTCCTGTGCCCGTCCTGCCGTCCTTGCCTCGGCTGGCTCCGGTGCTGTTTCTCGCCCCCAGCTCTGGGGCTGATCCTCTCCTACCAGTCATGCTGCTAAGAGGCTTGTAGGAGATGAGAGCATTGTCGTTGGAAACCAGCTATTCCCATGGCACAGGCAGCCTGAGAGTGCCAGAGGTGTGTTTTCCTTCCTCGGAAGCCGCTCTCTGGTTGTGCCCATGACATCAGGATTCCAGCAGTGCTGCTGGGTTCTCCCTGGAGGTGCAGGTATAGGGACAGGCTTCCCCTGGCCATCAGGGAGGCTGGCTGGAGGTCTGGAAACCAGAGCTGGATGTGGGCCTTTAGGAGACATAAGGGGCAGTGAACCTAAATGGATTGTTCTCTTTTTAAGGTATTACTATAGATATTTTTTCCAAATTTTATTTTTTGTACAAAGTGGATTATCCTGATGCTTCTGTTACCTCTCTTTTCCAGAAGCTGCCTTCTCATTCTGTGTTCTGATTAGCATGATAAAGAACATGTTGCATTTTCCTCCCCTGTGTTGAGGCTGAGATTTTACTTATCCCTGTTTTAGGGCCAGCTGCATCCCAAGGGTGGTGGCTGTGGCACTCTGGAACCCCAGAATGGGACAGGTGGTTGCAGCAAACGCTAGCAGACCCCCCCTGTCCTGCAGGTGCTGTGCTGGGCAGGTCTGACCAGGCTGGGAGCAAGGTCAGAGTTGTTTTTTCTAGGGATATCCTGCAGCTGTACTAGAGGTTGTGCCAAATCAAGTTGCAGTCAGGTTTTGATTTTGTCTTAACTAGTTTCTGTTGTAGTTTGAAAGTCAAACATTATAAACTAGACTGTGCTAAATGGTTACAGGAGGGGTGTGGATTACCTGCCAGGTCACTTGTCACCATGTTCCTGCATGCTCCTCATGCAAGATCCTGACAAGAGCCCCTTTGGAAACTGTTGAAACCATGGGTCCTTCACAACTGTTAGCGACTGGCCTCAAAGTCTGCAGAGTTAAGTTCTGGAGTTTGTAGCTAAGGTGTTTTCAAGTCCTGTGGTCACCTTCTCATATCATGTGCCTACTTGTGTCACTTTTTTTTTTAGAAAAAAGCCTCCCTCATTCATATTTTGGGTCTTGTGCTTTAACACAGACTAAGTCTTCACAAACCAAACTGCTGACCCCGGTGTGGTGGTGTGGTTTGATTTAGTTGCCCTCAGAGCATTGCTGTGCCTGGCAACTTTGGTTTTTTCACTGACCACTTTAGCACTTTTCTTAGTGTCACAAGTTCCTTACCAGCATTTTTGTTTTCTGATCTTTGGAGCAGATTTTGCTGTGTTCAGTATAAGCAGCTGCAGTATGGGCTTGCATGCAGGACAAATGCCATCTCATGGAATGTGTTAGGCTGTCTGTTGTTGTGGAGCCTCAGCCTATCTCCAGTGGGAGCCTGTTAAAGGAAGCAGTTCTGTGCCATTGCAGTTTGGGCTCTGCAGCTCCAAGCTGGTTTTCTCCCTTTGCTTTGTACAGCATGGTCACCATTTAGCAGCAGATTTGGACTTTGTGTAGATCATCTTGTTATTTCTAGAAGGGAGTGTGAGTTCATTTAAACCTGCCTGGAGGAAACTGAGTTTGTTCTTCAGAGTTGTGTTAAATTGTGTGACCCCAAGAGCTTTTCACTGCCGTACTTCAGTCACTGTAATATGCATTTGTGTTTTTGGAAGAAAAATCCTCTTCTTTATTCCCAAGTTCTTGACTGAGCCCTCTCAAAGTCCTTGTGGTGTCAGGAGCAACCAGCCCTGTGTGTACCTCATCATCTCTGCAGGTAGCAATGTGATACAGGGTCAGGAATAAGCAGGTAGAAGCAACAGTTTCTTTGCACAGCTGGTTGCTGTGGAAGCCGAGCCACTGCCTGTAAGTTGCCTGAGGAATTCAGCATTGCTGTGCCCTCTGCTCCCTTCCTGTTCTGCTTCTTTGAGGAACATGCATCTGTGCTTCCCTGGGACAAGGTCCTGCTCTGGGATGCTGAATGACTGACCCTATTGCAGCGCTTCTGCAAAACATGGATTCTGAATGTGCCTTTTGTTCGGGGCATTGAGCCCCAGTTTGCATCCAGAATGCCTGGCAGGACACAAAGTGCAGCCTTTGTTTTAGATAATGAGTGGTGAATATTTTAATGAGTGTTTCTTAGTCTAGTCAGTGTCAAGTACCATTTTGGGAACAAGTGACTGAGCTAACCTCTGAGCTTGGTCTGTCAACAATCCATTTATTGATAGAATTTCACAGATTTTGAAGGAATTTCCCATAAACAATTAATACAACAAAAAAACCCAAAACAAATGGCCACTCCAAATCCAACAACCAATGCAAGCAACACTCCAACCCTCCCTGAAACACTTCCAAGCCTTCCACGTCAATATATAAGCAGAACTGATACAAAGCAAAAAAGCACTCAGTATCACTATCACTGTATTTGTTTTACTTTGGAGTCTGTTCTTTTACAGTGTGTGAAAGACAAGCATATTCCATTAAAAGAAGAAAATGCCTTTAAATTAAGATAGTGCCTACTTATCCTCTTTAAAAGCACCTTCAATGCATGTATACATAGGAGAGAGCTTCTGCAGCTGAATTACTCAGTCTCCTGCGTTGGGCATATTCTTGTTAATATCCTTTTTTTTTCACTCCAATTATTTTTCACATGAACTTAAGTTCTGTTCTCATCTTTGGCTGTTTATAACATATCCTGTATGTTACTGGAGGAACTGGAGAAGAAGGGAAGAAGATTTGTCTTTCCAGCCAGGAGGGGCTGTGCTTGCTCCTGCTCACTTGCCAAAGTCTAGTCAGCCTTAAGCCTGGATTAGTAACTGAACAGTTTTCCTGTTCTTTGTGAGACACCAGTTCTCAGATGGAAGAGCCTGCTAGCCCTAGGCTATCCATTTATATCACAAATAAATACTTATAATGAACAAAAAGAGTCAAAGCTTTGTCAAGGGCTGCTGTAATAAAAAGGGAGCAGGAAAGGAAGAGGTAGAAGGAGCTGGTAGAACATAGTGTGCAAGTAGGTTGGAAACACCAGGACTACAACCAGGATCCAAAAGCCTGACACGAAATGTTTCTGGTGGGAGCAGATCCCTTCCCTGTTGGCTTGGCCTTTTCACTGGTTGAAGTGGCTTGTTTTTGTCCCCTAATCTGTAAGGGGGCAGGGGGGCAGAGGCTGTAATGGAGTGATTCTTCCCCCAAATGTGAAATTCCTGGGGAGGAAAGCCTTACTGGACAAGAGGTACTGCTAGAGGCTTTGACTTGTTATTCTTTTGGAAAAAGAAACTTAATCAAGATGAAGAAGAGAAGCCAAAGGAGTGAACTGCTGGAGTGACTGACATCACCACTCACTGAAATGTTAATGTGTTTGGAAGAATTTTTTCACCAGGGGAGGTTGGAAACTCATATGGTAACATTAATTATTAACTGCAGCCAGGAGCTGGAAGATCTAATTTAATTTTTGGTTGGATAATAGGATGATTCATGCAACAAAACAAACTGTGTCAGAAAATGAGGTGTCTCTGAAAATTGTCATTCCCAACTTCTGCTTTGAGCTAAAGCTACTGCAGGTAAGCTATTACAACAGCTAAAAAGTGAAAAGTACAGGCTGAATTCCCTGCAGGTGTCAGGCTGTGATCCATAGGAATTAGGAGTTACTGCCTTCTCCAGTCTGAGCAAACCCCCCTCCTTCAGCCTCTCTGCTTCTGCCCCCAGCACCCTTTGCCCATTGAGGCACAAGTGAATGCATTTTTCCAGCCTCTGTGGAGCAGTAAGGAGAGCACTGCCTCACATCAGACACTCCGTGGGCTGTTAGGAGAGGTGACTTGTGGGTGCTGGTGTCCCAAAGTAGTTGCAGTGTAGCCAGCTCTTCCCTCTGGCAAACGCTTCTCCCAGCCTGGCTGAGTGTCCGTCACCTCAGGGTACCTGAGGTGTACCTGAGCCTTGTGTCTTTCCGAGACTGAAGGAGTTGAGAGCTCTTTCAGGTTTTAAGGGTGACACTGGCATTTTCATGTCAGTTGGCATAGTTTTCCTTCTCTCAAGGTTTTTCCAGCAAAGCCTGTTTAAGGAGCTCCCTGTCCAGCTTTTCTCCAGGTGAAGCAGCCAGTGGTGCAGCTCTGGGCTGTGGGTGTGTGCTGTGGAATCGATCCCTGGAGTTATCTGGGTTAGAAATGAGCCTCCAATCACAGTTTATTGTTGGATTACGGTTTTATTGAATGTGTGTTTTGTCATTAAACAGTGCAGCCACTGATGGTTTATGGTCTGGAATCATTAAATATCTAACAAGAGTATAGATTGTGGTTACATAAACATGTTTGTGTGATCCGTTGGCAACTAGCTGGGCTAGCGGAGTGAATGCAGCTCCACTTCCCGTTTGACACAGGAGCTTTGCGTGCTCTGCCACACCTTCCACTAGCCCAGGTTGCTCCGAGCCCCGCCCGGCCTGGCCCCGAGTTGGGAATGGCATTAAGCAGAGTGACATCGCTGCTGAATTCGGGCGGGGAGTGGGTGTGTCTGCTGAGCGCTGGGCGAGGCTTTTGGATGCATTGGTGGATTTTTGTGGGAACTGATTGTCTGAAATACAGCATTACACTGGATTTGTGTGCCATTTCACACAGGAAAAAATGGAGATTATTGTATTAAGTGTAAGGCATAATTTTTCACTTTTTAGAAGTTTGAATGTTATGGGCCTAGTGCATTTCATGAAATCACAAAACACCAGTGCAAGATGTTTAATGTTTCTTTAAAAGAATAATTAAATTATAAATGTATCAGAGGTTCCTTTAGTGAAATATAAAAACCTTTGTGTTGTTCTAGAGCAGCTGCTTTGAAAGCAAGTCCTCCTGTGAGGTCCTTCTGTGAGTCCTTGCTGCAGGCTGCTAATTGGGAATTCAGACCCTTTCTTGTTACTGGACGGGGTTGTCACACATCCACTGAGGACATGGCTTTTTAGTGGTTCTCTTTTGCCTAGTAAGTTTTGAAGTACTGCTGGAAAGTAATGGATCCCCGTGGGCCCTGACCTGAGGATAATGAGGATTTGAAATTACCCAGCCTGCCTTGTTCTTTTGCCAGTGTCAGGGCCAGTGTCCTGGCACTGGCAGAATCCTACACAGAGAATCATCATTCCTTTGTTTTATGGTAGTTTGTGCATGTCAGAAAGTGGGGTACTTGTTGAAATCAAACCTTGATGTTTTAGTTAATCAGTTTGGTTTTTGTCTCCCCAGAGGGAAGGAAGAGATATTCTGTCAGATTTTCTTTAGGAATTTTCTGTTGAAATTCACAGTAAATGCTCAGTTTGGATGCAGAAGGCAGCACTGTGGTTTGAGCCTGTTTGTTAATGGTGTGCTTTGGCATTGGGCTGGGTGTCTGGACTCCTGGTCCCATGCACTGTCACTGGTGTGTGGGTACCTTTGATCCCTATGCACCACTCCTGGTGTCTGTGTTCCAACTTGCTCATTCCAGTTTTGTGTGCTCTTTCCTTCTGGTTTGTCCCCTTGGAGGAGCAGCATCGTTATAGTGTCCCTTTAAGACGAACTGGTGTCTTGATGAAATTCTGCCTGGTGGTTTTTTCTGCTGAGTATGCCATTCCAGCCAAGGAAAACATGAATATAGTCCCTTTTCTTTAGAGGTCTGAAATAGGACCTAAATCACTATTGTAAAACATTTACTATTTTTCTGTTGTATCAGCTTTTGAATACCATAGTTCTCCAAACTCTGCAGTTCTTTTAATGCTTTCTGGTGTTTGCTTCCTCTTATGATTCCTTCTGTGTGAGAATCCTTGCTTGGCCAGGAGTGCTCTGGAGGACCAGGTATGCTCCATGAACTGACCAATGCATTTCAGCCAGGAGGGTCTTTATGATCCAAACTGCATAGCCTTCTTTTCTCCAAAAGCTTTTAGGTTTAGTTGCTCAAATTTTGTGATCTGTGGAGAAAATAATGGGGTTTTTACAAATGCATTGCATCCTGCAGCAAGGGTTGAGAACTTTGTGGGTAAGGAAAGGCACAGTTTGATTTACTCTTGGATTTGGTGAGGAGTGTGATGAACACATGCAAGAATCAAGTTCTGAGCTGGGTTCCTAGGCTGCTTGTGGTGAAGCTGAAAAGAGATTTTAATGTTTGAGCCAGATGAGTTGTAACCAAGTGACCTTTTAAGTTTGTTTTCTGTGCTGAACTTGCAGAGGCGAGTGGAGATTTGGGTCATAGCCCTGGTGCATGGTTTTGTTTGCATTGCACAACTGAGATTTTATCAAACATTGTTGGCAAAATTGCCACTGATAATTTCAAGATTAGTAAGATATTGCAGGAATTACAGGGAGGCTTTCCACATTCTGTTGCTATGGCCTTTAGAAAGTCACTGTGATCAGAGATCGAGCTGTTTCCTTGGGGTGCTCTCAGCTGCCTTCACTGGGGGTGATGGTGACAGCCTGCCAGACAGGGCACCCCACTTGGATTCTCCCTCTTGGGCTGCCCAGCATTGTTTGATGTTAGGGAGGTGCCAGTCAGAACAGGATAAGCCAATTTGGGAATACTCTCTGCAGGAGGGTGTTGTGGAATAGCTTCCTAAAGCACTTTTTTTTCACTCAGCTATAAGTGGACTGGTTCAATCCACCAAATCAAAGTAAGAATCAGTTCAACTCTTCTGCCACTGAACCTGGTTTCAGTTGCTGGGAGATTAGGAGAAGCCTAACATGGTTACTAGGCTTGCTGTGGCCAACTCTGTCCCTTTGGTAGGTGACACGCAGTGGATTTGGCTTGGGAACTGCAGATCAATCAAGTGCAGGGTTGATTTATCCCCCGCAAATGGGGAGAATTCTGAGCAGTGTGTGTTTGGGTGATTATGGGTGTGTAGCACACAGGGCTCTGTGTGTGAATTTTCATTCAGGAAACCAGAAGTGCCACAGTTAACACACTGAATTAAAGGTTTGTTGTCTTTTCCATTTGGATTTGTTTTGCCATCAAAACACTGACTTAAAGATCTGTTATCTCTTAGTATGTTATGTTTTGCAAACTTTGAGATATAATGAAACTAGAGATGAGGTGCTCAGTGGATGAAACCGGATTCACAGAGTCTCTATGTGCAGGTAACATTCCAGTGGGATCTGGTTTCTCTCCTCGCAGTTAGTGGAAATTTACCTCTCTGGCGCCTATCATGGGTTGGAATCAAAAATGTCTCTACAGAGAGGGAAGGGAAAAAAGCAGCCGAACTGAACCCGACCGACACTCCCCCACCGTGACTCAGGTGAAGCTCTCTCCGGTGAAACCCAAGCTCGCCGGCCTTTCCCCTCGTTGCCTTGGCGATGGTCATTTATTGCCGCCGTTGCTGAACTTCCGCGTGTGCGGGCGGAGGCGGCGGGCGAGCGGCGGTGCCTGGCGGGGCTCCTGGCGCGGGGTCGGCGGTAAGTGCAGCTCTCGGTGCCCCTGTGCTGTGACTGCGGGGGCACAGCCGGGCTGGGCTCACGGGCTGGGCGGCTCAGAACGGAGGGGCACAAACCTGCCCGCCTCGGGCTGTTTGACTCGGAGACGCGTTTATATACCTTTGGAAAAACACGTTAAATGTTTAATCTTCCTGGTCTGCGTGACAGCTGTTCAAATATTGGCTTGCATTGATCCAGCCGTTGTGCCTTTCACACTTGTCTGTTCATTTAAACGAGTCAACCTTCTAATTTTATACCCCCATCGATTGTTATTTTCAGGCTGTTCTCTTAATGCGTACGCTACATGTGTCATGGGATTGTTTGTCCTGTTGGAAGTTGACATCTGCAGCTTTCCTTCTTACACCAGGCTGGATTGCTGTGGCTTTCTTTTCTGTGCAATACAGATGTGTATTGCAAAGCTCTTTCAGGTTGGTTTTACAGCACTTCTATGTCGGTGAAGCTGGTGCTGGCTGAGCTGCGTCTCCTGGATCACCCTTTGAACAGGCAGCATTTCACTCTGCCTGTAGGGGAGAAAGCAGCTCGGGACGCTGTGTTTGGCCTTCATTCTTTCTCTCTGCTGTCACAGCTCTTCTCTAAACTCCCCAGCTCCAGGGTATTTCACTAATCCAGGGGAGAACTTAATAAGTTTTCTTTATGTCAGTACTTTAATGCGTCTAAGAAATTACTTGGCTTTCCAGAGCAACTGGAGAAAGTGAATGTGGTGTGTGTTTAACAAAGAACTAACAAAATCTGAATAACACAGATAAATATATGTACAAGGGTCTACTAAATCTGGAAATACATCTGTTTTCCTTCATCTTTTCTGAGGTGAATTGAGGTTTGTTCACTGTTGATGAAGTCTGGGTTTTGATCTATAATAGGCTTCCAGTTCCACAGCTTGGTTCCACCTAAATAAGCTGAGTCCTCTGAAATGGCACTGTGAACTGCAGCTAAGAGACCACAAACTGTGTAGAGGTTCTCCTTCAGCAGAGAGGAGAACTCTGTAACCTTTGGCATGTTTTGGGAAGGCAGGAATACGTAAACTTCATGTTAATGATTGGACAAAGCAGAAGTTGGTGTGGACGTGCGGCGCAGCGGAGCTCAGCACTAATAGGTAACCAGGCCCTTCAGGGCAGGCTGCTGCAGCAGCTGGGGAGGCCGTGTTTGGGGGCAGGACAGGAGCGTGGGCAGGGACAGCTGCTGGAATGTCTACAGGGAGCTGCCAAAGTGCTGCCAGCCCCACCGCCATCCCCACCTGCACACACAGCCTCTGTTCCCAGCAGCCAGTGGATTGAGTCACAGTGCTCAGGACAGCGCTGCTTGGAATCCCTGCCTGTGCTCTGCACTGTAGGGGCCAAACCCGAGCGAGGCAGGAATGGAACTGCAGCATCAGCTCTGGGGCTGCACTGAGAACAGCCTGGCCTGGGGAAGCAGGAGCCACCCAGGGTAGGGAGTGGCAGCACCTGGAGCCCCTTCTGGGCTCAGTATGCTCCAGGCAAGGCTGAAATAGGATGGATAGAAAAATGTCTCTGTGGGGTGAGCTGAACTTCTCTTTCAAACTGTGCTTCAAAAAGCAGCTTAGGATATGTGCTTTACAGAACACAGGGAATTCAGTGGAACACAAAAATTGCAGCCAGGTGTTCTCTTCCTGCACAAGTGAATATAGTTTAGTCTCATCACCAGAGAATTTCTTTCTGCTGTGTAGTTTCAACTCTGGACAGAACCAAGGATTCTCCCTTGACAAATGACAACTCAAGTGGCAAGTGGCTTCTGAAGACTTGTCTCTCCTTAACTGTTCCCAGGTTGCCGTTTCCTGCATCCTGATCTCTGTGATGCTGCAAGGAGGAGAATTTGGCTGCTCACGGAAGGATGGGGTGGGATGATAAGCAGATGGGGGTGGGTGCTGGGTTCTTGGGTGCAGGAGAAGTCAAGGAGTATCCCAAGATTGTGGCCTGTAGTGTACAGTTGTCTCCACTGCTTGCTGACTCAAAGGATATTGGATGGTCAGAAGATAGGAGTTTGTGTTGAGAAATTGCTCTTTAAGAGCTTGTTAGGTGATTGATCACTGATGGAAGTCTCAGTCAGGGTACTTGACTGCCAGTAAATTGTGCTCTGCAGTTTTTGTGTGGAGTGGGTTGTGGTCTGGACTGTGAGTCTGTGTGTGTGTGCAGCAGTGTCAGTTCATGTGGGACCTGAAGCTGTTCAGCTGAGGGCACTCACAGTTGCACCATTGCTTCTGGCATCTCTTTCCTTTTGAAGGTATGGCTGGGCTAATTGAGCAAGTGCTTTTTTAGAGTGCAGCAGGGTGTCTGTGGTGGGTCAGCCACGGGTGCTGGAGGAAGCCCTCATTTCCCTCCGTGTGGCTCCTCCCCAGGGAGCCTTGCTCCTGCCGTGTGTGTACCTGCTTCCCTGCCTCGAGTCCCGCAGAGCTCGGCTCTGTCTCTGATCAGCCTGGTTACCCTGCTTTGCTGGCTCTTGTTTGTTTACTTGAAAATTAGGACTCCAGCTATATACTTGTTATCCTTCAGCCTCGCTGTCTGCCATGTCAGATCCCCACTTCTTAATCCTCCCGATCTGTCTCCTTATCCCATTCTCTGCTTTATTATTTGGGGTTTGAATCCTGGGTCTTCTCACACAGAATTTTTCTGTGGTTAGTGATCCTGTCATGGTGCCCTGGGTTTATAACAAAAACCGACCAAAATCCCAATTTTCTTTTGGAGTCTTTTCAGAGAGGGCTGGGTGGAAACCTGCATCAGGTAATTGGTACTCTGTGAGTCTCAGGCTGTGCCCAGCCAAGCAATCCTTTATCTGATTTTTGGTGGACAATGAGGTGAGATCACCTCACTGCTGCTGTAATCATTTAACTCCTTTTTTACCAAGACACAGCACACTTGGAAATAAAGGGCGAAATTGAGATACAAGGAGTCAGCAAAAGTTAATGCATATGGTAGACCTCATCACTAACTGAGGAGGTGGTTTAATTTTTTTTTAAACATTTCATATATGTGTATGCATATTGAAAATTGGAGCAAACATTTGCAAAAGCACTTGTTCTGCTTGTTAAATTGGAATATTGAGTAGGGGCTGAGAGCCTTCTGGCAGGAGGGAACAGGGTCATAGGTTCTGGGATCCTTAAAGTGGATGTGACCCTTCAGGTATGTTTCTGAGCATCTGTTTAGATCATCTACAGCATTATCTTTTGTATCTTGCAGAACTCAATTGGGGATCCTCCAGCACTGGGACCTCCTCTTGCATTTTTTTCTCTTTCAAAGATGGTGGGGGGATTGTTTGTTTGTGTTTTTCTTTGATTTCTTTTGAATCGGTTAATATGCAGAGGTGCCCTCAGGAGGAGGAAGATGCCACTCTAGCAAAGTTGATGTTGGACTTTGCTAGAGGGAATCTGAGTAGCACTCAGATAGAAACAACTATTGCAACTTCCCCTGTAGTTCTACTTCAGTGAGCTCTGAACAGTCTGAGTTTTTGCTTGTGTTTTATTCTATGCTCTCTTCTCTTATTGAAGGAATTATCTTGATCACAATTTGCAAGTTCATTGCCTTTTGTATATTAAAACTGCTCTAGAAAACTGGGCATATGGTACTTAGGAAATATCTACTATTGTGAGTCCATTGGATTGTTCTTTTTCTCATGCTGTTTTGTCACCTCTCAGGTAAGCTTTGGGCTCTTTTGGGGAAAAAATCCTGTTCCCTAATTAGAAAGTAACTGTGTGGTGTTAAGTGCTGCTGGGGAGAATACCAAAGGCCAGGTTTACAGCAAGGATTTGTGTCTCAAGTGTTGTTTTGCTGCAGCCCAGTTCCTCAGGCAGGACATGTGCCAGGGTGGAACTTGCCCTGAAGACAGGTTCAATGGGACTGTTGTTTTCTGATCCTCTGTCTGTGCCTCCTTCCAGAGGGGCGAGTTGGGCTGCCCGGGTATGGCTTTACTCTGGGGCTGGTCCTGACCTTCCTCACGGTTGGAAAAATCTGTGCCAAGACAGCTGACACAAAGCTGTGTCTGGCTATCAGCTGCCTAAAGCAAACAGACCAGGAGAAACCTGTGGGAAAGTGTAATTGTTTTCTGAACAGGCTTCAAGGAACAGAGTCTCAAGTTACTGTAATTGAATCCAGTATCTTGCAGCTCTGGGAGGCTTATCAGAGGAGAGAAGGTATCACTGATATGGGGGACTGCAGAACCTGTTTCTGTAGAAGGCTTTCCAGGTTTCGTTTTGGTGGCCTCTTCCTGTTGCTCAAACGCAGTGAAAAAAAACCAAGGTGGAAAAAAGGCCATTTTTACTGATGTTCCTCAGGCGCTTCGTGCAGTGAAGTGATAAGCTGAGCATCAGGCTGATGCTCCAGTGATGTGCATCTGCAGGACTTGCCATCTGTCAGTGAACGCTGATTTTCAGCTCTCCTCGTACACCAAGGTGGTGAGACAGGCTTAAAAAATTCATTTTAAGTATTTATTTTTAACTGTGCATCCTCGATTTTTACACTGCAGACATCTCTCATTACTAAAACGTTATGAATAATTTCCCTTGTGTTTGAAGAGTTTCAGTGTCAATGCAGAATGAATTTGTGGTATATGGATCACTCAGGATGTGAAATGGCCCTGTTCAGCAAATACTCTTCTGCTTTTATTGCGATTATTGTTACAGTATTATTGCTATGATGTTATTACTGTTATCTACTTCTGCTCTGCCTTTATTGAACTCTTAACAGCTCTGACTGGAGTCGAATACTCCTCATTCAGATAAGCCTTCCAAGAGGTGGTTCTTTTCCAAATCCTCCCTAGGACAGACTCCTGCTATCTGCTAACCTCTTGCCAGCTGCTGATCTGCCAAATGGCATAGAGAATAAACATTAAACCCATTTCTTTTCTGTCGCAGGAGGAGTCTCGAATCCTCAGGGTGAAGGTGGTTTCTGGCATTGATCTGGCCAAGAAGGACATCTTTGGAGCCAGGTGGGTGTTGTGCAGTGCCTGTGATCCTTGGAACACGATCTGGGCAGGGCCAGGGCCCTGCAGGTGCTGGGCGTGCGCTGGCACAGCTGCCATGCAGCTCTGGCGCTCCTGCCCGCTCCCTCCCTCCGCTCTGCCAGCCCAGGAAGCAGCTCAAGGCCAGGCTTGCAGAGCCCAGCCAGGTAATAGCTGGGGGACAAGCTGGTTCTGAAGCTAAAATGAACCCAAACCCAGTCATTTTCTTTTTTGACGGTTAATTCAGGCTTGACATTCCTGCTCTCTTAAGCCTAAGCATGACAAAGTGCTCTGCTGCAAATGTTCCAATCTACTTAGAAGGGTTTTATCTGTTGGAAATTAGTGGTAGCCAATTTTAGCTTTTATTGAAATGACTAATTTCTTAATGTATGAATGAACGTCCCTATAGGTTTTCCTGTATTTATTTAATGATGCTTACAAATTGTTCATTAGTTTGTTTATCTAGCTTAAAACTACATGAAAGCAGCAATTAAAAGTTTAATCAACTTTAGTATTTTGGGTGAAATTTGCAACAAGCATTCCTTTGGTAGCTGTGTGCAGAATATGGTATGCCAAAGCTTTTTTATTTTCTTTCTCCAAATGTGTTGTTTTGAAGAACAGTTTTTGATGCTGACCATAAGCAACATAACTTTTATCTTTCAAAATGCATGAAGTTAAATCTAAGTGTAGTTAGTACTGAATCCTATTGATGCGGCCGTTAACATATTTTAAGGAAATTGGTCTCAAGATCAGTAGGATTTCCATAAAAACAGAGTTCAAAACATACTCCCTACATGTGTTTTTAAATTTGTTTGAATCTTTGAAATGAGTTAATGTTCAGTGATTTGAAAACACGTTGGCATTGCAGAGCTGTGGCCCCAGCAGCTGCTGTGCCTCTGCGTGGTGGAGCTGTGCAGGGCTTCAGACTGGGGCAGAACAGTTACTATGTTCCTGCCTGACTGTGAAGCATTGGCTACAAGGTGTACATTGTGTTTTGCATCTCAGTGGGAAGTTGTGCCCGCTTTTAATCAACTTTACCATTATAAAACACTGCTGGTGGGCTTGCAGAATCTGAAAGGCATTTCCTTCTTGATTAAATCTAAGGAAAGTCTCTTACCGTGTGGAGCGCTGGAGAAACTTGTACTTTTCTTCTGAGGATTGTAACAGTAAAGAAATCTCAGTGCTCTTGAGTTTGATTTTCTTGGGCTTCTTTTTGACTTAGGAAATCATTTTAATAGCAAGTAAGGATATCTTAGGACACTCAGGGGAAACCACCTTGCTCTCCACAGCAGCCTGACAGGAAAGTGCTGCCAGGTGGGGGTCAGGCTCTGCTTCCAGGGAACAAAGGGCAGGACAAGAGGAGAGGGCTCAGATTGTACCAGGGGAGGTTTAGGTTGGGCATTAGGGAAAATGTCTTCCCAAAAGGGCTGCCTGGCTCTGGCTTGGCTGCCCAGGGCAGCGGTGGAGTCCCCATCCCTGGCGGGATTTAAAAGCCAGTTAGATGTAGCACTTGGGGACAGGGCCTTGTGCTGGACTCAATGATCTTGGAGGGTTTTTCCAACCTCATAGTTTGCTATGTTTCCCCTAATAGTTCAGAAATTTATGGAATTACAGCTGCAATGACACAGAGCAACTAGAATGTAGAGTGCATTAGTAAGTGTGAGCACCCTGAGGTGATGGTTAAATGTGGGGCATTTCATCTGCATAGGTGCAGTGGAGGTGGGCACAAGGGGCTGGTTAGTGTAGATGTAAGTGGGGGTCTGTAACCTGCTTTATATTTTGCTCTGTAAAATTACAAGTCTGTGATGTGAACTGTAGATACTGCAGATTGGGATTTTGTGAATTTAGTGTCAGCTTACATGTGTGAATGTTTGACATTTATTTCCTTCCAACTTCTTAATTGAAGTGTCTTAGTAAATTTCATACAAGAATCCAGGTAGTGGCTGAACTCAGATTGTGTGTATCCTGTAAAGATAGAGCTGATGGGGTGCCTTGGCTACTGTATTTTGCCTTCTAAATGGTGAAGTAAGTGAAAATTTGGCTGTCTGGAAGTTGAAAATGTAAGTTGCTTTTCAGTTAAAATTGCAGATGTTTTCATTGTCAGGGAGCTGTGCTTCTAATGGCATAGGAGTTAGTTATGGGTTGCCTCTGGATTTATTGCTTTTACCTGCTCTTTTCTGAAAAGCCCTTTTTCTGGTTTGATTTCATGTGTCCAGGACCCATGATGGAGCTGGGGAAGGCAGGCTCCAGGCTGCTGGTAGGATTGTAAGTCATGCTGTATATTCCTTTTGTGAGCAAGGCTCTTGAAATGTGGCTGAATTCTTTAATTCACGTGTGTTCTGTCACTGTGGTTCATGATGGGAGGAGAGCACATGTGGCTGTGGCTTTGCAGGTGACAGAGATGGCAGATGTTTACCCTGTACTTATTCTTTTAAGTCTGCTATCACTTTTCTAGTCCACTTTGAGTTATGGTATGTCTGGTTTTAACTGTTGGAAAACTGGATCTGGAGCTGTCTTCTCCAGCATGTGTGCTGCCTTGGAACTGGATTGGCTAACAGCCTGTTCCCCTTCTGGTACCGATGGCTCCCCTGACGAGCAGAGACAAATCCATTGAAGGGAGGTGCTATCATAAATGAATCAAACAATTAAAAAAAAATAATCTGGCTCCCGAATGCCTCTTCAGCACTTGCACATGTGCCAGAGGGAGAGTGCTGCGTGCGTCCTGGCCGAGGGAGGTGCTGGAGGGCCTCTGGGACTGAATTCCCAGAGCCACTTGACTAGAGGGCAGCTGCTCAAGTAGGGGAGAGTTCATACTCTGTTGTTGCTTTTCCTTTTCCTAGCTGATTTGCAGTGGAAGTTTGTCCAGTGTAGTGGAAATGAAATGTTATTACCAGTGTGGGGAGGGAAAGAGAGCAGCAAGCCCACGTGGCTCATGCTTTTCCTGGGAATGAAGTGTGCTCCCATGAAAGCCGTGGGGTGCAGGGAGCAGCCGGGGGCAATGCTGAGATGCAGTCACTGCTGGCTGCAGAGCAGAAGTATGCTGGATAGTCGATAGTTTCGTTCGTGAAACCGTGATGTTGATGCCCATACAGGTGTGTGAAATGAGTATTGGGCTGCCCGGTGTGGGCGCAGGGTATCTGTGCATCCTTTACATCGGGGCGGGCGGGCCCGGGGCTGTGCCTGGCAGCAGAGGGTGCCAGAGAGTTTCCGCAGCTTCCGCCGCCAACCGGTACCTGATGGCTTCCGACCGAATTAGGCTGTCAGGTTTTCCACCAAAATCAGCAGCTTTTTACCCATTCCTACATGTTGTGGTCTTTAGGATGCACTGGGTATATATTTCAGGAGCTTTAAATGGAGAAATGCTGCTTTTTCGAGGATGTGGTCTTGCTACTTAATAAGAGGACTTGGTAATAATTCCTGACAGTTATAATGTCATAGTGAAAAACAATTCTCATCAGATAGTTGCTTAATGGAAAAATTGTACAAATACAGAAACATAAAATGTTTCTTGTTGCTTGAAGAAAGGAAGCTTCTGCATTCAGCTCCTCAGCTTTCCCACCTGCCTGCTGTCTACTGTGAGCTGTGAGATTACCTGAATCTGGTATCTTTAAAAGAAAAAAGGGGCATATCAATAAAATCATCTAAGGAAAATATTTTGGTCTGAAATATTTAAGACAGAACTACTGTGCTGAGCTTTTCCCTTCCAAAAGCCAGGTGTCATGGAGTTCTCTCTCTCCTTCTCCACCCCCGCTGGATTTTGGAACTTGTTAAGGTATTTTGGGAGTGTGAAATGGCATAGGAAGATCTATGCATACATCAGTCCCTCAGCTCCAGGGGCTGATGTATGCATATTCTGTTAGAGCATTCATTTAACCTTTGCAAAAAAAAATGGCCTCAGGGAGGAAAAAACCCCATATTTACACTTCCATCTGTTTTGGAAGATTAAAATATTCTTTATGCTCTGGGAGACTTCCAAGAGAGCAGGAGTACAAAAGGAATCCATCTCGTTACTCCTTATTAGAACATAACATGGTAAAGGAAGGTGGAGACACTGGAGGTGGGGTTTGAGGTATAATTTTTAACTCCTTTTTTCACCCACAGGCACTTCTTCGCAGCTGTCTGTGATGTGAGTCATTATCTCTAGCAGCTCTTTGCTAAAGCCTTGCTACATTTCTTGTAGAGTCAGAAGTGTGAGCCTTCCTTTGCAAAATAAAACACTAGAAGGGAAATGGGAGGTCTGTAAAATGACTCTGGGATTTGGTATGGAAGAATGAGATTTTGGGATGCTTAGGCACAATGGATTGCAAGTTTGACTTTTCGGTGAAGGATAAGGTAAGGTTTTGTTTTCTTTTCAGAAGTTGATGTTCCTTTATCCTTGTGTGATTGGACACTTTGTGTCACAGGACAGGAGACTTGTATGGCAGTGAGGTCAAAATCTTCCTTCTGTTTGAGAAAAACTCTTAATGGATGTTACTCAGTACAGGCAGAAAGATGAAACCCAGAAGGCTCGTGCTAAACTAAAACCAGGGGGCAAACACAGCCAGTGTGCTCTGGAGTATTCCTTGTAGTTAATTGCTGTGTATTCTTGTTGTGCTTCTCCTTACTGTGCAGGATGGGGAAGGTCACCGGGGGAATGGTTATTGGAATAAAATGACAGCGACTGTAAGAGGCTCTGCCTTAGAACATTGTTTTTACTGCTCTCCATAAAGCTTGGCTAGAAGTGTCTCATTATAATTCTAATCTTCTTTGAAGATGCGTGTTTTGGGAATTTGCTTAGTCACGATAGATCCTTATCTCTTTGGATCTAAAAGTGACTAAGCAAAACATTGGAGTTTAAAAAAATTTTGGAGTTTTTAAAGCTCCACTAAGTGCATGCACAGCCAGAGTTTCTCTAAGTATGATTAAATGATTCTGAAGAACATTTCCAGGTTCACAGGATTTCCTTTTGCCAAGCATAACCTGCATTTCAGCTCTGATGTTAACTGCTATCCAAGGGCTCCCATAATTTTGTGGAGACTCCTTGAGATGGATGTTTTTGAAGACAGTGTATGTCACTGATCTGAGTTTGTAAGAGTTTGGTGTTCTCGAAGGCATGGTGTGTGTAAAAGCGCATTTCCCCTGTACAGCCCCCAGTCTGCAGGTTTAGCAGCGTGTCCGTGTGCAGCAGGTCAGTCCCTGCAGCGCTCAGTACTGGGCACATCTGCCTCCACACCTGCCCACAGGTGGAGGGATCCCCAAAGCAGCAAGCCCAGAGCCCTCAGCCATCCAGTCCCGTGGGGAGGAGGTGGCCTGAGGTCTTCTGCTCTTCTTGGCAGAGATCTGAAGGTGCTCATTTTGGGGGTTTTTGAAACATTCAACTTCTCTGACTTAGGAGTACGAGGAGGCACATGCCTTAAGGGCTCAGTAAGGGTGTTGTTCTATGTGTACCTGCACTGAGGAGAGTGCAGCTAGGCTGGATGGAGTGAGGGGGTGGGAAAAGGGGATGGATGAAGATTAACTGATAGGCAAATAGCAGTCTCCTCAAGACCAGGGAAAGAATTGATTGGGATGTGGCTTTGAGAAAGAGGCTTCTCTGCCTTCATGTTGGAGTGTGCTGGTATTTCTGCAGCCAGAATTGCAGGAGCTGCTGATCAATTCTTTCAGATATGTGAGGCAGAAAAGGGGTAGCATAAAGGGAATGGTTCTGTATTTCTTACAGAAGCAAAATTATCTTGTGCAAGACTGTTCCAAAGGAAACTAGTCGGGCTATTTTGAAATGCAAAGTTTGCCTGCATGTGACAAGCCTGGCATTCACGCACTTGCATAACAAGTGTTACTAAATTTTATATGTGGGGAGGCGGTTTCAGCTTTTAAAATAAAAATAGAGCCATGTAGGCCTTGGTAGTTCCATTGTTCTTTTACATGTGCCTGTGCTCTCCACCCCCTTCTTTTAGAGCTTTAAATAAGTAAATAATACATCATGTCACTGGTAGAAGCTAGTTTGAGACTTGCTTTCAAAACTGTTTCAAAAGTATAGAGCAAATGCGATTCCAGACTCAAGTGAACAAATGGGACACTGTTCATTGGCCCCAGTTTCACACTGCTCTAAAGTAATGTGATTTTTAAAGGAGGCTGATCTTCCTTGAGATTTTTTGCTGGAGTTTTTAAGTCATCAGTGCTTTTATTGTCCTCCAGAAGAAGAGCTGGAAGCGTGCCTTTTCATGCTGAGATTCAAATGAAAGATGATAATTATATATCTACAGTTGCATGAGCTTTAAGAAAATGCCAGATACTGCAAGTTGACAAAACCATGGCAAATAGCTAATTCTGGATGTCTGAGGGATTCCTGAGGTCAGGAAAAGGATTTCTTAAACCCTCAGATTGTTTTGATGGCTGTTCTGCAAAACTCTCTTTGTACTAAGTTATGATTATGATTAATATAACTTTGATTATTAGCATCATTTTCTTAGGATTCCCTTTTATTCTCTAGAGAACTCTTACCAGTTTCAAGGTTCTCCTGATCTTGGCAGGTGCTGATGTTCTCTTTAGGTTTTGGCCAATCATGTTTGGATAGATGAGATTTGGTGCTTTTAATAATTTTCGATTTTGTAGCAAGGAGCATTTTAGATAGGTGTCCACAAATCAACTCTCCTTCATCTCCAGTCACTGGTATGATGGTGACTGGGCTCATTTCTCTTTTAAACACGACTTGGTGCTTTGAAATTTCTCTTTGTTGCCCTACGCGTAGGTTTGTTATCACTGTGGCTTCCCTTGGGTCGCCCTTTGTGCTGCATTGGGCAGCTCTCTGTCAGTCTGTCGTGCCCCTGTGTTGGTGCCCTGTTTGAGTGCTGCCAGTGGAACTCTGGGGATGTGCTAGCCATCTGTAATGTCCCCAGGCTCGCAGTTCATTTCCTGTGTCCATTTTCTGGTGTTACAGTGATTCTACCAGAACACCGTGTAGATTCCACTTGGACATTTCCTACATTAACAGATTCCTAGCAGTCCATGACTGCCAATTTGTTGTGCCACAGGTTTCATTAAGATGGCATTTTAGCCATCTTACACTGGTACTAGTGTAAAAATTGATGTAGAGAAAGTTTTCTACTTGTAGTTTTCTGTTTTGCGACATTTCCACATTGAATCCTTGATCCTCTTCCCCAGGCAAACCCAGTACTTTTCCTCCAAGTGACCTCTGCAGTGAGCTTTCCTAGCAAGGTGCAGAACTGTTAGTTCCACATGTCAGATACATGATGTTATCTGTGTGAGTGGAAGGGCTTCGTTCTGCTCATCCAGTGTCACTTTGACTCCTAAGCTTTTCCAGCGTGCCCTTTGAAATCCCCTTCTGTGCTGCGTTCCCGTGCAAGCTCCGTGCAGAGCTGGGCTGCCGCTGGGGCTGGGCAGCCCGGGGGCAGAGCAGGGCTGCAGGGCAGGGCTGTGTGAGACACTTCCACTTGGGGCAGTGTCAGCTTTCCTTGCTCTCCAGATCGTTTTGAGTAAACAAATGCATGTAAGTAAACAGTCTCAAATATCCAGTCCTTTGAGTAAACTCCAACTTCAACTTTGGGACCAAGAGCTTGGCTGCTCAGCTCAGTCTGACTCACTCTGTCCCGCTTTTAGAGCAGGCAGAGATGTCAGTAGTCTGTTCAGTAAAAGCAAAATTTCCTTACTGAAATTTGTAATAAACTTAATTATTCTCTAGTTTTTTTAAAATAGAAATAGATTTTAAAAATAATCTTTACCACTGTGCCACAGTTTTCATTTTCTGTAGGCAGAAGATTCTTCCAGGGTATTTTAGCACTAAAAAATTGCAGTATTTCTAAGGGTTCCTGAAAAGAGCATTGTCTAAGTATGGATTGATAACCCAAATCTGGGAGGATACCTGTCAATATTAGTATGGTACATGAGGCAATTCAAAGCAGCACCAGCATCTCTTTATAATTACAATGATGCTTTGCTGTCTTCTAAACATTGCTGCTTAATGCTCAACTTAATTGCAGATTAGGTAGATGCATTTATGTGCATCTACTGATGGGAATAATCAATCCCACAAGATGTCTTGTTTATTCTTGTTGCCACCTTTGTGGCATTTTGTATTCAATACATGGAACATCCAGTATAATGAACATGCAAGCGCTGCTTGTTCTGTAGTGATACTGTCACAAAATAGTTCCTTAACTTCAAAAAGTATCAGCATTTCAGTGACTTGGTTGGTAAATCTGAGTGTCTGGTGGTACTGTCAGTGTCTCTCATTGATACTTTCAAGAAACCTTGGGTCACCACCCAGCAGAGTGTGCTGCAGCCTTGAGAGGGAAGCACCAGAGCAGGTCAGGGTCCTGGTTTTACTCAGGCACCCATTTCCCCCCTTCAAGCAGAGGCTCTGCTCTGGTTCCACCTCCTGACGTTGTACCTGTGTGAGGTTCATCTGTTCTTACAGGATGCTCTTCTAGAGCACAGAACCATGGAATGGTTTGTGTTGGGAGGGGCCTTATGGGCCATCCAGTTCCACCCTCTGCTGTGGGCAGGAACAGCTTCTACTGCAGCAGGTTACTCTCTGCCCTGTCTGAATCGCTGCTGATGCTGTGCAGCTCGGTTTGATGGTTCAAAACAATTACAACCACTGCTTCCAAATACTTCCTGTTGCACTTGTGTCAGCTCCAGGGGTTAGCTGCAGCCAGTCTCTTCCAGGCTCCCATTTTCCCTGCCTGGTTTTAATGGAGTGCTACGGGCATGCCTGTGGGCAGGAGCTGTGTGGGAGCAGGGACAGAGCTGCAGGGAATGATCTCTGCTGCTATGGGCAGGGTTTTACATTCAAACACTCATTTTCAATGTGTCAGTAGCTTACCAGAGTTCTGAGCTTTCACTGAAGACAATTCCACTAGGAGTGTTTGGAGGTGCTGTTGTTACCCAGTTAAATGAAAAATTCCTTCTGCAATGCTCTTTGGCTGTACAATTGCAGGCCATTAAATCTGATGTCTTCTTTTACAGTGACCCGTATGTGAAACTTTCCTTGTATGTAGCAGATGAGAACAGAGAACTTGCTCTTGTGCAGACAAAAACTATCAAAAAGGTATGTGTATACTCTTTCTAATTCCATGGCTTCGGAAGGATTAAGAACACTGGAACACAATTGTATAACATAATGCAGCACTAATTAAAATCATTACATTCATGTCTAGCAGCTGGATAATGTGCTTGTCTCCTAAGCAAACTCTGAGAACAAGTGCCTGCATCTCAGTGTTGTCTGGCCTGGAGACTGAGCCTGATGTTGCATATTGTTCCCCAAAGCTTGGCTGCATCATTGACAGATTCTTTTTGCAAATTCTTATTTCATTGGAAGACATGGCTGAAATAAAGGGCTGAGAAATGCTGTTTTAATTATCATTTATCTGACTTCCAACAGAAATGATCATTCTGTTCAAAATTTCCATTTTCAAAGTATTTTCCTAAGGTGGAAATTTAAAACAACCAAGTACAGTCGATCTGAGGAATGACTGCATGGCAGTTACCTCCTTCAGCTCTGTAACTGTGTCTAACCCTTCACAAGTTTCTCATTTTTCTCCTTGTTTTTGTGTTCCTCAGTTGAATGGGTAACTTTGTGCAGCACTGCCTTGCAGGAGTGCTTTTGGAGCAGCAGAAGGAACTGCAGTGTCCCCTTTTTGTTCTCCTTTTCCATGTCCTGTATCCTACTGCACAGCTGGACTGTGCTTCTGGAAGTGCTTCATTACAGCCAAAGGGGTTAAATGCACATTGTTTCCTTACTCTGAAAAAATAAAGTTACCAGAAGAATATCAGCTTCATGTGGCATGATCTACCCAGGTTAAATTTCTGAGGCTTTTTGTTTCAGTTTATCTCCCTCCATAGTTAATACAGCTGTAAGGTTTGATTAATGCTCTGTGCTTCGTTTTGGAGCTGTGTTTGGAATGCCCTGCTGAAAAGGTTCTCTCTGAAGCAGACAAAACTGTATATGCTGTTTGCTGGCTTTGCTCCTGTAATGTGCTCAGTGTGTTCTTTAGATACCTGCTGGAATTTAAAAGTTCAGATGAAGATTATCCAGTTTCTTCAATTTCTTCACCTTGACTGTGCTGAGCTCCAAAGACTTCTACCTTTCCCATATGGAATATTAAAAATATCTCAATCTCTGAGAATGCCCAGTCTCCCCATTGAGCTCTGGTGTTCAGGAGCATCATTTCTCTCCATGTTGTCCTTTTCTGTGCAGGATTGAATGAAAACCCTTTTTTGACTACCCGAGGAAGGTCTAGCTCAGCTTGACTGCTGGCAGTCCTTGCCTTGTGTGCAGTGCTTGCCCTTTTTAGGATGTGGCTCTTCTTGAGGTTGAGTTTTTGTTATTGTTTCCCTGCTCATGTCCTGTATGGAGCCATTCCTGCAGTTCCTTCTCCTGTGCTGGCACTAAGTTTGCACTTTCTGACTCAGCCCACTAAGAGTGGGGCCTGTAAAGGTGGGACAGATTTCTGTGAGTTACCAGGCATTTACCAAAGACTCTGCTGCCTTGTCCATCAGATTTCCCTGAACTCTGTGGTTAAGCAGCAGTCAGAATGAATGGATTATCAATGGGCAGTAGTGCCCTCAAAACCCAGGTTAAGCCAGTGCTTTGTTGGGTAAATTGTATGTACCCTCTCTTGCAACAGCAGTAGCACTTGATAAATACAAGTAGTTAAAATGTAACATTGTTTTCCTTACTGCTTCATTTTAATTTATGTTTTACTGAATACATTGTGCTCCTTCAGGGAAAACAGCTGAAAGTTTCTCTGCGCCCACAAGCCCATCCCTGCTCTTCCTGTCATTAATTCACCTGCCCTTTCCAGTGGTCTTTTCTTTCAAGGAGTGTTTCCTGCTCTGCCATGAGCTCCTGTATTCCCAGTTTGTAGAGAGATGCAGTATAATCAGCCCTCATGCCCTGCATATGAGGAATCTCTTGGATCTATAGCAAGGAGTAAGATAAACAGCCAAGATTCCCCTTCTCTGCTAGAACAGAATTGTCGTGGGTGTAAAGCCAATTTTTCCTGTCAGCTCTGCCCATAAATCTCTGCTGTGTGAGAGCATGAGGGAATGATTTGGCATGAGCACAAAAACATTGGACATATTGTCCAATTGTTTTTATACTTACCCAAGCCTGAATTGCCCAAATTACTGTTTGTAGTTCTCATCTCTTTTTGTAAATTTATTATGTCATGCTTGAGCTCACTTCAGCTGGCAATCTATATGCACGTTCATTCTGTGCATTTTAGTCAGGTTGTTAAAATGAAAATCCTTGGGATGGGAGGACATTGGAAGAATATCTTACCTATTCCAAGGAATAACCTTTTTTGTTATGTTTTGGTTTTGGGGTTTCTTTTTGTTTTAGTTTTTTTTTTTAATTTTTCTGTTTATTTCACAGTATAAATCTGAGCATATTCTTGTAGCCCTTAAGTTACCTTTGTGTTTAAAAAATTCATCTGGGTTTAAATGAATCTCAAGAATGAAATGTCTTCAGATTTTATTTCTATAGGTTCTCAATGATTTGTCTTTTAATCATCAAATTCTATTTTTATTTAATGTCTATTTTAGGATCATCTGAGTGAAATATCCTCCCACATTTGGTTAACTCAATAGAAAATTTCTAGTTGGCAGTATATTTTTCAATTTCTTTTATTACATGCTTTTCTTTTATTTCACTAGAAAACTGTCACTTGCATGTATGTTTTTATAATTCACACCAGAAAATATAAACATTTGATGTAAATATTGTTATTTCTTTTACAGACACTGAACCCTAAATGGAATGAAGAGTTTTACTTCAGAGTAAGTTTCTCTTTATTTGCAGTCATTATTAGAACATGCACAGCTAATCTTGTTTTCTCTTTGTTTATCAAATAGATTGTACAGCTGATCTTATTGTGTATTTGTTTATATGTTTACTCCAAAGACCTGCTTGCCCTGATGTACTTGCTGTTGTGTTTCTGAGGGGATGGAATGCTCAGCAGGAATTGGCCTCGGGTTCCTTGGAAACTGTTTCCCAACCTGCAATTATATAATTGTGAAGGGCAGTAATTTTGCTACTCAGTTGCAGACAATATTTTTCCAAATAACAGTTGGCTTTTGACTTTTAGTGCAGCTGTAGCTCCCGCAGAAGCAGGTCAGGCAGAATTTCAGGGGGTTTCAGGCATTACTCTCCAGCAGTGCCTGAGGGCTGATGTGGTGGATTGTTCGGCCGGGAGTTCTGTGGATGTGGGGAGCTGCTGCCAGGATGGGGAGCTCTGGGACAGCAGTGCCACCAGTGGAATGTGCCATGGGAATGCTTCTGGGACATGTGCACCAAACAGCTTTTCTGAGTAATGCAGATCTAAAATCTCAGGAAAAGGGAATGCACAACACTGCTGCAAAACCTCTGGTATAGTTCACAGATGCTCTGTTAAAACGTCTTGAATGTCCTCAGAAATAATGGGACCTGTAAAGTAATTGAGACCCTTTTATGTGTGTCACAGTTCTCTGATTTTCTCAAAACTGAGAAGTCCATCTCCAGCCCACAGAATTGTGGTATATTATTTCTAAATTTTCTTAATTAAACATGCTGGTCATAGTAACCAAGCTTGCAAAGATTTTCTGAAAAAATAGAGCAACTGGATTAAACATTATAAAACTTGTTGTCGTTTAATAGCAGCTGTTTTGTCTTTCTGACAGGTTTCTTTTTATGTTTGATTTTGTCTTTTTAAATGTTGGCAGTCTTTCTGCTTCAGTTTAAGTAAATAGTTTTCTGGAGGTATATTTGCTGTTTTATGTGTTGGGGAGATTTCTGCTGGGTGTTCCAAGGGTGCTTGCTAAATGGGCTAGAGATGGTGAGCAATGGACAGTTAGAAACATAGCTGAATATGCAGTTCTGAAGGAAATGCAGCAAAACTCTTGCTCCTCGTAAATCAGTCAGTCAGGGAGCCTTGGGACTGGGCTCCTCTGCCAGGGAAATGCAGTAACTGAGCACAGCAAATAAAAGCTTTCATATCAACTGCCAGGCTCTTCCCAGTTGCAGTAAGGTTCTGGTGCTCCAATTCGAGTAAAGATTTACATCAGACCTGTTAGTCCTGTCCTAATTACCTTGGTTTGATTGCTGCCTGATCTAGTACACAGATTGTTACTGTCCAGCTCCTGAACTTGCAGTGACATTTGGATTTTCTCACAGGTAAACCCAACCAACCATCGGCTTCTGTTTGAGGTGTTTGATGAAAACAGACTGGTGAGTACTTGTCTTAGTTGTGTTACACTAATCACAGGCTCTGTGTGCCACAGCTGATAGAAACACAACACAGCTAGAGGTGTCTTCAGACAGTTGTTTCAGTGAGTGTGCCAAGAAACACAAATAGAGGTGTAAAAACCATTTGAGCTGGGACTAAAAGGGCACTAAAGTAGTGCCCTTCTGGGTCAGACCAAAATGGTCATCCTCACCCAGCCCTCTGACAGCAAAACCCTCAGTCTGTCCTTCTGCAGGCCTCTCCACTTCAAACCAAAGTCCTGACCCTTTTAGTTGCTGATAAAGCAGCAGCTTTATCATGTTCATGTCCCTTTCCAGTCCTTTAATGTTTCTGCATCCTGCTTGGGGAGATGCATCAGCTTTCAGAGCTGCACAATGCATGTGTGAAGGTTTGAGGTCATGGCAGGATGATGCTCCCTTGGGTTTCATCTCCGCTTCACAACGCTCACATGTTGTTGGTGGGTTTTGTCTTACACTGTGTTTGGCTGATGCAGTAGCTTTTCTGGAGGAGGCTTTCACCATCTGACTGCTGCTGTTATAGCTTCTGTTACAGTTCTGATCCATGGGAAAAGTGGCAGTGTCCCTCTGTACATCCAGGGTTAAAGGTGCCAGTGCAGTGGCACACTGGTGGATGGCTCTTGGGGGGTCTGCCTTTTGAACACTGTAACACCATCTCTGTTCATGAGATCAGGAATTAACATTTTCTGGGCTGGGGGCAATACAACCTTTACTAAACTTGTTTACTTTCTGAAGATTAGGATCAGAGTTGCAAAGATACTTTCATTAAAAAAAGACAGTGTAAAAGCATTTGGCTTCAACAAATAGGTTCTTTCCTTCTATCTTCCTAATAAATAAAGAGCAAAGGAAATCACACAAGCTGTGTTCTGGGGAGAAAGAGGACTTGGCAGCTGAATGACTGAATCTTTCCTCAGGAGGAAGTAAACTGGTGAACTGGTGGCACTGTGCCTCTACAGTGGCTGACCAGGAGCATATTTATTTGTATATAATGATCGTAATGACCACTTGCGCTACTCAAACTGCCATGTGCCATTGGAATGCAAAGGTGCCACAGGAGCAGGGAGGTGGGTTAGAGAAAAACCTTGTATGCAGTGACAGCTGGAAAATGACAGGTTTGGGATACTCATTTCAGACATGCTGTTTTGGATTTTCGAGTTTGGGTTTGCAGTACTGGCCTTTCCCTGGCAGTTTAAGCACTTTTTATTGTTGAACCAATTTGTGTGTACTCTCCTTCTGGTCCTGCCTCCAAAGTCAGTCTGTCCTTGGTTTGGAACCTTCTGGCCAAGGCAGCACTGGGGTTAGGAGCCATGGCTTTCCTTGCAGGAGGTCTATGGCAAGGTGACTGCTTTGGGGGGTTTGGAATAGCAGGTTTCCATCAGGTTGTGTTTACAGAGTGAGAAGACACTGAACTGATTATTTTGGCTTTACTCTCATATACTTACTGTCAATACTTAAATGGCTTTCGTTGGAATGACTTTGTTCCTTCTTCTTCCCAAATTACCAAAGCACACTCTGTCTCTGCATGTGTCTTTGCCTTTCTATTCCCAATCTCAACAGAGTAAATGTGATGGAGCCTAATTTTAGATGCAAAGACTGTGTTATTGAGTAACATGTTTTAGCTGAAAAATAAGGTAGTACCAACACCTGTGCTAGTTCTACAAGGCAATCTCCAGGACCATTGCTGCGTGGAAGCTGTTCACATTTTTGTTGCGTCTCATAATCCATATAAAAAAATTGTGCGATTGTGCTGGCTGCTGGCAGTTTGATCAGTTTGAGCTGCCATTGCTCTTGGGATTGGTAATTTTCTGGCTTTTGAAAGCAAGCTGCTTGCAAGCAGAGTTCAGATGGCAGAGGACTGACCTGCCACATACAGGTTTTCAGAGCTGTTGACAAGATTTAGGCTTTCCAGTTCTCGCAGGGAACAGCTGTCCAGGCCTTGAGATGGAGCTGCGCTTCTGGTTAACCAGAGTTTCTTATCTGGTATGTGCTGAGAAGTGTCCCTTCACGTGTGAGTGCCCTCAGGGCACTGAGTATCTTTGTTGTAGCAGAGCTGATTTAGGGTGGTTGCTTCACGTTCTGGTGTATCCTGTCTGCCTGTCCTCCTGAGCTCTTCTGGCTCTCAGAGTGTAACTGTACTCCGTGCTGGCAGTGCCACGTGTGGTGGCATTGCTGACTCCCTCGCTGGAGGCCAGCCAGGAGCAGGCAGTTCTGTGCAGGGTCTGAGACAAATCGGTACAAACGGACATGCAACACCCAGCTCCGCTTTTCCCTCACCTGTACTGCCTGGTAAATCTGGAAAAGGAGCTTTCTGTCTTGCTCTCCTGCTTGTTTCTGCTGGTTTTACTGTGTGAGAGGTCTTTGCCATATGTATGATTGCTTTGTTTTAAATTTGTAGTTGCTCAAAGAGAACTGCAGGTTATATTGCTGTTGCGGATTTTTAAAGGCAAAAGTTTTTTGCTTAGTTGTGTTATGAGCATGGTTAAAATGGAAAGCATAACCATGTTGTATTTATTTCTGTCCTGCCATGACAGCCCAGAGCGGTAACACACCAAAGTGTTATGCTTGAAAGAATTTTCCTCATTTGCATGTGGTGTTGACTTAAACTTTTAACACAAAATGGAAGTGTTTTGTTGTAGTTACATTTTTCTGCAAGTGCTTTCTCCAAGTCTGTCCTGTGAATCTGATGTGGTTTAGATTTATAGCAGTGCTGAGTGTATTCGCTGCCTCCGTCAGCTGCGAGAGCTTTCCCACTGGGGCCGCTCCTCCCTGATGGAAAAGGAGCAGCTGGGAAGGTGCTGTTTCAGGCTCTTGCTGGCATTACAAAAAAAAAAAAAAAAAGGAAAAAACAAACTCCTCACACACACTTACATTGGAGAGGGGGAACCAGGCCACGTGACTCCCACCACCCTACCCTATGTCACCGTGTGTGTAGGAGCGCTGACTGCTCCTGCCCAATCATGCCTGGAATGCCGCTTGCCACTTGGGCTATTTCTGCTATCTGTCGCTCCCAGGGCTGCAGTGCTAACCATTTGGCAGATGGGACACTTTTTCTCGGAGTTTATGTCTTTGGTTTTTAACTTCTGGCAGTGCCTGAATTGTTGCTGTTCTCCCTCTCCTTTTCTCCTCTCTGTAAAACCATGGCCCATCGGCTGCGGTTTCATTTTGGCTCTGGGAGAAGCAACACAGCCCCCGAATCGGAGATCCTCGCCCGGGAGAGAGAAGATGACTTTTTCATGGCATTCCACACCTTGCCAAGAAGAAGCAGCCCTCACGCGTTCTCGCGGCACGGAGCGGAGGACGGCGGCGATGGAGGATTGCACGAAGCGGGTTCCTTGAAGAGGAGCACATCCATGTTTATCCCGCAGCTGCTGAATGGCGTCGACGCGCGCCCCACCAGGAGCTCGTCCATGCAGATCTCGCTGCAGCGCAAGGCTGCCGACGGCTGCGCCGACGAGTGCGCGGCCCCAGACTCTCCGGAGGAGATGCTCCCCTGGAAATTCTCAGACTTCAGGGAGCATTACGCATCCCCCGCTGAAAAGCGCTCTTCTCCGAGCGCTCCACAGGTGACTGCTGAAAGTTCTTCACCCAGGCTGCTGGAAGAGTTAGGGCAGCAGACAGATGGAAGTGTTTGCTGTAACCGTAGAATGTTTTGTAGTGCTAATCCCCAGAGCGAGGAGGCTCTGCCGACTGCCCAACGAGAAGAAGCGAGTGAAGCAGCTTCGGGTTTAAACATAAGCGGTGTGAGGATTCAGCATCGGGCCTCAAGTGCTGAGGTGCCTCAAGTTACTCTACTTCCCTTTGGTCCTGAGGCTCCAAATAGTGCTCCCACCTCTGAACCCCGGCGCTGGTCCTTGCAGCATGTGCCAGATGTGTCAGCAAATTCAGGGAAAAAGTTCTTTGTTCTCCAGTTACAGCAGCCACAGGCAAGCAGTACGGGCACAGGAGGTGGAGGTAACTTTGGCTTTACCGGAACAAAAGGGGACAGATTGGTCAGGTACCCTCGGATACGGCTGGAAAGGAGTACTTCCTACCCTGTCCAGCCACCAGAAGAAGGAATTAACCCCACAGGTGATGGGCTGAATTTGGAGCTGCCTGGAAACAGCAGGAACAGGGCAGAAATACCTAGAAGCAATTCAGTAGAGCGGATGCCTCAAGGGCAGGGATGCTTGTTTAAAATCAGACCTGATCAAAACATGAGGCAGCAGCACTTCAGGATTCTTGTCACGCGTGGGCCGGAAGAACAAAGTCAGGGTGTTGGTAAGGAGGGTCGTGGCACCCCGTGTCCTGCGGCAGCCGGCACCGCAGTAAGTATGATGCTGGGTGTGCTGTGCTGCTAAAACACAGATTGCCTTACAAAGGCTGCCAGGCTGCAGCCAACTGCAGCACTTCCTTTGGTAGTGCTGGAATGTTCTGCCTTTCTGTGGAGAAAACCACAAATCAGCTTTATTTCTAATCTAATGTAACTTTGCTCTCAGTTATGATTACATCCAGTGTAATATTTTCAGATCTTGCTATCACATGTTTCTTAATTCGCTGTTATGTCAGCTGGAAAGATTTTTTTAAATCAGAGCATTCAAATAGCAAATTAAATGTTCCTGTTAGTTTAGTTGGCTGGGATCTTGCTGCATGAAGAACTCTTTGTGCGCTCTGGTTTTAAAAACAAATACTTTGGCACTTTCTAAATGTAATGGACACACGTGTACCTCTACACACTTCTAAAATGTGTATTGTAATGAAGTAGTTGTTAAAACTCTGGGAATCTTAGGGTGATTTCAATCAAAGTACTGACTTAGTTAAGATACCAGGAAGTCTGGGGAAAAAATAATCTTTTTTAGTAATTTCTTATAGTAATCTTATAGTAATTTTTCTTTCTTCCTTCTGGAAGTGAAAAACATGTCATGCCTTTTGTATGCCACAAGTCCTGATCCAAGTCCAAGTGCAAGTGGCTTGGCACAACTCAGTAAACAGTCTTGTTGTTTGGATTTGCCTAGATTTGGTGTTAGGATGGCAAAATTAATCTTCTGGGTTTGCTTTGTCACAGGAGGTGAGGATTGATGGTTGATGTTTTCAGTCCCTTTTTCAGCGCCCAAAGTAGGAACGAACCTGAAGGGTTTGGATTAGTCATTTGCTTAAATTGCTTTGCTGTGCAATCCAACACGGCCCACTCGAGTTCCCAGCTCGGGGATGCTGTATTTAGCAGAGCGAGCTCTGGCTCCAGCTGTGGCACGGGCTCTGAGGAGATTTCAGGCTCCATGGCTCCTGTGCTCTCAGGCACTGAAATGCAGCACAGGGACAGCTGCTCCCTGCAGCAAGGCCAGGGCTGACTCTGCAGCTTTCCCATGGAAAAGCTTTTGGACGCCTTCTTTCTGGGAGCTCTTGAAAGTGTAAAATAGAAAGAAATCCCTTCCTGGTACAGGTTTGGTTCCAGGACACGTAAGGGAGCAGGAAAAAGTATGTCTGACTTTCCCTTTCCTCTTTATTATCCCTTGCTCCTTTCCAAGATCAGCCATTCATGGAGACCCAGTTCTATAAGTAGTTGTGAGGTGTCAGACCCAGCACAGAGGCAGCAGAGGTTTGCAGAGATGTGCCCTGGGGTCTGTGCAGCAGTTCTCATTTTCCTAAAGCATCTCCCCTCAAAGTCCCTGCTTTCATCCCTCCTGTAGTAACAATTCCCATCCCAAGGACATGCTTCAGTGTTCCCAGAGGAGAATGAGGAAATTCGTTCCTCTGTGCTCTTGGTTTGAGTGACCGTGAGGAATGGATTGAGGCAGCTGTGCAGCATGGCAGGCACAGAGGTGCCCAGCCCATGTGGCACTGCATCCTGCAGGGCAGAAACTCTCAAAGGAAAAGAACTAACTGAAACTTCAACATTTTTGGGTTGTTTCTCATCCTTGTAGTAAATCCAGAAATACTGTGGGTAGAGGTGATGGACTGGGCAGGATGCCATGGGAAGTGTGGGGGATGGAAGAATTTTGGTGCAAGTTTTGTTGCATTTTTTGACCACAGAACATTACTTGTTAAGGTGCCATTTTTAATCTGTCACACAGAAGTTTGTTTGAAAGATCTGTGATGTGAGTAAGGGAGTGCCTGATATACCTGATCTCTTGAGCTGAGGGGAGAGGTTGCCATGGTTCATAGTTGATAGTGTGAAAGGAAAATAATTGTGGTGTGTCCCAGTGCAAGAAGTTTATGTGGATGTGATTGATATAGGGCCTGGGCCGGGGCTGGGAGCAGCAGCTGCTGCAGCCTGATTTATCTCAGAGCAAACATCCGAGCGGGCGTCTGCAGTCCTGCTGCTCCGAGTGGTTGTGACCTTTCAAATATCTGCTCTTTTAGACAAGCGCTTTGGGGCAGGCAGGATGTCTTTCATTACCAGACAGGGTAAAATATTAAGTAAAGGCTGAGCTCATGTCAGGCTGTGAAAAATTTTATTTGGAAGCCTTGTTGCAAATTCTTTTGCCTGCTCTGATATTTTATATGCCGTGCAATAGAATGTCTGTGCACTGTGCATATCCCACATACTGCTGTTGTTTATCATTGGGGGCTGTGAGTGCAGAGCTGGATTTGTGGGAAACACTTCAAAAATGTATTGGACAACTGCTGGAGAGAGCTGACAAAGGCATCTTTGTGAGCAAAAACCAGCGTGCCCTAACAAAGTGTTGCAGGAGTAGGACTGAATTATATTTAGGAAACAAACAGAAGTGGCACCTCTGGGTTTGGCAAGCCCGCATTTCTCACAGCTCAGCTCTTCCTCTCCTCTCTTCGAAATCATTTTAGAATAAATATTGCTTCTGCTTCAGGGATTGCTACCTGGACCCCTAACAGGCATTTCTAGGAGATAATTCATGTGGCCTTAGCTGGAGGTTTAAATGGTTCAAATGAATAGCGCAGTGAATTTCCTGGCTCTCCACTTGCTCTGCAAGCAGTGCAGATGGCCATCTGGAAAGCCTTTGCTCTCTGCAGATAAGGACTTTGTTAACAGCTGCAGGTAGAGGATGATGAATTCCATTCCCTGGGTCTCTAGCTTTTCTGTTAAGGACAAAATCAGTTCTTCTCAACAGGAAATCACCCTCTTGATTCTGGTGTCCATCAGCTTGCAGGCCTGTTCTGGAGCCCTCTGGCCATTGGGGAGGGGGCAGGTGGCACATTCAGACCTGGGCAGAGCAGGAGCTGGTTTTCAAGGCAGCAAGTACTGAGGACCTGAATAAATTCTACCTTTTTTCTTCTCCCTCTCTGGGTGGGAGACAAATAATTCATGGCAAGTAGTGTAAATTAGCTTGCAGAATTAAGAAACCCATCTGTAACTTTTAGTCAAGTTTTCAGAGAGTCAAGAATTGGCAATGCTGTCTTTTTACCTCATCCCTCCACATTCCCAGAGCTCCCTGGGATTCTGAATTTTGTGTCAGGCATTTTTCTTTTTCTCCTTGAAAACTGTATCTGTTGGTAGTTCTCTGTGAAGAAACCAGAATAAAACTTGGAGTAGCAGAGATGGAAATAGTATCACTTTTTTAAATAGCAGTAATAAACTCCTTGCTCCTGCATGGAAAATCTGTATGTGAGTTTGGGTACACAGCAGTCTCTAAAGTGGAGAATTTATAATGGAAATGCTGACACGGGTTTAACGCTGCAGGTGCCAGCCAGAGCTGCCTTGGTGCGGATCTAGCCACAGAAAATGACAGATAAGAAAGCAGAGAGTGTTGATTGCTTTTTGTGCTCTTCAGCTGGTTTTCTATTTGAGAAAAGCTGTCAAGTAATGATGAGTTTCAGAATGTGCATGTATTGTACACATACACAGAACAGAAGTTCTGCACGCGAACTGAAGTTTTTAGTTCAGCAGCTATTCCAAAGCCAAATCTATCCTGTTTAGTTAGTTTCCAGGTTAAGTCTCTTTGTAAAATACATTACTGTATGTAATGTCTTCATCTGAAGTCCTGGGTGAATACCAGGATGACATTGGGAGCTTCCAGAAGACAGCAGTTAGGTACAGAAAAATAAATTAAACTGGCATTATGACCAGCCAGGTTTTGTCTCTGAAAGGAATGAAAAAATTAAAAGGGTGTATGGGAGAGGCTTCCAGAGCTGAAGGCAAAAGAATGAGTCGTTCAAATAAAATGAAATTTTATTTGCACTTTGTGTTGTGGTGTGAGCCCAGAGCTGTCAGTGCTTTGGTGGAAAGCTGCAGCTTCCCTTTCAACCTGGGATTTATTTTAGAAAATCAATCTGATGCTGACTCTGTGGTTGCTTCTGTCTCTTACATGTGTCCATCGAATAGTCAGTCTCTTCTTGTTTCTGCCCTTTTTGCTCACAGTGAGTCATGTGCAGTCATACCTACAGCATTAAAAAAGAACAGGTAAAATGAGAAATATTAGGAATTACACTGCATGTAATTTAAAGCATAATTAATTATTAGCTTGGATGTTATCCGGGGCCTAAGTATACTTTTGTGAGTCAGCTCTGTGCATAAAAATTGCATAATGAAATAAATTCTATTTCCATTTTTGAGCAGTTGCCTTGTCTCTGAGGTGAGGCTGGATACCAGCAATTTCTGAAAGGGTTTAGTAACACACGAAGTATGAAAAAGAGGTTTTCAGTAATCAGTTAATTTGTGGTGACATTATTTGGGGTCTATTACATGTTTTTAATTTATTGTGTAAAAACACCTGATCTTAACTGAGCAAATGAAATACAATTTTCTATTGTTGTTTGCAGATGTGGGGAATGGCACACTGGCTGAGTAGGGAAAACCTTCCAGGAAACATTGCACTGTGGGAACTGGTCTTAACAGATTTGTTTTGCTCTGATGTCACCATTTTTTAATATCTTTTTGGCCTTGCAGCAGTGCCTCAGTGCAAATGTCTTACAGGAAAGCAAATCGTACCTGCTTTATATTTAGTGAGGGAACTGCAATCAATCTACTCTTGCTCTTGCCCTCTCCCAAGTAAGCCTCACAGTGTTTTTTCCTTAGGGAATTAACATTGCATTGTGCTGGGGTTTGGGTACTTTGTTGTCCCTTCACAAAGGTTCAGTTAAAAAGAGGAGGGAGAGAAGAGTTTCTGTAGGGGCTTTGGTTGCTGTCCCTGTCTAAGCTTGTAAATCCTGTGAATTCAGTGTAATTAACCCACTGCCCGACTTTGGCCAGCCTGTATGTAAGAATGTGAGAAACTTTCCTTTCTCATTGAGTAGGTGCACCTTTATCCCAGTGTAGCACCTGAATGGATGCACCTTTATCCCAGTGTAGGACCTGAATGGATGCACCTTTATCCCAGTGTAGGACCTGAATGGATGCACCTTTATCCCAGTGTAGGACCCGAATGGATGCACCTTTATCCCAGTGTAGCACCTGAATGGATGCACCTTTATCCCAGTGTAGCACCTGAATGGATGCACCTTTATCCCAGTGTAGGACCTGATCCCTGTGAAATGTTTTGGTCCCGTTTCCTGGCACTGCTCGGGAAGGCCTGGGAGGGGATGGCAGCCGGAGCTGTGGGTTCCTGGTGCCCCCAGGTGCCGAGCTGGCTGTGCTGGGCACTGTTTGTGTCCCAGCATTGGGTTCCAGAGGGCCTGGTTGGGCAGGTGACATCACTTGGGCTCCTTGTGCCAGGTGCAGCCAAAACAGATGCGGGAAGGGGAGGGAGAGAGGGAGGAATGCGGAGCCGCCGGCTGGCAGGGCCAGCTCCATTCTCCACGGAGCTGATGTGGGAGTTGGCACCGTGTGTTCCCTTCCCAGCACAGGCAGGCTCCTGCAGAGGCTTCCTGGGAGCTTGGAGCTGGCCAGAACTCTTCCTCGCCTTTTGTTATGCTCCTAAATTTAATGGGGATTGGCCGTTCTGACCAGACGTTTGCAGCCAATAGTGCTGGAGTTCTGGCTTTTCTGGTTTTTGCTCTAATCAAATCATTGTGCAGAATTCCAGAATACAAACAAACAAACAAAAAAAAAAAAAAAAAAAAAAGAAAAAAGAGTGGAACAAACTTCTCAAGCTTTTTCCTGTGTTGTTGAAATTTCACCCAGAGAGTTCATATTACCAGCTACCCACTGGGTTTTCAACTGACTGCAATTTAAATTATCCACCATAAAAAATCTGGCAGTAAATATTAGTGACTGATCCCCATGAACAAGTCAGTATCATCTTGGCTCTCCTTTCTGTTACAAACAAATGTGTTGCTTGAAAATCAAGCAGGTGTGAAGGTTCTTGGTCTCAGCAAGGAAAAAGTACTTGGACATGTGTAGGTGTAAATGATTATTAATTTGCAGAAGTTAGGAGTAGTTAATGTCCACTAATTAGCATGTCAAGTGGCCTAAGCATGAATTACCTTACTGTTCCCTCTGGTCAGTGCACAGCCATGTTTCCCCTCAGGATTCTGATTATTACCCAGTAGAACAAAGTCTTGTGTCACAGAAAAGTGGTCTTAGAACTCTTACAGTGGATCTTGCTTTTTTCCATAACATTAGGAAAATCATTAAAGTAAAAATATGATGTCACATATTGCCAGGCCTAATGCCTTCTTGAGTGTAAGTGCTGCTGGGATCAGCCAGTTGAAAGAACGTACTTAGTACCTTTGGAAAATTCAGGCTGAATAAATGTCAGCGTGCTTTCCCTGATTCCATTCCAGCAATCTCATTTCCCTGCCTGCAGAGCCTTTCACGACTTTGATTTCCCTGCCACGGCTTCTCTGTTGTTTAACCTCAGCCCACATAGCTAAAGCACTGCATCATGATCCAGAAAAGCCTGGTGATGCTCCTGATGTAACAGGGCTGCAGCAAGGTGCTGGCTGGAGCTGCTGCTCTGCTCATCCCTGGCAGTCTATAGGGTACTCACACACTCCTGGGGAGAGCAGAGCTTTCACAGCACTGCTGCAGTCCTAGCACGTCATTTTTAGACAAAGGCCTGATCCTACATGATTACTGAGGTGAACTTAAACTGCAGTTTTCTGGACTGTTGCTGCTAAAGATGTGCACCCTCAGCTTCCCCAGAGAGAGGGAGTTCAGCTGGGCACACAGGCAGCTGTAACTGTGTGAGCTGGACACAGCCACCACACTGGCAGGGGAATCACAGCTCGTGTAAGTGTGAGCTGGTGTGCCCATGAGGGTTCACTGGCAGGGGAATCACAGCTTGTGTAAGTGTGAGCTGCTGTGCCCACAGGGGTTCACTGGCAGGGGAATCACAGCTTGTGTAAGTGTGAGCTGCTGTGCCCACAGGGGTTCACTGGCAGGGGAATCACAGCTTGTGTAAGTGTGAGCTGGTGTGCCCATGAGGGCTCACTGGCAGGGGAATCACAGCTTGTGTAAGTGTGAGCTGCTGTGCCCACAGGGGTTCACTGGCAGGGGAATCACAGCTTGTGTAAGTGTGAGCTGCTGTGCCCACAGGGGTTCACTGGCAGGGGAATCACAGCTTGTGTAAGTGTGAGCTGCTGTGCCTATGAGAGTTTACTGGCAGGGGAATCACAGCTTGTGTAAGTGTGAGCTGCTGTGCCCATGAGGGTTCACTGGCAGGGGAATCACAGCTTGTGTAAGTGTGAGCTGCTGTGCCCACAGGGGTTCACTGGCAGGGCAATCACAGCTTGTGTAAGTGTGAGCTGGTGTGCCCATGAGGGTTCACTGGCAGGGCAATCACAGCTTGTGTAAGTGTGAGCTGGTGTGCCCATGAGGGTTCACTGGCAGGGGAATCACAGCTTGTGTAAGTGTGAGCTGGTGTGCCCATGAGGGTTCACTGGCAGGGGAATCACAGCTTGTGTAAGTGTGAGCTGGTGTGCCCATGAGGGTTCACTGGCAGGGGAATCACAGCTTGTGTAAGTGTGAGCTGGTGTGCCCATGAGGGCTCACTGGCAGGGGAATCACAGCTTGTGTAAGTGTGAGCTGGTGTGCCCATGAGGGCTCATTGGCAGGGGAATCACAGCTTGTGTAAGTGTGAGCTGCTGTGCCCACGAGGGTTCACTGGGGGTTCTGGAGGGGTCACACAAACATTTGGCTCTAAACTGTCCCTGGTCCGGTGAGCTTGGGTTGTCATGCTCGGGTTACAGTGGGGATTGTTGCAGGCATTTGAGGCTGCTCTGAACTGTTGGGAGTGGCTGATGGGCCAGTGCATGGTGTGGATCAAGGGGAGGGTGGAATGGCAGAAAGGAGTGTCTCTGCTGGGGACTTTTGCTTCGCCATGAGTCATTTTATATTATTTTAGTGCTGCTTTGCAACGAGCAGTGTGCATATTCAGGAATAGTGCTCGCTAATGAAGGATGTTACGTCAGTGTGATGAATGACTAAAATTTCATTGTTCTTCAAGACCAGTTTTTTGCTGCAGAGTTCTTGAGTTGAGAATTATTCGAATCTGTATGAAAAATGCCAGTAAATTTGACCAGAATCATAGAAGAGCTGCACAGAGAAGAATCATTAGTTAGAAAATTTCCAATTTTGCTTACTCAGCATATCTGTGCAGAATATGTACACCTTATGCCTCTGGAAGTGATGCTCCCCTAACCCCTCTGTTTTTCAAGCTATTTATTTAAACAGCAGTTCCATTTTTGACAGATTTTGGGAGAGAATCTATGGATTTCTTCAGTTTTGTCTCTGTTCAATTCCCACAGAAGTCACAGTCTGAACATCTTTTTTCTTTCTCAGCTGCCTTCAAGTTGCAGGAGGAGGTGAAAGTGTTTTAAAAGGTGACCATTTTAACCTTCCTGTTAAAGCTAGCTATCCTGCTGTTCATCTTCCAGCATGCTTGCAGGAGCTGGATACATTCTGCATCTCAGGCCCCTCAGATCTCAGTTGCTGCAGTTCTCCAGGATATATTAGAAGCACTGGAATAGCTTTAGGGGGAATATAAATCCCCCTAGCACAGAAGAGCATTTCTACTTTAACAGTACTTGGCTTTTCTGAGTGTTGTATTTCTTAACTGCTTTCTGCCAAGAAAGCACTTAAACAGAAAAATTGGTCATGACAGATAGATAGTGGAATCCAAAAATCTGAACTGCTATTGATGAGAAAAAGAAACAGAAAGTAGGACATTTCTCTGAGCAGAAGGAGAAAGGTAGGATAAGTGGATAAGTAGATTAGTGCAGAGAAGAAATGGCGGTGGAGACAGTAAGAGGTCTGTTGTTTGCATGGTTCCTGGTGTCTGCAGCAAGATAGCATTAATGAACTATTTGCCAGCTAATTATACTGGTTTTGCTCTGCTCGGTTCTGTACAGCACAGCAGAGCTTCCCCAGCCTCCCTTGCGTGCTTGCCAGGCTCTGCAGGAGCAGGTCCCAGCTGCAGGTGCCCCTCCCTCTGGGAATGCTCCTGCTGGGAGTCCCTGGGTGTCAGGGGTGCTGCAGTGTGCTCTGGGCACCCTCCCCAGGCAGCAGCAGTGCCACCAGAGCATTGGGGGGCCCTCTGCAAGTTCCAAGCAGTAAAAGGCAGCTGTTGGTGCTTTGGAAAGCCACAGCCCCCCTTCCTTGGAACAATCCTCCTGCTGTAAACTTGCCTTTGTTTCACTTGCTGGCTTTACCAAGCTGACCTCACCTCTACAGTTTCTCAGCTGGAAAGCCATTGTTTTTGAAATTCTGTACCTTTTGAATCCTCAGCTATCAAAGGCATGCAGGTGTTTGTGTTACACATGGTGTGCCACAGCTCTGCACGTACTCTATGTACTTTGCTGCTGCTTCATAAAACACCTTTCTTTGCTCTTTTGAAGAGCAACATTTCCCAAACTTGGTATGAGAAATACTTCCATGATTTTCTGTCTCTGAAACTCCGGTAAGGAAGGTGGCTTGAGGGCTCTGAGCAAAGAGTTTCAGCCAGAGTTCTTTGGAAAAGTGTTTTTGGCACAGTGCCCTTCTCCTGCCGTGGCAGAGTGTGCGTGGTGTGGGCAGGGGAAGGTTGGCTTTGCTGGGCAGAGCTCTGAGCATGAGCTGCCAAGGTGGCACCTGCTCACGGGTGGCTTCAGAGACATGAGCTGCTCTGGCCACGTCAGCAGGGTCCTGTGCTCCTCTGTGCTCCTGCCCATGCTGCAGCTCTGGGAGGGCTGGTTGGGCATCGCAGGCTGCAGTTACATGGATTGCAGAGGGCAGGTTTTTCTGTTGCTCCACAGAGCAGATTATTGTGCAGAATGTTTAGAAGTTAGTGGTGCTTACTGACTATTGCGCTGGGAATTTGAGCCCATTCCATTGTTGTGCCTCACTGTTCTTTCTTGGGGAGTTATGATGAAGCTTCATAAGAAGATTGTTTAATTTTTGTTCTGAGAGGGTTTTTTTTGGTAATGCCTTCATTTCTTACAGAACACAGGACAGAGGCTGTTCTAGCACATTTGTACATTTTCCACATCCTCTCACAGCTCAGGCCTGTTTTATGTGTCTAAGGAAGAATGGATTCCCATGTTTCCAGAGGCTCTTGGTAATGTAGCCATGATAATAGCAGCAGGCATTTGCTCTGTCCATCGCAGGTAGAGAGCCTTTGGTAGCTGAGAGCAGGAGCAGCTCCTGTTTGCAGCCCTCCTGTGTGTCACCCTTTAATTACAGTGGGCAGCTCAGTAGGAAGCCATTTTCCTGTCATGAACAGAGTAAGGCTCAACTAGTTCTGTTTTCCCAAAAATTGTCCGCAGTTTTCTTGGCTGTTACTGGGTTTCAGGAGTATAGCAGATCTTGGCAGAGGTGCCTGGTGGTTTTTGGGTTTTTGTTATGTTTAAATAAGCAGCGGCAGTGCAAGACAAATAATTCAGGATTTAAATAATTGGCGCTTATGGCTTGCGATTTGCTTAATCCGTTTAACTGATCCAGTTGTGGTTGACCATGTGTGCCAGGAAGGAGACATTTGTCTCTTGGCTGTGCTGATTCTGGAGCACCACTGCCTCATCTGGGCAACTGCAGCTCAGAACATAATCCCTTCATCTCAGCTCAGGTTTGGCTCCCGGGAGCAGCCTGCGTGTTCCCTGGCTCTGTGGTGTCCCAGGCTGGAGAGCGAGGAGTGTGTGTGACCCTGGGAGCCTCGTGTAGCTCCTCGTCCTCCCCTGTGCTCCAGGCTTGGCACTGACACCCCAGGGCAGTAATTGGGCCGTAAAATGAAAGTTGAGAGGGAAGGCACCAGGGAAAGTGCAATCTGACACTGCTGTATCGAGCTGCCTGGGGGAAAAGTCAGTGTTTGTTTACTCTGGTGGGAAAGAATAACAGATCATTTTTGAAGAAATAAGCCACCCGTGTTGTTTGTTCTACCTGCACTTACAGATTTGGAGTAGGAAAACCACCCCCACACACATCAATTAGGGTTTTTTTTCTGTGGTTACAGTGCAATATTCTCGATTAAGAATATCAGTGAAAATATCAGAGCCAGATTGCAGAGATCCACTGCAAAAGTATAGTCAGTTGCCATTATTAGCAAATGAAAGGTAGAATTTTAGTTATGCTTGGGAAGTGCTGCTGAAAATATTTTGCTTAAGAAAGAAGTGGTGACAGTGGCAAGTGGCAGAATTTCTGAAAGTTTATATGAATGAAGAGAGTTTTATTACAGTTCAGAAAGAAAGAAAGAAAGATTGCTGAAACTTTCCAGCTAAGAATTTTAGTAATCATATAATCAAATGATAGAGGAATATCATAAAAGTATCATTGTAGCTTTTTTTCATGAGAATGAGATCAGAGAGTTAATAAGCCTTAGGTGTAGAGGTGTAGAGAGATATCTATGATGGCTAATTAATACTTTAAGGTTTTAGTCAAGAGCAGTTAAATGTGCTTTGTTTCAATTAATAAAATTGTGTTTTGCTGCTAGGTTTTTTTGGGTTTTTTTTGATAATCAACAATACTTTAATGAACACAAATTCTCTGTTTTTTTGGGGTCCTTTTCATTTTTTAAGCCTTTGGTAAAAGTACAGTTCAGAAGAGTTTTCTCTCCAGGTGAGACAGGTGATCTCCTGTAGCTCTTTGAGAAGGCAGCAGTGGTTTCTGCTCTTGTATTTTTCCTGTTGCTGTGTGCAGCTCTTGTATTTGTGCTGGGAAATGTGGTGCTGTCTGAGCCAGACAGTCTGGACCACTTCTGGAGCAGTTTTCCAGGACTTGGCAGCAAAGGCAATCACATCTCAAGTGCTGGCTTTAAGTACTACATCAGGAAAATTGGCTTAATTTGTGCTTAATTTTTGACTTCTGTTGTACCAGAGTGGCTGCTGAGTGCTCAGTGGAGGTGAGAACGCCCTCTTGAGAGCCTGGGATTTGGCTTTGCCAAGTGGGTTTATCCGATCTTGCACGGTGCCTTTGGCCTTTAGCTGTCAGGATCAGCAGGTTTAAGGCAGCTGCCGTGTCCCTCTCTCCTCTTTCCCACCAAACCCCTGCTGGCACACGTTCCACACGGTGTTCCACATGGTGTTCCCATGAGCAGCTTCACAGCCACTCTCATCACGCTCCGTGTTACCCACCAGGGCTGCAGTGCTTCGAAAAGTTTGGAAATAACATGGCTGTAATATATTTAGAATAAATGTCAAGAGAAGATGGGCTCTGAACCTCAGCAGGGCTTCCACCTGGATAATAATTTAGGCACGTAGCTGTGTGCTGAAGCACGGCACAGGGTGGTTGTGGTCTGAGAAAGGTGTGAACTCTGGTTGACTTTAAGGCCACTAAAAACCAGTTAAATTTACCGTAGGGATCATGTCTGCCTGCTCTGAAATTAAGCAATATCTGGGTTGGAATACGGCATCTCTTAAACAGTGCCCAGAAATAGTACGCAACAATTTTCAGGTCAGGAAGCTGGGAACGTCCTGATCTGATCATCTCAAAATGCCAAGGGAACTGCAGGTGGGTGGAGTGTTATTTCCCAGCCTGGTGTCTGGCCAGGGAAGCAAAGCACCTCTGAGAGCTCTGTACCCACAGTGCCCCAGCCTCAGCCTGGCTGGCAGCTGGCAGCAGTACGGGTTCTGGGGTTCCTCTGTTCACAGCTCGTCACTGGCTCTGCCCAGTGCTTCAGCTGGGGTGAGCCATGGCTCTGTGGTTTGTGGCTCTTGCTGCTTCCCAGGCCAAGGTGATCACGTTTTCATACAGGGGCATTCCACGGGAACCCCTTTGGGATCGTTCCCAACCTTAGGAAATGTTCAGGCACTTTCAGGAGTTTGTTCTGCATTGTTGGTGACCAGCTGTAACAGCGTGGTGTGTTGGTCCAGGTTAGGACAGGCAGGAAAAGTCCAGGAGCAGGGCAGCTGGGAGAGCTGTCCTGATTTAGTTGGTCTAAGGAAGCAGCAGGTAAACACAGCATTGCAGCTTGGCCTGGTGCTGCATGGCAGCAGTAGAGCCTTTCCTTGGGGGTGTCAGCTTGTGTACACATTTGGGGGGGCTTAATAGTGTTTAGTCCCTGTGAGACCTGCCCCCTCCTGCAGATCCTTCACATTGTCTGTGTGACCTTTTAGCCAAAGTCCTGACTAACCTGTTGTACCTCTGCTGTTTTCCAACTTCTGATTTCTGTTCAGGCTGGAATAAAGCTGAGCGGAGTTGAGTTGCCTGTTGTAGTTGCTCGTGTGCTCAGCTCTTACCCAGCTGTAATGTCTGTTTTACTTTATGGGTGCACATCTGAGGTAATATTTACCTTTCACTCCAGAGCTGAAATAAGCAAGTCTCTAACAGCTGAACTGTTAACTATTGATGCTTTTCCTTCTGGAAATCAACAAGCTTCAGTGATTGAAATGAGCATCAATGCAAAAGTTTATTCATACTTTTGTGTGGTTCCAAGTAAAGCTGATGTGTGTGTATACAATCCTGAGGCTCAGCTAAACGTTCTGGTTTGCACTGAATTGTCAATGGATGCTTTTCCTTTCTCTGCTGCTTTGGAGACTAAGGGTATTTAGGGCACTACAGTTTTATCCCAGGCTTTTCTTCCTGGCTTGCAGCTTGGACAGGCACCAAACTGCAGCCTAATTTTTACATACATTTGGCTTGGGAGTGTCACTTTGTCACCTCAGTCTCCTAAGATGAACAGGGGGTTGTTCTACATTCTGAGGTGTTTGGCACAAGTTAGAATTTCCAAGTAGTTGTGTTGGTTTTTGAAGCTTTTTCAGTCACTGAGTACTGATTACACTTAATGAAGTGTTTCCTTGTTTCTTTCCATTGTCTTTCACTGGACAGCTGAGGTCTTGGCTGTTCTTAGGATGCAGTGGTGACCAGGTTTCATTGCAGTGTCTGTGCAGGTGTGAGGGGTCCCTCACACACTCAGGAAAATTCAGTGCACAGAATGAACACCTGCCATGGCTGGTGTGTGTGAGCCTGGTGCTGCTTTCCCACAGGATCAATGGATGAATGAGCGAGGTGGTTGGACAGATTTGGGTTTCCTGAACAGACGGGTGTTTATGTCTGCCAAAACACTGCAGTGATTACCTTTCATTTCAAGAGAGCTCCTTGGAAAATAGGGCAGTGTCTGACTTTCTTCTGTGCCACAACAAATGTGCTAAACCAACCCAACGGGGGGACCGGGGGATGCTGAAACTTGGTAAAATTGCTGTGAGTGTTAAAGGCTAATTAGGAAATTTTGGGATAGCTTTTGCTGTACTTGGGCTTTGCAGTAAGACTCTTAAAGCATCTGAGCCCTGCCCCACCCCTGCCTGCGTGTGCTTGTCCTGCTGCCCACACAGAGGCCACATTCCAGGTGGGACAGGAGCAATACTGAGGGAGCAATGGCATTTGAGGGGTCACTCCTGATTGGGAAAGTCCTACTCAAGGTGAGCATCTGCATCCTGTGCCTTTGTGGTGGAGAAGGGATTACTCACTGTCTGGGGGGATCAGACTGGAGCAGGAGTTAGCAGTGTGATACTGTGATACACAGCTGAGCAGGCTGTGCCTTGGGTGGCTCTGTGGATTTTAGTGACAGAGAGTTTCTCAAAACAGACACTGTTATTGTTGCTTTTTTCCCAACCTGGAAATAATTTCAGTAAGGAGGTAATCTTTATTTGAAAGCCTTCAGGAACAGTTATAGAAAGATGTCCACAAAAGCCTACCCCCCTAGGGGTGAGTACATCTTTATAGGTTTTAGGAAATTAGCATAATTAATAAAAAGCACCAATTAGGAGGAAAGTGGTGATGCAATTTCCCCCAGTTAAGCCCCTTCTCTGGAGCCCCCCCTTCAGCACTAGTTGTACTTTGTCCATGAAAATGTATCTCGAAGGGTTGTTCTCAGCCTTGATTCCCAGGGAGAACCAAGATAGTACTGAAGCCTTTTACCTCCTGGGACTTGGAGCTTTGGAATTTGTTTTGTCTTTCTGCTTAGGGAAAGGCTGTGGAAAACTACTGGGAAATCTAGCTACTAATATGATAGGTGACAGAGTTACAAATATATATGTGAAGAATATAGAGAAGATAGAAAAAAAAGGGCAAACCCCAAACAGCACCATTATAATGAGAAATGGAAAAAGAAGGCAATGGAAAAGGTTCCTGTGGCTCATGAGGTGCCTTTGCTGGAAGCAGGAAGCCCCAAAGTGAGAATGCTCTAAATTTTAGAGCTGTGGAGGCTTGCAAGAAAAAATTCTTTTCACAGACAAAAATACTGAATACTAATATCAATATACTAGCCTCCCCCCCTTTTCTTACAGATGGATGTGTACAGTCAACTGTTACATAAAGACTGAGTTTTGCAAGAGCCCTAGTTCTGGCAAAGGTGACCATATGCATGCAGAATTGGATGAGGAAGTGATTCTGCTTACAGAGCTGGCTGGGACTGAGGGGTTTCCAGTTCCACTGTAAGCAACAAGCATGTTTTGTTGGTTCAGGTTCTTTGAGGCTGTGTCTAACTTACCTGAACATTTCCTGTAGCCATGAGTTGTATTTTTCTTGAGCTAAAAGCTGCAAGAAGAGATGTAGCAATAGGTGTGTATTTTCTTCGGAGTAGTTGTTATTGGAGTGACTGTACTGAAGCAGGAGGTGGCGAGTACGTGGGATTTGCCAGTGTTAAGGGGAAAACATGTTAATTCCCTAAAAACAGGGCATGCTACCAAGTTTTTCTAGTATTTGCTAGGAAGAAGATTAATAGTCAAAATTCTGTAATGAAAAATCTACTCCCTGTTTTTTACTTAAACTTGGAAAAACCATGGTCTCCTTAGTGCTTTTTGTGTTGCTCTGTAGCATCCAGCACAGCAGGATGTGTCCATTCTGTAGGGATCACGAAACGTCATCCTATCTTTGTAGTAGAAACAGAATTCTTATGAGGTTACCATATAAAATATGAATTTTAATATTAAACTTAATGCTCTGCTATGAGAAATATGTAAACTTGGCTGTGCAGCAGCAGCATGCACTTCCTGGAATTCCGAGCATAGCGTGGTTATAAATAGGCAGCAGGTTATTTGGGAATCACTGGGGCTGATATCTGGTGTCACAAACAGTATCTGAACAGAAGCTGCGTTCCCTGGTTGGGTTTGGAAGAACACAACTGCTTGATGGTGGCAGTTCCTGCCCCAGTGATCCCAAGTGTCCCTCGAGGCAGGGCCCCAAAGGCTGGAATTCACCCTGCTGGCTGAGCTGCTCCCACTGTGGGTAGGTGTAGGACTGTCATCCATGAAGGAAAGCTTGGACCTGTCCCCCTTCAACAGGAAACCACCCGGGGCTCCTCAGTGCTTGGGGGGCTCTGGGTTGCTTTGGTGGTTCCCCCAGGCAGAATGTGTCAGCACCACCACCACGTGTGCTGTGGGCTCAGAAACCTGTTTGGAGTGTCAGGAGAAATACTGTGCTACGATAAATGAATTACAGCCACAAATAATGGGCAACAATAAGGGGGTAGAAACCAGTGTTTCCTAAAGTAATGGTACTCAACCATCTTTGTTTCTGTCTCATTGTGACTAGATTGATATTTATTATTTTTGCTTTTCTGATGTAAGTTTACTTTTGTGTGACAGACCCGAGACGACTTCCTGGGCCAGGTGGATGTGCCGCTCAGTCACCTCCCGGTAAGCTCCAGATCTCTGGAAACCCCTGGGGCTGTGTACAGCTGATTGCCCTTTCTCTTAAAGCAAGTGCTCCCAGCAGAGCTTAAAATAAACTCTTGTGGACAACCAGGCCTCACCTATGCAGGGACAGGGAGATGCATCAGCTGTGCATGGAAGAGATGCACTTTCTGTGCAAAAAAAAGCTTCATGAGAGCAGGTTTGCTTCAGCAAATGCATGAAAAGCCAAAAGGCTGCCAGAACTTTGTCATCCGTTCATTATTTTAGCTGAAATTGAATTCTTTGCCAACAGTAAGAGTTCAATAGCAATCAATTGAAAATAATTTGACACAGGGTTTGAATAATTTTATTGTCAATAGACATTTGAGGTGTTTGGTTTGAAGGTGGTAATGTTTGTTTCTGTTTCTTAATTAATGGAGGAATTCAGTGTAAAGCTGGCTCTGTAATTCTGTAAAGTTGTCTGGTTTCCCCCCAGCAGCCAGGATTCTGCATGGGCTGTAAAATTAGATGCTAAATTAAGTGCAACTTCTATTTATAGATTTATAAATAAGAATAAATATATATGTGTATGTATATACAGTGATTGCATTAGCCTTGGTACAAACATTTCTGATGTTATATACTGTTTTGGATGACTAACATTGGCTGAATGTAGTTAATATTTTTTAAATGTTGTGCATGTGAATCTTAACATATGCCACTTATGTCAGTTGAGCATAATTGGCTTTTTGTGTCCGATTTTGACTTCTTGCTATTGATGGATGTTATTGTAGGAGAAAAATTGCTTTGTAATGACTTGCACTATGATGCTTGTTTAGATGTGTCTGTTATGGTTATCTGGAGTGTGTTGGGTTATAAACTGTAACAGTGGAAAGCTACAAGGGAAGGATCAGGAACACCTTGTGGTGACAAATGAGTGGCTCCCTTCTCATGGGAGCTGTTGTCATCCCAGCTGTGCTGTGCAGGATTGCTTGGCCTGGGCTTGTGTGGGTATCTCCATTTATGTATCCTTGTGCACAGACATGATCTAAATAGCCCTGGTGGGACAGTGGGAAGAGTCCTTTCCCCCTCAGACATTTTCCATGGCAAAGCTGCTGTGTCTCAGAGCAGTCCTTCCTCCAGTAGCTGTGACCTTGCAGGCACTTCCCTGCCTGCTCTGCCCCATTCCAAGGAGAGAGTTACCTGTTGGGAAGATGTGGGGGCACACTGTACATCTGCACTCATCCTTCCTTACTTTGGTAGGAGCTATTGGGATGTATTTATTAACAAATTAATAATCAGCTTTCTCATCCTGCTGGTTTGTTTGTGGAAGTCCTCGTTTCTCCAACACCAGCTAATTACTCTGGACAGAATTTGGGTAAATAATATAGCTCCTCACTGGGAGCACGTCCCTTCCAGCTGAGCACTGAGCAGCAGTGCGAATCCCGCATGCCTTGGTGTTCTGGTGAGCTTGTTCGGATCTGCCGTCTCTGAGCAGAACGCGCAACGTGTCGCTCCCAGAGAAAGCGGACACTGGGGCAGGCAGTGAATGGAGAGGCTGTGTGGGATTTGGCTGCCAAGTGTAACGCAGCTCATGCTTTAAGTTTAGAGTAAAGCTCCCCAAACAATCAGCAGGGGAAGTGTGTGTATGGATTCATCATCCTTTTCCCTTGGCATCTGAAATTCCTAGTTCTGTGCCCACAGCAGCTGTGTGTTTGCACATGTGAAGGATGTGACTTACTTGGTAAGAAAGCTGAAATTCTCAAGGAATAGAAAGTTTTCAAGATTCCAGGCTTTAGGTAACTTAGGATTAGGAAATCAGAGATGTAATCTGTCAGCCTGATGTGTGAATGTTATTTGTGTGGCTGGACTTGTGGGCAAGCCCATTAATTTGCCATTTTTTCCACTGCTTACAGACTGAAGACCCAACCATGGAGAGGCCGTACACATTTAAGGATTTCCTCCTCAGACCAAGAAGGTGAGAGGAAGGACCTTTAAAACATTTGAGGACTTTAAAACATTTTTTACTTCATGATTTTTTTATTTGCGATTATTTAAGAGTTCTTAAATGCAATGTACCTCCTTGTCTTGTAGTCACAAATCTCGTGTGAAGGGTTTCTTGAGACTGAAGATGGCGTATATGCCCAAAAATGGTGGCCAAGAGGAAGAAAATAGTGATCAGAGGGATGACTCTGAGGTAAGTCTGAATCCTCAAGGAAGGATTCAAGAAAAATTGTAAAGTCAGCTGCCCTTGAAGGATAAAGCCCTGGAAACAGAGTTGGCAGTTGGTTCTCTTTGGCACCAAGCCACCACCCAGCCACCTTTGGAAATCCCTCTTCAGCAGACCGCTGGGGATTTAGCTCTTCTCTCACTGAAATGAGGTGCACACTGTAACCACAGAGGTCTTTTTCCTTCTTTCCTAAGCACGGCTGGGACGTGGTGGATTCCAGCGACGCCGCGTCTCGTCAGGAGGAGCTGCCTCCTCCTCCGCTGCCCCCTGGCTGGGAGGAGAAGGTGGACAACCTGGGGAGAACCTACTACGTGAACCACAACAACAGGAGCACCCAGTGGCACCGGCCCAGCCTCATGTAAGCAGCTGGGGCTGGGCGGGATGGAGAGCCAGGCTGAGGCTCGAGGCACAAAGTGCTTTGTTTGTGCCTGAAAGAGACTTGCTTGCCCCCAGCAGATCACAGAGACACAGAGTATCCTGGGAAATTCCAGGAGCTCTGGGATGCCAGGGAAGGCAGTGCATTAACAAAGCACCTTAGAATATTAGGAGACAGATAAGGAATTTTTCAGTAAGTAATTTAACAGGAGTAAATTACTTTGTTTATAGAGACTGTTGAAGAGGTAAGGAAAAAAGTCAACTCTATTGCGTTTTAATGAAACTGAACAGATTAGCTTTGAGGAGATACTGGTTATTATTCTGTGAATAGGCTTCATTCCCAGAATGTGCTGTCAGAGAGCTCTGTGGCAATATCTTCTCAAGATTAGATTTAGAAAGCTGTGGTAAGCTTACATTTTACAGAGTGAATAACTGACAGTGTTAGGAGTTATAGTGAGATCATGTATTTAACCTGCACTGCCAAGGCCACTGCTAAACCATGTCCAGGGAAGTGCTGGATCCCCCTTGCACTGGACACGTTCAAGGCTGGGCTCCACAGAGTGCTGGGTCATCTTGTCTAGGCCATGGTTTCCCTGCCAGCAGAGGTTGAACCAGATGACCCCTGAGGTCCTTCCCAACCTTATGTTCTGTGATATTTGTGAAGTGCTTCCAGTTTTATTTTCTTTCAACTGAGGGATTAAACAGTCTCCCAATTATGAAGCTTGATGCATGCATGAATAATGATTTTTATAATTGAAAGCATTACCGAGGTTTTGAAGGCAATGGACAAAATGGGGGGCTGAGTTTAACTTGGGTTATTTTCTTGTTCTTTTCTCTTTCCTGTGCTGGGTTCCCCCCTGCAGCGACGTGGGCTCCGAGTCAGATAACAATATCAGACAGATAAACCAAGAGGCAGCTCACAGGCGCTTCCGCTCTCGGCGCCACATCAGCGAGGATTTGGAGCCAGAGCCTGTGGAGAGCGGAGACATTCCTGAGGTAAGCCCAAGCCTTGGGCTTGAGGAGCTGACTAAACTTGGAGCTGCTGTGCTTCTCACATGTGAGCTGCACAGAAAGTCGTGGTTTTACACGGCGTTTGTGGACATTGCCTTGGGAAGATGCCAGCAGCACAATGACAGTGCAGCCAGAGGCACACTGCCAGGCTCCCGTGCAGCTGCAGCTGCCTGCTGGCCTATGGACAGCACTGAGTCCCGTGTCAATGCTGGGAGAAACATTTATCATTCCAAATTGCTTATCTTACATACACTGATAGAAACACTTTCATATTCTGCTCTAAACAACAGTGGAATAAATGATAAAAAAAAGGGAAGTGTAGCTTCCCTGTAAAAAAGGGCTGTAGCTGCCCTGTGCTTAGTTTTCTGTGGTGCCTTGATTTAGGGTGGAGAGAGGCTGTTGTTTGTGTGTTGGGCACAGTGAGAGGATCACACAGAAGGGAAAGGGAAAGAAGACTCAGTCTGTATAAAACCTGAACTTAGTTTCTTCTCTTTTGTTAGCCTTGGGAAACCATTTCAGAGGAGGCAAGTGCCAGTGGGGATTCCTTGAGCTTGTCACTGCCACCTCCTCCTGCATCTCCGGTGTCCCGGACCAGTCCTCAGGAGCTGTCTGAGGAGCTGAGCAGAAGACTCCAGGTCACTCCTGATTCCAATGGGGAACAACTCGGCTCTTTGATTGTACGTAACGTGTCATCTGTAAAGCTCTAGTGCAGAAATGTGCATTTCTTTGGCATAACCTGAACCACTTCATGCATGGGGAGTGACTGCTGGGCTCAGGAAAACCTGAGCATATAGTTAAAATTCCCTTCCAAGAAACAGCTTCACCAGCAAGCAAACTGCCTCAGACAACAGAATTCCTCTGTTCAGATTTCAAGAGTTCTGTGTGAGTTTAACTTCAGACTCTGCTACTGTTAGACCTTTAGTGAAACAAAATAGATGAGAGTCGAGGGTATCAAGCTAGGAATTTCCAAAGGAAAGGGAAAAACAAAGAAATGGTCTGTCTATTTGTGTTATGCATTAGTCAGGTGCCATTAAAAAATCAGGATAATGCATGTACAACTGGGGGAATGTTTTGTCTCTTTGATTACAAAAATAATTGTAAATATTAAACAGAGCATCATACTCTTATTTATTTTTTATTCTTAGTATGATGCTCTCAAGGTACCTCTGCAGTTCAAGAGATAAGAAATACTCTTGTTCTCATCCACCAGAATCTTGATTAGGTGCATTTTTCCCAAAGAGCCAGTGCAGTTGGTCTCTGCCTGATGGGAATTTCACCTGGAGGTTGGTCAGCCATTGGCAGCTCTGATGCTCTCCTGGCTCTGCATGCAGAGGCACTTGGGCTTGTGTTGAGAGCTGCAGTTTTAGTAGCACCCACTGGTTTTACTGCAGATGTGTCAGTGCTGTGTTTTCCCAAACACTGCTGCCCTGGAGTGCCCAGCTGGACTGGTGCAGAGGAATTACAGTGTAGTGTCAGACATGATGTGTGTCTGCTTTCTTAGGGGGGGTTTGTTTCTAGTTCACAGTCATGAAGGATGTGTCTTGGGAAAAGACATAGCCAATTCAAAAGTTAGCAGCAAAGAGGAAGATTGAAACAGATTTTTTTGTTTTAAGAAATACCATAAATTTTTAAGTCAATTAATTTTAAGATTTTGACCTCTCTGAGGTTAGTACCTGTAATTACTGAATTTTCTGAATAAACTTCAGTATCATGTTTTAAGACACTCTAACGTGGAGACATCTTTCTGTTTTTTTCCTTGCAGCAAAGAGAACCTTCCTCACGACTGAGGTCCTGCAGTGTGACAGACGCAGTCGCTGAGCAGTCCCAGTTATCCCTGGTAAGCCAGAGCTCCTTCCTTTTCGGGTGGATTCTCTCATTCTGAAGAACACCTTGCCTTGGGCCAGCTCTAGTCAGGCACCAAGGTGGCCATCTGATTGTCCCAAACCAAATTCATGTGAGCTTAAAAAGGAGGATATTCCTGAGACAGGAAAATGTTTGGAGACTGAGCAAGTCACCCTCTCCTCAGTTATTTACCATGGAAATTTAGGTTACTGCACTCCTATGTGCAGTGGAAAAACTCCTCCAAGAGAGGAGAGAGCAGGAGAGCCAGCTCTACCTGGAACTGGAGCAGCCACAGGACTCTGATAGCAGACATATTTCTGTGGCCCATAAGTTGATTTTGCTTGCAATATATAAATCTGTCTAAAATCCCAAAGGATTAGTGTTTTGCCTGGTTGTAGTGAAAAGGAGGCAACTTCTGCAAGTTTATTTAAGGAGATTGTTCAAACAGGAAAAGATACAGAGTTGTTTTGTAAACAAAGCTTCTCTCTCCTATCAGAACCATGCACACTGTGCTCCAGCTGACAGAACGTGGTGCCTCTCCTACAGCCCATGTGCAAGGGTTGCAGAGGTGGCAGGTTTGTTCTCTCTGCCACCTCGCAGCAGTAGGTACAGAGACCACTTAAAATAGGAGTGTGCAAGGTGTGCTTTTGTATAAAACTGGTCAGATTGCAAAAGAATCTTTCAAAAGATTATACTTTTCTTCCAAGAGTTTTTTATTCATTTTTAAAAGTTATAAATATGTCCCATGTGAATGTGCAAATAGAAAACCTGTGCATACCAAGAAGTTTGGTGTGTCTGTGTCGTTTGTTCTCTCTGCTGCTCTTGGGTGAACATTTCCAGAAAGCACAGCGGTTTTCTCTTGGCTGTAGCAGTTATTTAGTGTAGCTGAAGCATGTCCCTGGCTCTGGGTACAGTCCCAGTGCAGCTCTGTGCCTGGCTGCAGGGGGAGCAGGGGCTGCTGTGCTGCTTTCTTGCTGTGTTTAGCATGCTGGAGCCAGGGGCTGGGCGTGGGCTGGGGAGAGACAGGGGCCTTTCTCCTGCTTCTTGAGGGACGCTCTGTTCAAATCAGCAGCACTGAGCATTGCCTTAAACATCACCTTACCTGAGCTTAACCACGTCTCATCCTCCCTGAGCTAATGATCATTTCTCTTCTGGCAACTGAGTACACGTTCTTCCTAAATCCAGCGCTCCTCTGGGATTCTGGCTTGGTAACCAGTGACTAATGACTTTCAGATTTGCTATTACCCATCTAACTGCTCTCTCTTGGCAAATGTGTCTGATGCCTAAAGATGTGACAGTAACATGTGACCTTCTTCAGTAAATCTGTGTAACATTAATTATCGTTTAGCAGCAGAATGGTCCCTCTAGGAGAGCTCGTTCTTCAACTGTCACAGGGGGAGAGGAGCCAACGGTAATAAAACTCTTTATCAAGCACTATCTCTAAATGAAATGGGGGAACATTTAGGTCTTGTACAATGAGGAACTTTTTTTAAAAAAAGCACCCATGTGTTGAATGAAGTACAGCTATTGAATGAAAACTTACATATTTTTGTTCCAAATTTTCTCAACATTTCTCAAAACACTGTAATTGTACTCAAATACTGGCATGGTTTAGGGATATGGATGTGACATCGAATTATGACAAAGCTGTGCACTAAGTAAATGCCATGGGCTCTGAGAGCTACAACAGCTAATTCTTTTAGGTACTGGAAGTTGCAGTGACTAGAGACATCAAATCATTGTATGTGTAGCTGTATTTGCATCTTGTGTCTTCTTGTCTTCCCATGTCTCTCCACCAGACGAATTAATTTTAATTCTTAAAGTTGGTCTTAATTTGAGAGCCTTGGGGGTACAGTGATATGGCATACAGCTCTTAATGGTTTTACTGAATGCCAGTTTCATTTTCCAGCAGTTCCTCAGCAGTCCAAGACTGTAGTTTGATCATCCCATAAAATTCTTGATATGCTTTGCTGAAAGTGTAATACAAGGAAAGTGGGTTTAATCTATACTGAACTTTAATCTAATTATATATGTTGAATCTTTAACCTAATTAACTGCCAGTCTGAAGTGAGTTATTTGACAGAAATCATTTACAGTAACTATCATAAATGGCTTTTATAAATTTATGCCCTCCTAGAGAATTTGTTTCAGAGAAAGGAATTTAATTTATACTTGCTATAAATTGCTATTTGCATCTGGGAAATAATCTTACTTCGGGTGTTGATGCATCATTCTGTTATATTGTCTATATTCACTGGTTTTTAATTTTAGAACCAGAGGAGCACACTTGCAAATAGCAAAGTCTAAATAAAATGCCTGACTAATTTGTAGTTAGTGCTAGGTGAACTTGCACGGTAGTGGTACTCCCTTGGTAGAGCATCTTGTCTTGATTAGACTTTTTAGAGCAAAATATTAATATTTTGGCTCATTGTTACTGTAGCCATACCAAGATGTTTTATGTCACCATGCTGCAGTGTCTAATCCCCCCCTGTCTTTGTTCAGCATTTATACCCAGAGTCCTAGATCTGTGGAGGAGTTGGGACTTACCCAGGAGTCATGGTCTAAATCCTTTATCCTCCAAGGCTGCTTTCTCTTGGGTCCTTGGGCACCTGATTCTTGCAGACAAGCAACCTGTCAGCAGTAAAAGTCTCTGGTCACCTTGGTTTTGCCTTCAGGATCCCTACAAACCCCCTCCTTGGAGCAGGAGCCAGGCTCAGGCTCAGAGGCAGTTCCTTCTCCCCATCCCTGAGTTGTAACTGAGTGACAGCCACTGGGGCAAGGTGTTCTCCTCATGGCCTGCCAGCTCTGGGAACCAACATGGGGAAAATAGTTCTTGGCTCTTCAGGAGAGAAGGAAATGAGTCTGGGACTCTGCACTTGGGTTCTCATCTGTTTCCCTCTGTTTTCTGTTCCCTGTTGGAGTATGTCAGCTTCCTGACCCATCCAGTATCTTTTCTCCTCTCCTTTCTTCATTATCCCCACAGTTGTCCAGTTCCTTGTGTCAACCATGCTTTGCTCTTAAACAGCACCTGCACTGCCCATGGCAGCTGCTCTGGGAAAGGTCTGGCAGAGATGAAGCAAGAACAAGAATTAAGTTCATTATCTTGCTGAAGCAAGGAATGTAGTGGGGAGGAAGAGAATGTGTCCTGGATTTCAGCAGGAGCCTTCAGAGGCCTTTACTGTTTCATGGCAAAAGCCCAGAGCTTGTAGTGTATCAGCCTCTGAATTAGGCAGGTCCTTCATCCCACTTGGTTCCAGTTCCTAGCTCATGTCTATGAACTCATGCTTGGGTATTTTGGGGACAAGAAGGACACGAGAGAGCATCAGCCACACACAGAGACAGTTCCTGTGGGCAGCAGGACGTGACTCTTCCCTTACCTGTGTGCTTCTATTAGAACAGGGAGCTTGTGGAGATTTTACTGAAAGTTTTTGTCATGCTGAAGTTGAGGCTTCAGTTTGGGTTTATTTGGTGTCTTTGGGACACAGAAGCCCTGAGTGCAGCATTTGTGACAGAGCAAAATGGTTAAGATTAACTTTCTATAACCCCACAGTAGTTTCTGGCAACTGAATCAAGACACTCTGGGGTAATGAAGAGAGCAGGACTTGGGAGATCTTTACTCCATGGTTATTTAACTCTTAATAACCTTGGCTGCATGGTTATTTAACTCTTACTTATCCATCCTGATAAAAGGAAGAAACCTCAGCCTTTTAAGGAAAACTCACTAAAACATAGAGTTCCTTTTTGTCATTATGTGTAACAAAATAGAATGTTTGAGGGCATATCAACTTGTCTGTTTGCTGAATCTGTGTCAAATGGACCCAAAAGATCTCTTGGGAGAAAAAAATCGATTCAAAGGCACATGATAAAGAGCCTGAATTAAATTAAATCAGAAACTGGATTTTTCCATATGGTTGTTGTGATTAATAAGAGTGTAAGTTAACAAGTTGCTTTTTTTTTACAAACCAGAGTTTAAAATGTAAAGCTTTTTTATTGATCATAAAATAAGAATTCAATGATTTCTTGCCTGAGCAGCCTTCTGTGGCTTACGTGCACACCACGCCGGGCTTGCCTTCGGGCTGGGAGGAGCGCAAGGACGCCAAGGGCCGGACCTACTACGTCAACCACAACAACCGGACCACAACGTGGACACGGCCCATCATGCAGGTACCCTGCTGCTTCCTGGGAGCCAGCACTTGGCTTGCCTGAGGGGCATTCAGCTGGGGCAGCTTCCAGAAGTCTGAAATTGAAAGGAAATATCCTAAGCATTGTCATGACAATCCAGATGAATCATAAAAAGCTGCAAAAATTTGGGATGGGTTTGGTTACTTCTAATTATGTCAAGGCACAGGGTTAAGGTGATTGCTGCAAGAGAAGGAATTTCCAGAGGTGCAGAAGAGCTCTTAAAAGGAGGCAGATGGGTTCTTTGGATTAAATGTGAAAGCTCTCTTGAGCTATTAATAGAACCATAGGCTCTTGGCCCTTCCAGTGGAATTATATTAAATACCCTTTATGGCCTTTAAGGAAATCTGGTTCAGAACAGTATTGATGATAACAGTGCCATCAGTTTTATCACATCCTACACGTGGGCAGTGTTTGTGACATCTGTGACCTGGCTTTGCTCTGCACAGCTCGCTGAGGACGGGATGGTGGGGCCGGGCACGAGCAGCAGCAACCACCTGAGCGAGCCGCAGATCCGGCGGCCCCGCAGCCTGAGCTCACCCACCGTCACCCTGTCAGCGCCGCTCGAGGTGAGCCCCCGCACCCACACTCCTCCCTGCATCGCTTCTAGTGTCTTCCCAAGGAATTCCAAATGCTGGGGACTGTTCACCATGATGTGGCTAAGGAATAGCTGAAGTGGCTCCCTACGCAATCACAGCCTGTGCGTGTTTGACTTGTGGCGGTGTGGTTCAAACTCTTGTCTCAGCTACTCATGGCTGTGCTGAAGAGAGCTAGTTCTTCAGATTTCCTCTTCATGCTTTAGAGTTTGAAGAGCTGTGGCTCACACAGCCTTGCACTTACAGGCTTTATTGTAAATGAGATGTATTGCCCCTGAAGCACAAAACACTGCTTTTGTCTTTTCCTTGGTAAAATGAAATGTGGACACATCCAGGGCAGGTGCAGAGGAAGGTACAGTCAGGTGTAAATACTGGAGACATTGTTATTGCAGAGGAAGGCACGGAACACTGTGTCCTTTACAGCAAAAGACTGGGCATGTTAGAAGGCACAGATAGAGCTAATTAAGTTCCAGTAAATCAGTCCCAGCATTTAACTGTGGTATTAATTCCATGTGGAATGAAAAGCTATTCGCTGTGAAGCCAGGTTGGGTTGGTTTTGCAGCCCCGAGTGCCGTGTGTGCAGTGGTTCTGTTTCCTCTCCGCAGGGCATGAAGGACTCTCCGGTGCGCAGGGCGGTGAAGGACACCCTGTCCAACCCCCAGTCCCCACAGCCGTCCCCCTACAACTCCCCCAAGCCCCAGCACAAGGGGGCCCAGAGCTTCCTGCCCCCGGGCTGGGAGATGCGCATCGCCCCGAATGGCCGCCCCTTCTTCATCGACCACAACACCAAGACCACCACCTGGGTAAGGCCGCTCCAACCGAGGCCCCGGGGCATGGTCCCATCTCTGCCTTCCTGCTGCGTGCCCCTATTCCAGCATGGCACTTGTCTTTGTGGTTTTAAGAGCCAAAAATGTGCATGTGGATGTAAAAGCCCTTGTAGAGTGCAGGCATCCTAAGAACAGGCCTGTGGGTTTTGAAGCATATCCCTGAATACAGCACACATTTAATGGAGTCAGGTCTTACATCACCCTTGCTTATTCAGCACTGGAAAATTCAGTGCCCTGTAGAATCCTAATAAGGCATGTGTTGTTTTATTCTCCGAAAAGAAAAGAATAACTGTAACAGAGGAGGATTTCCAGATAAGTCTGTGCTTGACTTTGTAGATCTGCCTTGATCTGTTGGATTTACAGTTGCATACCTGTGTTCCAGGAGGATCCGCGGCTGAAGTTTCCGGTGCATTTGAGATCCAAAGCGTCTCTGAACCCCAACGATTTGGGCCCTCTTCCTGTAAGTGATGCTGTGCCTGTGTTCTAACCTACACCTCCTGTCCCAGGGCTCTGCTCCGTTCTGGGCACAGGCTGCTGCAGCTCTTCTTGGAAGCTCTGGAGCCCTGCTGTGCCCTGGGGCTCACTCAGGCCCTCCAGAGCCAGCCCAGGAGGCTCTAACTCATGGTCTTTTTCTGTGCTACTGGGGTGTTGAGCTTTGCACACTCTTACCTGGGCTGTGTCTGACTGTGCTTTTAGATAATCACAATCACTGCTTAGGAAAAACAGAGCAGATTGTGCCAAGCAAGCTCTATCAGTGCACCAGCATATTCTAGCATTTAGAAATCAGAATAAATTTTGATTTTTCAATGAAACCTCCATATTTTGCAGAGCAAATCATCAATTTAATGTCAGAAGTTTTGTCATACTTGTAATCAAAGTATAATGGGGATTTACAGACATGTCAAATGCAGAGCTTTGCTTTGTTTTTAAAGTACTCCCAGCCCTTAAAGGTAGAGAGTAATGTGTGAAAGCTGACACATTCCTGGTCACAGCAGCAGGAAGGCTCTTTGGCTTTAGGAAACAGCTGTGCTGTTGCAGTTGTCCAGGTACATGGGGCGTGTGTTACCCTTGGAGGCACTGAAGGCCCAATTACAATTTGTTCTGTTAACTGCAAGGGGTGAAACATGCAGTGAAACCAGGGTAGCCTGACCTGTCACTAGCAACAGATTATTAGTAACAGATTTCACTTCAGTTAGTAACAGAAATCTGTTAGTAACAGATTTCACCTCAGTTAAACCTCCTGGTTGGGAGCGAGGTTGGGATGGCTACAGAATTTCACACGAGTTTCTCCAACAAGACTGAAGTGAAATAATTTCTCCTCTGTATTTTCTGGCAGCCCAGGCTGGCCAGCATTGCCTGTCCCTACAGCCTGCCATCCACTCTCCTTTCTGCACTGCAGGCACTTGGGACATGAGAAAAGGGAAGGGATGAAAAGGGAAGTACTGAGGACTAGGTTAGGACATTCTTGTCCCACTGTACAGGGAGCCTGGGTTACACATTTACAGTAAATAACCCACATGGCTTTCAGAAGTAGGAGCAGAAACTTTCCAACTAAGCCATGATGAACCATCTGTTCTCTGTGATTGTTTGCTCACAGAGGACATGGGTGGGAATCCTGAGGCAAGAGGTTTCCACTATAAAAAACATTCCCTGCACAGGATGCAGTCACCTATATAGGTCTGAGTCTGCCTGGATTTGTGGCCTTGCCATTATGCATCTGGTCTCTTGGGGTTTCCTACCTCATAAGCATCTTTGAGACAAGTCCAGTAGGTGTGAGCAATGCACTGCTTCAGGCTGTGTGACACTGATACTATTTCACTTACTCTCTCTTTTCTTTGTTTTTATTTCCCATTTCCAGCCTGGCTGGGAGGAAAGAATACACCTGGACGGAAGAACATTTTATATAGACCATAGTAAGTAAGCACTCAGGTACTAGAGCAAATAGACAAAGGGAGGTACTAAGTATTGAAGTGAAAGCTTTGTGATTTTACTCTTCATTTAGGAAGCCAGGTGTTGATATGTGGAGACATTGATACCAGAGACTTAGTGCCCTCCTACGGTACTGTACATTCACTGGAAGCTTGCTTTAATTGGCTCATCAAGCTTTGTCCCTCTCTGACTTGTGAAGCATTAACATTTCCTCTCTGTGGTTTATTTTGTTCTTGTTGATATTTTGGATTTGTTGTTGTTGTTGTTGATGATCCCATGGCTTATTTGCACTTAATAAATTAAAATATAAACTAGGAATAGAAAATAAGATGAGAAAAGATCCTGTAGCCACAGCTCCACATATAGGCAGTGGAGCAATTAGCACTGAGAAGTACTTTCCTCTGCTTCCAGGTCTGTGGCAGTGCTGATTCTGATCTTATTTCCTATTTAGAGCATGTGAAACTGCACCAGCCCATTAATATTCTCCAGTTCTGTTAGTGGAGTTTTAGTGTAAGTGATGTTTCATTGTAGATTTGTCTTCCTAGAGCATCTCAGAACTGCTGTGTGAGTTTTGTTGGTGTTTGGAAACAAAGCAGCCCACAAAAGGCTGGGCTGGGTCTTCTTATAGTAAGACATTTCTTCACAGCCATAGCTAACTCTCATAACCATCAGAGGAGTGTGCACAGAGAGTTAAAATCTGAACTTACCATGTTTGACAGAATTCGGTTTGTCCCCCAGTATTGCTGACTCCCACACTCATCCTTAGAGATGACAATATTAAGTCATTATTAAAAGACTGCTTTTAAAGTAATATCAATTTTGAAATGGTATAAATACTTTTAACTAAACATTACAAATAACGCACTTGTTAAGCACCCGATGAACCTCTTCCAAACTTCAGTACAGAGTTATTATCCTTTATCCCTTCTGTAATTGTTTTTCCCAACAGAGATCTGGAAATATAACTATGGCCAGTGATTCTAAACTGCTGCCACTAAGGAGTCACAGGATAAAGCTGTCCCATTTAAAACACCTGTGTAGCTGCTGAGCCTCCCAATCTCTCTTAAAACTCTTTAATTTTTCAGTCTCCTAAAGCTATTTGAGCATGTGTTAGTCTCTGAAATGGAATGTTAAAGTCATACATTAATTAGAATTCCTCAAAGAATTTGTTAGGAAGCAAAATTTATGTGCATCTGAATTCTCCCTCTAGTCTCTTTTGATCTGAGTGGATTTAGCTTCTTATATAGCATTTTTCACAGAAGTTCAGGGAAGCTTTTGGTAATGCTGCCTGTTTCCAGCAGATGTCCCTTTGGTCCCAGCCTGGTGCCTGGGCACTGCTGTGGTGGCTGGGCTGGGGGGCCTGGAGGGAGGGCCAGGGGCTGTGCCACTGCCAGGACACAAACCCAGCAGGACAGGTGTGACAGAGTCAGCTGCTGGTCATGTCCTGCTTCCCTGCTACGTTTTGTACCTCTGCTGCATAGTTCTCCAGCACCGTTTGTCCTATTTTTGAGATGTTTTTCTCATCCCTGGAAGAAAGTGCCCAAGTCCCTGCAGCCAGCACAGCCCCTGTGCTGTGCACAGGGCCCAGGAGCACTGAGTACTGATGCAGCACCCCCGTGTTTCTGGTACCAGAGGCTGGGTGTGACAGTGAACCCTCTCCCTGGCTCTCTTGGCCCTTACCTTCCATGGACACACTGGTGTTCCCTGTTCCCTGCACATTGCTGCCATTCCTGGGAGCCTCCCAGGAATGTGCTGTCTGCCTGTTGGAAGGGATCAGAAGGGAAAACAACCATTCTGCAACCATTTTCTGAACCAGTAACTCACAGACAGGGGGGTGAATACACTGAATGGGCTCCCCTCAGAGTCTGTCCACATCCACCTGCACGTGGTGATATTCACAATATGCATCAGTGATTTACACAAGGAATTAGGAGGAAGCACTCCTTAGTTCAGCAGGAAGCAGCAGAGCAGGAGAGGGGAGAGGGGCTCACTGGAATGGGATGGGAAGTCACAGTGAGTCTGGCAAATGGCCATGCAGTGTGCAGGAAGAGGCTGTGGAAGGAGAATTGCAGTGTTGGAATGGGAGTAGTTAGCAGAATTTGGGTTGAAAAGGGCATGAAAAATACCATCACCTGGTCATGAGCTATCTCACCCTGTGATGTGTTGACAGGAGTGCCTAAATCCAACCTGGAGTAACCTTGCTGATGCCATCAGCACTGGGAATGTCTGGCTGTGAGAGTTCTGTATTTGGCAGGGGGTCCCAAACTTCAGGGAAATAGTGGCCCCATTGGAAAGGCAGGGAGAAGAGGGAATCATCAAAGGCCTATCCTGGTTTATGACAGAGAATTGTATTGGTGGGAAGACTCAAATTTTTGAAATTTTTGAAAATGTTCTTCAAAAAGAATGAGTTTGTTATTCATTTCCACTTGGGATAGGACAGAGAATCCTGAGCTACAGTTCCAGGTGAAGTGGTTCATGCCAGACCCTTGTAGCCCTGGAACACCATTTTAAATATGGAGTCCCTGTAGGACTCTGAAATGAAAGTTAGACTGAGATTCGTTGGTGTCATCGCATGCCCTGAAGTACAGAGAGCAAAGAGCTGACACACTGTCAGTCATTTCCACTTGAGTTACCTCTGATTCCACAAAAAACTGGCACTGTGGTTTGTGGCTGCTGGTGTCAAGAAGGTGACCAGAGAACTTTGTAGAAGGGAATTGCAGTGTAGGAGTTGAAAAGGGAAAGGGTGAGGCTGGGTGTCCACCTTGGCAGCAGCTCTGCTCTATGAATCTCTGGGGTCTCTGGAGCTCAGGCTGGCAGCCCTCCAGCATTCCCATAAGTGATAAATAGCTTTCATGTGTGAAGGGAAATTAAACAGCATTTTACTATTAAATTAACTAATAGATCAAATGTCTTGAAATGTGCTTGCAATCATTTAGAATTTTCCCGAGTTAACATTTGCTGAATGACACTTTTCAGATCCCAGTCCCTCTTAAACCAGCTTGGGATGCAAACTTACAGGGCTTTTCCAGTTCTAGAGATGTGGAAAATGCAATCTTGATTCCTGATACCCAGTTCCTAACCCAGAGCAGTGTCTGTAACAGAGGGATGGCAGGCCAAGGGTGACCAACGCCTTGCCATTGCAGGTGGCACCTGGGACGGGGTTTGGAGCATTGTCTTATTGTTGCAACACCATTGTTTTGTTGTGATTCTGTCGTGTTCAGAATCTTGGGAGGAGCAGCTGTCTGGAGGCAGGGAAGGGGAGTCCCACCATGGTCCTGTAGAACCTTTCCTGTCACCCTCCTGGTGCTCTTCAAAGCTGTAGATGGAAAGAACTGGGCTGTGTTGTGCCACTGCCAGCATCTCCATTAGTCATAACTGGGTGATTTTCTTGCACCAAAACAGGACATTTCTGCCTCCCTTTATCTTCTCATTAAATCAGTATAGGAAAAATGTTATTCCCTCCAAATCTAGAAGTATGATACTTAGCTGTCTATGCAAAATTTCCAAAGTAACTTAGGGTGTCATTGCCAAAAGCTCTGGGTTCCTTTACCTGTCAGGCTGTGCATCTCCAATCCCAGCCTATGTTCAAACGAACATGTTCACTCACTCCTGCAGATGTTGCCATCAAAGCAGTGCAAGTTCCCTGGGTTCTGGGGTAGTTCTGTGTTTTTTAGTGAATGTTTTCAACTAAACAGTGTGTTGGAGCTGGGGAGGGTGGGGAGACGCAAGCCTTTGCTAACCCTGACAGACCTGAGCAGTGCTAGGCAGAAAAAAACGACAGAAATTCACAGTGTGGTACCAGAGAAGCCATGGGATAATTTCTTTTGTTATTTGCAGATAATAAAATTACCCAGTGGGAAGACCCCAGACTGCAGAACCCAGCCATCACAGGCCCAGTAAGTACTGCTGTGGGATCTTCCATGAAATATCCTGACTGGGTACAGCTGGAACAGCAGCAGGCCCTGCCTGCTCCCCAGAGCAGGGGTGGGCAGCCTGGGGAGCAGGAGCTCTGCCAGTCCACATCCTAAGTTAGAAAAGGCTGGGGATGTCACACCAAGCTCTGGGCAGTCTCCCAGATTGTCCAGGGTTTGGGGATGGTCATGGAGAAGTGCTCCTATTGACCTGTGACCTGGGGCATTACTGACAGTAGGATTTTACTGAGCTGACACACTGTTCTGTTGATTTTGGGATCTCTGGGCAATGAAAAGCTCTTTACACTTGGCAGGGGAGAGGTGGGCCTATGTAGATTCAAAGTGTGGAAAAAAGACACAAAATGGGTCTGTCAGTTTAAAAGACATAAAGCTTCATGCAAATAAACAGAGGTTTCAGACTATCAGCCTTAGAAAAAAATAAACACATCATTTTACTTCAGTATCAAATTTTAAAAATATCAAAGAGTGATTCTTTGACTTTTTCTGCTGGGATATGCCAGTCTATGCCATTTTATGGTATTCTGAGTGATCAGACTTCAATCCCAAGATATTTCCTGGTACCAAGAGTACCTTTTTATTCTGCATAAGTCCTTGGGACCTTTAAGAGTTTCAGCAGACGAGCCTGCTGCAGGATTAAACTCCACTTGCTTAGTAATAATATCAATAATAGTCACTTTTTGACCATAGTTGCTATTGGAGGGATTTACTCATTTATCAGGCATTTAAAACTGGAGGTCCTCACACACAGCACTGTGCAAATTGCTAATAGGCCTCCCCCAGAAACGCTGAGCATAAATGAGAGAGACTATTTGAGAAAGTTTGTTTGAAGGAAATGAAATTATCACAGTCTCCTCGAGCAACTGACAGTGGTTTGTTTGTTGGTTTTAAGAGAAACAGGAGCCAATCAATTTCACAGAGGCACTAAGGATTCATCTGAATGCTTTCAATATATTTCTGGTGCCATGACAAACAGAATTACTTAAATTGCATTTCACATAGTGTTTAAATAAAGGAAACACGTAGAAAGATTATTTAATGGCTGTAGTAAAGTCATATTAACATCAGTAAAATGAGCAGAGTAAAATGATGTCATTTAGTGGGATTTTTAAATCTCTCCTGGCTGCTGTGCCTCATGGGTGGGTTCAGGGGAGCCCATAGCACAGTGTGTGGGTTGTACATCCCTTTGGAATGCTGTGGGGTATCAGAGTGCTGAGTAGCAGGAATGACACGTCCTCCCACCGCTCCCAACAGGCGGTGCCGTACTCCAGGGAGTTCAAGCAGAAGTACGACTATTTCCGCAAGAAGCTCAAGAAACCTGTGAGTAGAACCAGCTCGGGGGCTGCAGGACACACCTGCCAGGTTACTCCATTGTGCTGCTCATCAGGGGCTCAAGTAGGAGCCAAAAACATGAAGCAAAGTTTGAATTTGATGGGTTTCTCAACAAAAAGCTTTTCTAAGTCTTAGAGACTCACATTTTTCTAGATAAATGCAAATGCCCTTAAAATAGAGCACAGTCAATGTTTGTCCTTTTTTGTTTTGTTTGTTTGATACTTTTCTTGTCATTTTCATCAAATATTTACCATAGAAGTTTGCAGCACTGTTCTGGAACTGGCCCAGTTTCCCTCATGCTCTCAGCCTGTGGACTGGGAGAGCACTGGGAAATAAAACCAGGGGGTACTGGAACACCAGGTTTCTGAGCTGTCACTGGGCTGTTGTCAACCAGTAATTTGCCCAAAGACTTATTTCTTGAGACTAACAAGGGTAATCTAATCTTCTTTCATCAGGCTGACATACCCAACAGATTTGAGATGAAATTGCACAGAAATAACATTTTTGAGGAGTCCTACAGAAGAATCATGTCTGTGAAGAGACCTGATGTACTAAAAGCCAGGCTCTGGATTGAATTTGAGTCAGAAAAAGGACTTGACTATGGAGGTGTGGCCAGAGAATGGTTTTTTCTCTTGTCCAAGGAGATGTTTAATCCTTACTATGGTCTCTTTGAATACTCAGCAACGTAAGTGTCCATTAAATATTTGTACTCTCAAGGGATATACATTACATTTTGCATAAGAGGCAAAGTTGCTCTGGGCAGAAGTAGCTCCTCCTTCCCGGGGTCTCCTGGGCAGCCCCACTACCCTGTTCCTACTGCCCTTCAGAGAGCCTCTGGAGTTCTCCTTGAGAGCCCAGAAAACATTTCCATTGCTCAGACAATATCCAGGGCAGCAAAACTGCAGTTTTTGAGGCCAGTAATGGTGAAGGGACCAATGTCACAGAAAAGCCCCTTTCCTCTGCTGCCCAGTGCTCCAGCACTGCTGTAGAGCGAGCTCAGAATGCAGCTGCTCGTTCACACAGCAGTGGCCTCCCAGAACTGTAAAATGGGGGCTGCCCAGCTTTAAAATCTCAGAGCAATGCATTAGTGCAAGGGGAGAGGGCGTCTCTTGCTCACAGTGGGTTTGGTTTGCTGCTGGGTCAGCCCTTCAGCCCTCAGTGGCTCCATGGTGGGACGGACTGGAAAGGACTTGGACACAGCCCCATGGCGCTGTTGAAGGGACATGCCCCTAAGCACAAGTTATTTATTAACATATCTGAGTATGTGCTTATTTAAAGACTTGGTTCTTTAGCTATTTTTTCTTTCTTTCCCCAAAAAAGGGACAACTATACACTTCAGATTAATCCTAATTCAGGTCTCTGTAACGAAGACCATCTGTCGTACTTCACGTTCATTGGCCGGGTGGCCGGCCTGGCTGTGTACCACGGGAAGCTGCTGGACGGTGAGTCCTGCTCTGCTGCTGCTGCCACGGGGCTTTGGGAAGGAAATGCACCTGCTTGGGAGCCCTGGGGACAGTCTGGGACTGGCACTGTTGAGACTTAAATGGTGATTCACAAAATTACAGTGGCTTACTCAACAAGTGGGTTTCATACAAAGTTTTGCTCCATTCCCCACTCAAGTTAAAACTCTAAAACCAGCATGAGCACTGTCCCTCAAGGAAAAGCATGGAATTTGTATCAGTCATTTCCATGAAAACCTGCAGCCAAACTAGGGGGGTCAAATGCAGCATATTTTGATATGTAAAATTACTGCTGAAGGATTTAATTACAACTTCTGCTGCATTTTGAAATCTCACACCAGGCAGACTTTACTGATCAGATTTTCCTGAGTCCTGGTGCAGAACAGGAAACAGAGGAATCCTGAGCAGGGGAAGCTCAGCAGCCTGGCTTTCAGGCAGCTCCTTGGAGAGAGGAGCAGTGATTTTAAATGGGATAGTGTGCCCTGAGCTCAATGCCCCAGCTCTCTCTGCCATTAATGTTAGGGTGGTCAGTGGAGTATGGTAGTTCGTGGATAATTGTAGAAACTGAAAAACTGGACTTTCTGTGCCTCAATAAAGCTGAGCTGCTATGATGCTGTTGCAGTTGCAGGACTGTTACAGTCAGGAGTAAGAGGAAATGCCAGGGGTGGTGCCCTCAAGCAGTCATACCTTTATGGGATGTGCAGGTGCAGAGCAGGGCGTGTAACGCTCTCCTCTCTCTCACAGGCTTCTTCATCAGACCTTTCTACAAGATGATGCTGGGCAAGCCCATAACGCTGAAGGACATGGAATCAGTGGTAAGACTCCATTTAACCCGTGCCAGGGCTCACAGGCCATGGGTTTCTACAACTCTGCACTAATTGCCCATTTTCAAACTGCCTAATTGTGATCTGCCCTAGGATAGTGAATACTACAACTCTCTGAAGTGGATCCTGGAAAATGACCCTACAGAGCTGGATCTCATGTTTTGCATAGATGAGGAAAACTTTGGACAGGTATGTAAAGGTTATTTACATCTTAGAACTGGTTCTTGCCAACAAGTACCTCAGTAGTGAGCAGAGCCTCGTGGTGGTGAATGCACTGATCAGCCTTCACCTCTCTGTGTTCCCAGCTGGGACTGGGGGTGCCACATTCCCGCCAGGGAGCTCTGACATCTCTGGGACAAGCTGGAAATGCAGTTGAGTTAAACACTTGCAATGAGGAGGAATAAAGGTGTCCCACAGTCCAGCTGGGACATGGTGCAAGCCCAGGGACTGCTTGGCTTTCTGAGGTCAAAGGTGTTCTCAGAGGAGAGTGGCAGAATGATGCCAGGGAGGTCCTCGCTGTCCTGCCTGTCACAGGGGCAGCTGGTACGACAGGGGGAAGCTGCCAGGTTTAAAAGGGTCACAGTCAATGGGTAACTTTTGCCATTACAAATGAAAATGTTGTAGACATTAAATTAATTTGCTTAGAGGCTTTTATGACCTTTTTTAGTGTCTTCCCTTTGTTTACTTCTGAGACCTAGATCCTGGCTCCAGGTACGACTGGACCTGGGGACTATAGGGCTTTTTATAAAAACTTACTTCAACAATTCAAACTATGCACTCAATGTCCTGTCAAAAACATTCTGATCCACTTTTCATTGCATACTGCCTTTTTCCTGAAGCAACATAAGGTTATAGATTACATGGAGAACTAGGGAGAGTATTGAAGCCACAGAATAGAGAGGTTTTGTAATATAGTGGTTGGCTTTGGCAGTTTCAATATGTGATTTAGCTTCTTTTGTTATAAAAACTATTATAATTTTGCATATGTAAAGTACCTACTTAGTGGTTATATAAATATATCATTTTATTATTATAAATTATATTATTAGTAAATGGCCAGCCTCTCTCTGCCAGTTTTCTGTTGCGCAAGTTTGTTCAAAAGTGTAAATCAATTTACTAATGATTTCCTGATGCTGCTTGTAAAATGCTGCTCAGGGAGAGTGGGTTCTGGGAGAAAATCCCAAATGTCCTCAAATAACGGGAGGTTTTTTGGTCTTCTGAAATACAGACATATCAAGTGGACCTGAAGCCCAATGGGTCCGAAATCATGGTAACAAATGAAAACAAGCGGGAATACATTGAGTAAGTATCATTATGGAACATGCCTGGGGGTAAGAAAGAGCAGTTGTACTTAAAATTGACCCTGCTGCAATTCCTGTCCTTTGTACTGCACAAGAGCATCAGGGATTGCTGGGAAAAAAACCAGCTTACTGTTATCATTGGTTATATCCAGTCAGACATAAGAACAAAGAGTAAATTAAATTCCATGCTTTGTTCTCCTGAAATTCCCCCACATGGAAACGTGCATCTCCAACATCTGGCTCAAGATCAGATGAGCCAGAAGGTGCTCTCCAGCCTGACCTTCATCCCATTGTCCTCCTCTGCCAGTCACAGACCAGAGCCAGGATTCCAGTGCCAGCATTCCTAGCAAAACCTAGTTTCAGATTGGCCAAATCTGAAACTAGGTTTTATTTTCAGCTTTCCCAGTTCTTTTGCCTACCAGGATGTAAAATGCTAAATTCACTTATACCTGCTGGCATTTTAAATCAGAGCCTTTTCCAAAGTGAAAGACATTAAAATTGATACAGTCATGCAAATTGGGAATTCATTTCCAGTGCCTGGACCTGGACCAATTCCATGCCTGGAACTGATTTTTTGTGCCTGCACCTGTGAGGTGTTTGTGCTGTGGGTGACTGGTACTGAAAGGTGTCATCAAGGTGTCCCCTTGATGCTGCAGTTTATTTCTTTATTTATAGAAATAAAGAGATGCTGTCCTGACAGCTCTCCTCAAAGCTTGCAGACTTCGCTGGGAATTTTTAATTACTCAGTGCTCTGGAAGAATAAAATGTCTGCTCACGTAGGTACCTACAGGAGAAAAAATATTCCCACTGTGATTTGGTCATAGTCACTGGGGTTTTTGGTTTGTTTCTTCAAAATTCCATCAGACACCAGCCAATAAATTGCAACAACTAGTGAAAGCTGCTTAGTTCCCTGAAGTTGCTGAATTGTAAATGACAAACTGAAAGCACTTGGGGTTGCTGAAACCTCTGAACACTTGGCTGAGACCTGCTAATGAGTTTGTTTTTCTGATGGGGTTTTGTTTCTTTCTGCAGCCTGGTCATCCAGTGGCGGTTTGTCAACAGAGTGCAGAAACAAATGAATGCCTTTCTGGAGGTGAGGCTCTTTAGCTCCTTTCTTTCACAAAAGTAGGGATTTTTTTCTAACACAGATTTCTTACCCACTGGTGTCTGTGAAAAGGGAGCAGGGAGCTTGCAGGGAATGCAAATAGAATACTTACGTTTATGATTTTTTAGTTTTATCTTGTGTAAGAATATATCATCTTTCCCTTATGAGAATAAGGTCATTCTCTTTTCAAGTTTAATTATTTGAGCTTGAAGTAATTTGGTCATTGATGTTTTTAATTAGGATTTATGTGGGATGAGAGTTTTAACTTTACTCTTTTTCTTTTTAGGGATTCACAGAACTGCTTCCTATTGATCTGATTAAAATTTTTGATGAAAATGAACTGGAGGTGAGTCAATTTGGTGCCCCAAGCTGACAGTTCTCTGACAGATACACCATGTTCTGGGCTCTTCAGTCATCCATCCCTCTCCCTAAGGGAATGTGCAGACGCAGCTGTCTTGCTCAGAGTTGGAAATTAGATGTTTCTTCCTAATTAATAAATCTACTCATGGCATGCAAAGAACTGCACTCAGAGAGGTGGTTGAGGGTGTGCCTCTGAAAGCCTGGAAGTAGCTTAGTGGGTAAGTGCCATCATGCCAGTCACATTTGAGCCAAACACGTGGAAGTTGCTGTCACATTATGGCAGTGTGCAGCCATTCTGCAGTGACTGCAATACTCTGTGAAGAAGCTCTGACTGTCCCCTGTGTGCGCATAAATGAGTGGAGGTCAGAGTCCTGAGGGGCAGTGACACCTTGTCAGCCCATGAGTGCAGGGGAACACACTCATTCACATCCCACCGTTGTGTTCCCTGCAGTTACTGATGTGTGGCCTTGGCGATGTGGATGTCAATGACTGGAGACAACACACCATCTACAAAAATGGTTACTGCCCAAATCATCCCGTTATCCAGTGGTTCTGGAAGGTAAGACTGGCACCACCTCTGACTGGGCCTGTAAGTGACAGTTATTGCCCTTTTTTGCAATCATTTTTCTTCATGCAAACTGCTAAGAATGGGGGGTGTTGCTGGGGGCAGGACCTGCTCCCATCTCAGGCAAGGGCAGGCGTAGCTCCTGCTGGAGCAGCCCACAGAGCACCTGGAGCAGACAGGATCCATTGTGGCCAGAGGGGTGGCTCATACAAAAGGTGATTCCTGCTGGCTTTGGGCTGCTCTTGGGGCCCGTCCAGGCCGCTGTAGGAGGCTGAGGCTGACGGTGTCCGTTTGCCAACAGGCTGTTCTGCTGATGGATGCTGAGAAACGGATCCGGCTCCTGCAGTTTGTGACCGGGACGTCACGCGTGCCTATGAACGGATTTGCTGAACTTTATGGTGAGCTGCTCGTGGCAATCCAGCCAGCCTTTGACCCACACACAGCACTCAGCTGGAAATGCTGATCTCTGAGCTGAGCTCCTTGGCATTATGCAAGCTCTGAAACCAGCTCACTGGGCTTGGAAAGAAAGAACCACATTCATGTTGCTTTAATGTACCTGTTACAGGTGAAGAATCCAGCCCACAATTGATGCCAACGTTTCACGTTAAAAATAATGTTGAGGCAGTCTCTGTAGTGTCCAGCAGTTTCCGTTTCATATGGTTTTCATTTTCACCCAGGTTCAAATGGTCCTCAGCTGTTTACAATAGAGCAGTGGGGAAGTCCTGATAAGCTGCCCCGGGCTCACACCTGGTAAGTCACCAAAGCACAAATTCCAGAGCTGCTTCTGCCAGAAGGGCCATGCTGCTGACCATGCTCAGCTCTGCATCAAACAGCCTTTGATCCTGTGGGTCCCCAGTGCCTTCACAAACTGAGGAACTGAAGGATATTATTTTATTTCCCACATCCTAGTAAGTGGATGTAATGAACTGCAGCAAGTCAGACATCACCAAACAGCCACAAAAAGCCCATAAATCATTGGAGAATTCAAAACAAATGTAAGATTACAAGATAATTTAACCCTGGTTTATAGATTTTCCAAACATTGAAAGCATCCAGTATGAATTTGTCTTGCTCTGTTACATTTCAGGAATCTGGCTTTTTAAAGAAAAATGGTGCTGAATAGACTATCAGTACAGACTAGGGGATCTTTCTGTGAAACTAGTAATTCCATAGAATAATGAGCTTTAAAAAAAAAACAAACAAAAAACAACCCTGAAAACAAAAGCACAAAACCTACCAAACACAAACAACAATACTACCCCAAACACACTCCAAAATCAACCCATCCTATTTGGGTTCCAGTTCTCTGCTAGCTTTTACCTTCAGAAGATTTACTCTTGGATGTTTAATCTTTTTCCCCTCCAGAGAGCAAAGGATCTGTCCTCTAAATCCAGAATATCTTTTGCTGAGCTGCAAGAAATCAGTCCTTTGACAAATATTGTTTTCCATCATCTAAATACAGTGAAGGGCTTTCTGTTGGCTTTTTTCCTCTCTGAAATGATTCTTACCAAATTCCTACTTCCAGCTTTCCAAAGGAAGGCAGCACACAGAGAGCTCACCCTGGGCAGGTGTGAAGCATGCAGGGAACACTGTGGACCACAAGCTGCACTCTTAATCAAGACCCCTAATTATTTAATCTTTTCTAGTTCTTTAAAACTCTGTTTTCCCATGGATTATTTGAGTGACCCTTTCCTTGTCCCTTCCAGCTTTAACCGCCTAGACTTACCTCTGTATGAATCTTTCGAGGACCTGCGGGAGAAGCTCCTCATGGCCGTGGAGAATGCCCAAGGGTTTGAAGGGGTGGATTAACTTGGCAGCAGCCATTCCCTCTCCAAGCACGTTCTGCTGGCTTTGGCACCTGCCCGAGGGACTCAAGGGCTTGTGGCACAGCAGTTGCCCGGCGCTGGCTCTGGAGCAAAGCCCGGCAGTGCGGGGGCCCAGCCCCGAGGCTGGGGCTGGCACCTGGGGTGGCCTCGCTGATGTTCCCGCACCAGTTGCGAACTGATCACATTTCAGCAGGACTTACTCTATTTATGTTGTGCCTCTGTAGGCAAAGCCCTTAATAAATATTTTACACAATTTCTAATGGCAATGAACGGGATTAATCATTTTACAGGTATAGTATTACAACTCATGTTTACTTCTTAATTGATTTAAGCATTTTCAGATTTTATTTCATTACAATTAAATATCATATACTTGGAAAAATGAGCATTTTTCTTAATTTCATACCAGACTTTTTTTTTCAAAGCACATTGAGCCTTGTGTTCCTAAGAGTAGGAAAAAGCTCTGTTGGAAGCTTTCCCTCCACAGGCTGTCTCTCAAAAGCAACTCTCTTCATTAAGCACATCACTGTTGTTCTGTATCCAGAAGTATGGGCTGGATGTTGCATTTTTGTATAAGTACTAGAAAAGTGTCAAGGCACAGCAGAGCCCTGACACAGCATGTCCAGATCTCTGTTCTACTGAAACTGCCTCGTTACTGCCAAGCTGTACATGTGCTACAAAGCATCTGGGCTGGGGCTGGCATTTAGCCTTTTAGGAGAACATGCTGAACCCTGTCATTCTCTGTACAGTGATTCGTTTTCCATCCTTTCCGCATTCCTGTTTGCAATGGAGGCATTCCAAATGAAATCTGGCACTCTGGAACACAGCTCTGTTCTGGCTCCTGTTTGTGTGCAGTTGCTAATGAACCTAATTAACACTGGGGTTGTTAATTTCTAACAGCACTGACTCTGAAGGCACTTGCTGTACCACCAGGAAGGCAGACCTGGTTTGAGCATAAAGTTAATGGGATTTTACTCCTTCCCACTACACATGTCCTTGTATGGTGAATTTGGCTGCTCCTGTGTAAAAGAAAACCCCACCAGCTCTAGACCGGAGCCTGCAGACGTGTTCCTCAGTAATTGTTTCTGTGATTTCTTTTTTACTTACAAAGATTTATTTAATATACGCTGCTATCTAATTCATTTTGTTACCTATGACATGTTGCATGCCTAATCTATAATGTCTGAGTTGCATCTGTTTTCTGGCAGATTAAAGGTGACAGATTTGTGCTTGCCCCAGTGCAGTGACATGGTGACAGCACTGCTGGAGCAGGGCTGGTTCCACTGACCTGCAGCTCTGCCCCAGCCTGCTCCCCAGCATCCAAGCAAGATGACACCACTTGCCAAAACAAACTTCCACCTCACCGCCAACAGTTTTTGAGCCCTAGCCTTACCTGCGTGTCCAGCCTGTGTCCAGCCACGCTGCGGAGCCTGGGATACAGCATCACCCAGCTGGGAAGAAGCCTCACTGCCAGTAGCATTCAGCAGTTATGGTCCCAGTCCTGAGGAAGATTAGGGCAGTACTTGAATGCAGTCCAAGATTCCTTCTCTATTAAATATGCTTCCTGACATTCCTGCCTGACCTTTTCCATCTGAGGAGCGAGTTGGAACGCAAGACAGTGGCTGGCATCAGAGTAGACAGGAATGCCGGACTGACTGCTTGGCTCTGGGGATAGAAGAGATAAATCCAGGTATTCCCAGTGACCTGTACATTAAGCACAGCTGACTCTTAACGCGGAACCCCGGAGGGTCCCGAGAGAGGCAGGGCCCGGGCGACATCAGGGGCGGGGCCAGGCAGCTTCAGGAGCGGGCCCGACACAGGTGCGCAGGGCGGGGCCGAGGTGATTTAAACCCCGGAACTCGCCCTTCGGCCATTTGCTCACTATGAGCGCGGTGAGAGTAGGAGCTCCTTGTCCCGGCTTCCCAGGTGAGTCGTGGGGGCTTCGGCTTTCCCACCTCTCCCCCTCCTTTCTTCCCATATTCTTCCTCTTTCTCCCCCTTCCCTCTGTCCCCAAAACCTCTCCGCCTTCCTCCCCACCTAGCCCTCCTTCCTTCTCCCCGTATTCCCCTTTTTCCTCCCCATTTTCCCCTTTCCTCGGCCCCCCAAAAACCACCGCTCCTCTCCCCCCTCTACCACTACTTTCTCCTCCCCGTATTCCTCTTCCTTCTCCCCCGTCCCTCTGTCCCCCAAAACCGCCCTGCCCACCTAGCCCTCCATCCTTCTCCCCGTATTCCTTTTCTTTCTGCCTCTTCCTCCCCCGTCCCTCTTCCCCCAAACTGGGGTAGAGCGAGCCACAGAGAAAGCAGGGGAGAGGAAGGACAGCATCAGGCCTCACCCGGCAGGTATCGGATGAGCGGCCCGAGCAGGGCCCCGCTCTCACCCCGGGCGCGGTCGAGAGCGACAGAGGGGGAACGGCTCCCTCTGCCCGCGGCGATCCAGCCCCGCTCGTTCCGCTGCGTGCCCCGGGGCTGCGGCGGCCTCGGGGGCCCGGGCCAGGCTCGGTGTCCCCACGGAGGGAGCGGCAGGGCCCGTGGGGTCCCGGGGCCGGCACCGACGGTCTCCGTGTCCTGCCCGCTGCCAGCCGCGATCCGGTGGCTGCTCCAGGGAAAAGCGCCATCCTCCTGGTGGGCGCGGCAGCGGTGCAGCCCCGGCTCCCCGTGTCGTCGGAGCCCCGGCGGGACCCCAGCCCCGCGCCGGCCGGAGCAGCAGCGCTAGGCTCGGTCCCGGTGCCCGTCCCGGAGCGGCTCTTCCCGCCCGCGGCGATGCCGGTCCTGATCCCAGCCCCAAGCCCGCCTCGATCGTCCGGCCCCAGGACTCGCACATTGCTCGCCGAGGAAGAAGCGGCTCTGCCCAGCTTCCACAATAGGCACCGGCGGGACCAGGACCCGAATCCCCGGGCCCAGATCCCGGTCCCGGTCCCACCGGAGTGCCTCGGGCTCCGCGCAGCGCCGGGAGCAGCCCCCGGTCCGAGTTTCCGCACAGCGCCGAGCGACGGTCCCGCCACACGCCGAGATGAGCATCCACCGCAGAAAGCGGGGCGGGCGCGGATCCGCCGGGATTTACGGGCGCGGGCGGGGCGGGGCCCCGGGGGGCGGGGCCGGCACAGGTGCGAGGGGCGGGGCCGGCACAGGTGTGGCGGGTGGGACGTGCACAGGTGCACGGCGCCCCAGAGCGGCTGCGCGGGGCGGGGCTTAGAGCATTTAAACCGCGGAGAGGGCCCAGCGGAGCCATTTGCTCCACGGCGCTCGGTGAGTTAGGCTGCCGCTGGCTGGCCTCTATATTTTTCCTTTTTTTCTATTGCGTTTCTTTTGTATCTCTTTTTTTCTTTTTTGTATTTCTTTTTCTCTACACCTCTCCTTTCAACCCTCCCTTCCTCCCCTCCCCCACCCCCTACACCCTCCCCCCCCCCAAACCCCCCCCCCCCTCCCTCTCCCCCCTAGCCCTCCCCTCCCTCCCCCCCTACGGCTGCCCCCCGCCCCCCCTCTATTCCCCTACTCACCCCTACCCTATTCCTTTATCCTCTCCCTCTTCCTTCCACCCGTCCTTCCCTCTCCAGCCGGGCTCCTCTCTGCCCCCTCTCCGTGCTCCCATTTCCTCCTCGCAGTCTCTCCCCACCTGCCTTCAGTCCTTCTTCTTTCTCCTCCATTCTTCCTTCCCCGCTACCCCGGCTCCACCTGCCTGCTTTTCATGATACCTTCTCCCCCACACTTTCCACCTCCTTCCCCTCAACCTGCCTTCCATTCTTCCTTTCCATTCTCCACCCTGCCATCCCCCTAGCCCCGTCCCTTGCTGCCCTGCGCACCCCAGTCCCTCCGCACGTGCCCTCTGTCCTTGTCACCCTCCTCTCGACTAGCGCCTCTGCCCCCCTATTTCTCCATCTCCTGCTCTCTCGCTCTCTCCCTCTCTCTCTCTCTCTTTCCTCGCAGCCGCGGGGCTCGGGGTGCCGGGCAATAATAAAGCCCAGAGGGCCGGAGCCCGGCGCCCCCGGCCTCGCTGGGGTCCCCACACGGGGCCGGACGCGCTCTGCGGGTCCCCCCCATTGCAGTGCAACACACCGCCCGACACCGCCGGGGCTCCGGCTGTCCCTACATCACACTGGGGGGTGGGGGGTGCGGGTTACAGGGACCCCCTCCTTAGGAGGGGGTCTTGGGGGGGCGGGGGGGGCTTAGGAAGGGCCCCCTCATTAGGAGGGGGTCCTTTGGGGGGGGGGGCTTAGGAAGGGCCCCCTCATTAGGAGGGGGTCCTTTGGGGGGGGGTGTTAGGAAGGGCCCCCTCCGGAGGAGGGGGTCCCGGGGGGGGGGGGGGGCGGGGCGGAGGGGGGCCACGCCCCCTCCAGGCCCCGCCCCCCTCCCCCGGACCCCCTCCTCCGGACGGGGTCCGTGCCCAGCCCCCTCCCGGGGACCCCCTCCTCCGGACCGGGGCCCGGGACGACAGAGGGGAGGGCCGTTCGTTTGTCTGGCGATTTTTCTTTTTCACGTCTGTTCACGCTGCAGAGTGACGCGCTCCCCCTCCTGCCACCCCCCCCCACCCCACCCGCCCCCCCTCCCTCCCCCCCGGGCCCCGGTCCGGAGGAGGGGGTCCCCGGGAGGGGGCCGGGCAGGGTCCCCGTCCGGAGGAGGGGGTCCGGGGGAGGGGGGCGGGGCCTGGAGGGGGGGTGGCCCCCCCTCCGCCCCGCCCCCCTCCCCCGGACCCCCTCCTCCGGAGGGGGCCCGCCCCGCCCCCCCCGGGACCCCCTCCTCCGGAGGGGGCCCTTCCTAACCCCCCCCCCCCCCCCCAAGGACCCCCTCCTAATGAGGGGGCCCTTCCTAACCCCCCCCCCAAGGACCCCCTCCTAATGAGGGGGCCCTTCCTAACCCCCCCCCCCCCCCCCAAGGACCCCCTCCTAATGAGGGGGCCCTTCCTAACCCCCCCCCCAAGGACCCCCTCCGAATGAGGGGGCCCTTCCTAATCCCCCCCCCCCCCCCCCAAGGACCCCCTCCTAATGAAGGGGCCCTTCCTAAGCCCCCCCCCAAGGACCCCCTCCTAATGAGGGGGCCCTTCCTAACCCCTCCCCCCAAGGACCCCCTCCTAGTGAGGGGGCCCTTCCTAGCCCCCCCACCACCCTCCAGGACCCCTCCTAATGAGGGGGCCCTTCCTAAACACCCCCTCCAGGACCTCCTCCTAATGAGGGGGCCCTTCCTAACTCCTCCACCACCCTCCAGGACCCCTCCTAAGGAGGGGGCCCCCGTGTGGTGGGGGAAGCGGAGCCCCGGCGGTGTCCCTCATGTTCACAACCATGGAACTGCATGGGGACACCACCCGGGTCTCCAGCGGGGCCGGGGGCGCCGGGCTCCGGCTCTCCGGGCTTTATTATTGTCCGGCACCCCCAGCCCCGCGGCTGCGGGGCAAAGAAGGAATGGAGAGAACGGGAAGAGAGGAGGGAGAGCAGGGAGGAAAGCGAAAGGGGAAGGAAAGCCCGGGAGGGGGGGAAGAGGGGCAGTGGATAGAGGAGCGAGAGAGAGGGAATAGAATGGAGTAGCGGGGTAGGGACAGGACAGGAAGGAGTGGGGGGGGTCGGGTTAAGGGGAGAAAGAACGGGAATACGGGAAGGAGGAAGGAAGGGTAGAGCGGGGGACAGGAGGGGCGGCCGACAAGGGAGAAGAGGGAAAGGGGGGGAGGAGAGAGAAAGAAAGAGAATATGGGGAATTGGAAAGGAGGAATGGAGGGGGAGGCCGAAATGGGAGGGAAAGGAGAGGGCTTTGGGGAGTAGAGGGAAAGGTGGGAAAGGTAGAGAAAGAAGGGGAATACGAGGAGAAAGAAGGAAGAGCAGAGGCGGAGACAGAAAGGGAGGCCGAAGCACGTCCTGTCCCGGGCTGCGGAGCCCGGACAAGGAGGCACCCGTCCGCAGCGCGCTCAGGCTGAGCAAATGGCGGCCGCGGAGATTTCTGGGCCTTAAATCACCTCGGCCCCGCCCCGCGCAGCCGCCCTGAGTCCCTGCACACCTGAGCCGCACCTGCCCCTGAAGCCGCGCCCCTGGTACCTCCTGTCCCCGCCCCCGCCCGCCTCCGGGCCCCGCCCGCAGGGCTCTTCGGCTCGCTTCGGCTACACTCGGCCACAATCGGCTTGGTTCGGCTAAACTCGGCTTGGTTCGGCTGAACTCGGCCACAATCGGCTCTTCGGCTAAATTCGGATTGGTTCGGCTGAACTCGGCCACAATCGGCTCTTCGGCTAAATTCGGATTGGTTCGGCTGAACTCGGCCACAATCGGCTCTTCGGCTAAATTCGGATTGGTTCGGCTAAACTCGGCCACAATCGGCTCTTCGGCTAAATTCGGATTGGTTCGGCTAAACTCGGCCACAATCGGCTCTTCGGCTAAATTCGGATTGGTTCGGCTAAACTCGGCCACAATCGGCTCTTCGGCTAAATTCGGATTGGTTCGGCTAAACTCGGCTACTAATTATTAATTATTAATTTTATTAGTAGTAATTATTCTTTACCTAATAATTAATTTTAAAATTAGGGAATAATTAATTATTCATAACATAATGAGCTATAATTACTCATTAATGATAAAATTATTGGAATGTAGTAAATAATTAAGAATTAATGGTGACCTCATGAATAATAATTATACGATTATTCCTGAAATAGTAAATCAATAATAAGAATGATGGCCTTCAGAAGAATTAATTATAATAATAATTATTGACTAGTAAATAACTGAGGGAGCCGAACCGAGCTGCGCCGAACTCAGCGAGCGGCACCGAATTCGGCCCAACCGCTTCCCCCATCACACGGGGGCACCCTCCTTGGGAGGGGGTTCCGAGATGGGGAGGTTAGGGAGGGTCCCCTCCGGAGGAGGGGGTCCGGAGAAGGGGGACGGAGGGGGCCACACCCCCTCCAGGCCCCGCCCCCTTCCCACGGACCCCCTCCTCCGGACGGGACCCCTCCCGGGGACCCCCTCCTCGAGTGGGCTGGGGGGGAATCAGGGGGGGACAGGTCACTCTGCAGCGTGAACAGACGTAAAAAAACCCACACAGACACACGAACGGCGCTGCCGTCTGTCTCCCCCACACCACCCGCGCCCCTCCCTCCCCCCGGGCCCCGGTCCGGAGGAGGGGGTCCCCGGGAAGGGGGCGGGGCCTGGAGGGGGGTGGCCCTCCTCCCCCCTGCCCCCCTCCTCCGGAGGGGGCTCATCCCGATCCCCCCCGGGACCTCGTCCTCCGGAGGGGGCCCTTCCTAACCCCCCCACCACCCCCCCGAGACCCCCTCCTAATGAGGGAGGCCCCCGCACCTTCTCCTCTCAGGACCCCCTCCTAAGGAGGGGGTCCCTTGTAACCCGCACCCCCCAGTGTGATGTAGGGACAGCCGGAGCCCCGGCGGTGTCGGGCGGTGTGTTGCACTGCAATGGGGGGACCCGCAGAGCGCGTCCGGCCCCGTGTGGGGACCCCAGCGAGGCCGGGGGCGCCGGGCTCCGGCCCTCTGGGCTTTACTATTGCCCGGCACCCCGAGCCCCCGCGGCTGCGAGGAAAGAGAGAGAGAGAGAGGGAGAGAGAGAGCAGGAGATGGAGACTGGAAATAGGGGGGCAGAGGCGCTAGTCGAGAGGAGGGTGACAAGGACAGAGGGCACGTGCGGAGAGACTGCGGGGGGGAAAGGGGAGCAGGGACAGGGGGCAGAGAGAGGAGCCCGGCTGGGGAGGGAAGGGTTTTGCGGAGATAACTAAAAACTCTACAACTTTGTGAAAGTTGTAAAGCCGGTATGTTTATTACAGCGCTGGACGCATGTGGAGATTACTCTCTTGAAAAGACATGCGTACCTCTGGGAACTTCAGGTCTCTTTTTATCTCCCACTCAAATACATATGCATACAATTTCACAATAGGTTAATACATATTCATTTTTACGAATTTCGCGTGACATTTGCCTCTAGCTCTTCTTTATCAGAGAGAATTCTTAGGTCAGGTTGACCTGCTCTCACAGCAGTCTCTCTGTCTCTATCACCTTCAGTCTCTTCTTCCTTATCTCTGTCTTTCACTGAAGCAGTTTCTCTGAGCTTAGGCTTTTGCAGTCAGGCTACATAGCTATATTTTCTAACCACAGACTCAAAGATGTACATTTCAATTAAATCAAAATGTATTTTTACTCTGGAGAATTTCTACTGTGTTCCAGAAGGAAGGGTGGAAGCAAGAGGGAGAGGATGGAGGGGTAGGGTAGGGGTGAGTAGGGGATGGGGGGAGCGGGGGGTAGGGGGAGCGCCTAGGGGGGAGGGCTAGGGGGAGAGGGAGGAAGGGAGGGTAGAAAGGAGAAGTAGAGAGAAAAAGAAATACAAAAGAAAAGAAACACAGTAGAAAAATACAGGGAAAAAGAAATATAGAGCCCGGCCGGCCGCAGCCTCAATCACCGAGGGCCGAGGAGCAAATGGCTCTAGGGCGCCGTGCACCGGTGCCGGCCCCGCCCCTCGCACCTGTGCCGGCCCCGCCCCCCCGGGGCCCCGCCCCGACCCGGGGCCCCGCCCCGCCCCCGGGACCACGCCCCGCCCCCCGGGGCCCCGCCCCGCCCGCGCCCGTAAATCCCGGCGGATCCGCGCCCGTCCCGCTTTCTGCGGTGGATGCTCATCTCGGCGTGTGGCGGGACCGTCGCTCGGCGCTGTGCGGAAACTCGGACCGGGGGCTGCTCCCGGCGCTGCGCGGAGCCCGAGGCACTCCGGTGGGACCGGGACCGGGATCTGGGCCCGGGGATTCGGGTCCTGGTCCCGCCGGTGCCTATTGTGGAAGCTGGGCAGAGCCGCTTCTTCCTCGGCGGGCGGTGTGTGAGGCGCTTTTCCCTGGAGCGGCCGCCGGATCGCGGCTGGCAGCGGGCGGGGCACAGGGACCGCCAGTGGCAGCCCCGGGACCCCACGGGCCCCGTCGCCCACCCCGCGTGGCGCCCCCTGGCGGACACGGCGCCGCCCCGCAGCCCCCTCGGGGACACCGAGCCTGGCCCGGGCCCCCGAGGCCGCCGCAGCCCCGGGGCACGCAGCGGAACGAGCGGGGCTGGATCGCCGCGGGCAGAGGGAGCCGTTCCCCCTCTGTCGCTCTCGACCGCGCCCGGGGTGAGAGCGGGGCCCTGCTCGGGCCGCTCATCCGATACCTGCCGGGTGAGGCCTGATGCTGTCCTTCCTCTCCCCTGCTTTCTCTGTGGCTCTCTGCAATGGAAAAACCTCTGGGTTTAAAATGCCAGGGGAACCTGTTACCTCCTTTTTTTCCCGAGCAGAGGAGATTCTGAATTGGAAAGACCCCCAAGGATCATCAGATCAAACGATGAGAAGTTATTGGCCCATCTAGGGATGAACTCAGAATATTCATATTCTCAGCTCCTAAGCAAGTTTTGGGATCACGAGAAAGGGCTAGGATGGGAATGGCTGCTCCTTCTTTTCTGCTAATGCTGTTTTACACACTAAGCCCCTTGAACGACCCTAAGGCAGAACTGGCTGGCACCTGACAAGACAGCATACAACTCCTCCAAATAACCTTAAATTCCTGCCCTTTCCAGCATTTCCCCAATGGCTCGGAAGGTGCAACATCATTTTCCAGGGAGAAATGAGCAAAACAAGTCCTGAGGGTTCACTTAGTCCATAGTTCTCCCAACAGAGAAATGCATTATTGTCATCCAAAGCTTCAAGATCTGTTAAAAATTCAATGACAACACTGGGATGGGATTCCTAGAAACCTTAATATTCTTGGCTCCATTTTTATGAATTTTTAGTCCCTCGGCTGGCAGAATTTATCCTGGGATTTAGAGGTGAAGCAGGATTGGTTTTGGATTGACTTTTACCTCTGGGCCCAATTTCCCTCAAAAACATCCCCTACTTATTCCATGTAGATTACTCTTTGTCCCCAAAATTTCCCTACCTGTCCACTACCAGTAATCCTATTTTCTCCTCAAAATGTTCATTCTCCATCTTGGAGAAAATATCCATTTCTACACCCAAAATTTTTGCTCCATGTCCACAACTGATGACCTCAATTTACCTCAGGATCTTAATTCCTGAATCTCTGAGGATTATTTCACTTTTCTTCCCCAAATTTTCCTTATCTTTCCACTTGTGATTTTCTCATTTTTACAAGAAAATATTAATAATCTATTCTAGGGACTATGTCCAGTTTTACAACCCAAATTTTCCTTACCTTATTTTTTTACCCAAAAATACTCAGATTTTTTTTTAAAGTTTTATCCCCCAAAATTCCCCTACTTTTCCAAAAATTCCCTCATTTTTACTTCAAAATATTTATTTAATACCATGGAGCTTTTCTCAAGATTTACTCCCACAATTTTCCCTACTCATCACCTCATTTTTCCCATTTTTCATTCTCTTCTCCAGAGAAGGATGGAGACTGTCCTCAGAGGGAAACACAGCCTGGTGGGCCCCAGCTCTGGCAGCCCGTTTCCTCTTGTTGCTGCTGTCCTGGCAAGGCACGGGTAAATCCAGCAGCCCTGGCAGCAGCAGAGCTGGAGCTGGAGCCAGCCCTGCCCCGCCTGGCACCCCGGCAGCACACCCACCCAAGTGACCACCAGTGGCTCCTGTCAGAAGCCAGCACAGTGAGAAAAGTGCAACTCCTGACACCAGAGACACAGATTGGGTGTCCTTCCAAAGAGGGCAGCGGTGTTTTGGGTAGGGACAGAAAATGGCACAGAAAGGCACCTAACCCGACCCCAACCCAGACCCCGCCACCTCAGCACCATTTCCTACAGCACTACGGGGCAGAGAGAGAGAAGGGAAATTACTTCCTATGAGCTTGAAATTTATCCAGGCAGAAGTGGGATGTTGTTCTGCCCCTCCCCAAAGCACTGCAGGCACATGGGAGCAGCTCAGCACCGGCCCAGCTCTGAGAAATAATACCTGTGAGGGGTTTAAGCATTGGCAAAGATTTAGTCCTGTGGTCCCAGACTGATGAGGGAAGAAAGGCACTTCTTTTATTACTAGAAAAGCTTCTTTTATTCCTTCTGCAGGCTTTTAATTCTGTGGCCTGTGTGACTGTCTGGTATCTTTCTGACAAGACTTGTCAGAGATTTAGATTAAAGAATTGAATTTGGGTCCGTTCACTACAAAATCTTGCCAAAGCCTGAAGGCCTGGGGTGATGACTGCTCTCTGCAAAGGTACTTTATTAATTCTCTGTCAGATTTCCCTCAGCGCTGGCCACGAACGGTGGGGGTTTGGATCAGGAATTCTGCAAGCAGGGCCTGTGTGACCCTTGGCTTCTTGTGTGTGTGTGTGAGCCAGGGCTGGGACAAGGACTCGTGCTGGAGCTCTTTAGAGCCATTTTAAAGGTCTGATCCTAGAACGTTTTGGAGGCTGTTTCCAGAGCTCCATTTGTAGCTGGATCTCACTCCAAGTACAGCAGTCCAGGGGAGGGTTCTGACCTCTCCTGCTCAGCCAGGCTGCGGCTGTCGCTGGCTCAGATTGGGACTGGGGCAGGTTTTCCAGGGAACTGGAGATCAGTAAGGACTGGTGCTCTGGAAAGCAGGGGCCTGCAGGGATTTGCTTTAGCAAAGCTTAAATGCAGTTTGTAAAGGTAGCCCAAAATTCAAATTCCTATGGTTTTTGTGGAGGACAGGAGAACTAGATCAGAACAGGCTTTTGTGCTAAGAGGGTCTGAGGATCTGCCTCCCTACATGGGGCATGATCTGTGTGATTAAAATGAAGTCCTTGTCCCAGAGGCTGATGGTTTCTGCTCATTCATGTCCCCTGTTGTCCCCAGCGTGTTCCTTGCTGATCCAGAGGGATCTGCTCTGGTTTCAGACTGTCCATGCCCTGGTCACTGCAGTCCCTGAGACACAGAGACAACCCTGGCCAGAGTGGCCAGTGCCACTTAAAAAGAAATGAAATGCACCAAACTTGGTGTGGACAGGAACTACTCTGTGCTTGCTTCAGTTTTAAAATTGTGAGTAAATTCTTGATGCATAATCACTTAATTCTGCCTCTAAAGGGAGAGATTTTCCTCACCCCTATTTACAGATTGCTATATACAAATGCACATAACTTTATAAAGGAAAACCGGAAGTAAAAACTAACACCCTCTGCTACATTAGATTATTATTTTCTTGTGGCCATTTATTTTGTGATAAACCTGCCTTTCCCAGTGTGCTTGGGGGTTTCAGCTATTTGGGAATAATTTCAACTGACTCTTTGCAGTGAAAATATGAAGGTGGGGATGAGTGACCAGTACCCTGGGAAGGGCTGTGGGTGTGCCTGGGTCAGGAGCAAATGGTCAGGGCTTATCTTCTCCTGGTTTGAGGCTGGGTCTGGCAACACCACAACATTCCAAAGCAGACTAATTATTTCCTCCACTTTGTCACTTGTCCAGGCTCTCTGCATACTGCCATGTCAGTGGATTCACCTCTATGCCACAGGGGCTTTCCATGTGGGCTTCAGGGCTCTCCTCCAAGTCGTGGTAAACCCAATTTCCATTTTACAGACCTCTATTGCTGCTGGACTGGGACATGACCTCCCTGTGAAATCAGTTTTTAAACAAAAGGTAAACTTTGAACCTTGGACTACGGCTAAAAGATAAGAGATGCACACTAGATAATACTTGGCAAATATTAGTTGCATGCCACGGGCAGATACATCTCTGCTTGTGTACCTCTACATGTTTTAGTGTGCTGGTGCAGCACAGAGATTTAGTTTTAAGGGGTTATTCACAGAGCACAACCATTAAATAACTTCTAGCTGCCTAAAAGTGAGGTAACATAGTGTAAGTCCAGTAATTACCTTTCCTCCACAGCCCACCTAGAGTTCAGGGAACTGAGGGTCACCTGTTTGCACAAGTGACAACATTTTCCCTACCACACCAGTAATTTCCTTTGCCCTAGTGCATTACTTCTGTGAACAGCAGCTTTTAAGAAAATTGTCAAGTTTGAAACAGTTCCTTTTCCTCAGCAAGCAAGCAGCTGGTTCACCGTCTCCAATTATGTAATAATAACGCAAGTATAAATTGTGCTTCTATGTTTTATCAATGGCTGGGTACAACACACACATTTTGGACTCAGTTTGCTTAACAACACCTTTCAGAGCTTTCACCTGGCACCACGAGAGAAGAAAGGCACCAAGAAAGTGCCACATCAACTCCTGAGCTCCTTTCAGCTCAGCAGGGCGAGGGACTGCTGGGGAAACAGCCTGGGAGAGGCACAAGGCAATGCAAGGCCTTCCTACAGCTCCTGCCTGCACAGAGGGGGCTGCCCCACAGAGGCCAGGACAGCTCTCTGTTTACTAGCATGGCTGTGGAAACTTCTCTGTCAGTAAAGCATAGTTCAGACATGTAGCACAGCACCAAAATTATTATTTATCTGGTACTGAAAATAACTGGGTGCCTTTAGAAAGTGCTGGGGAAAAAACCCCAAAAACTTAATCCAGCACCATTACTTCACTAGGTGCTGGTTCAGCAAACACACATAAGCAATACATAGCAACCCTCACTCAGCTTCCTCCTGTTCTTATGTTCAAACTGTACTGTCTAAAGCTCACTTTTAAAAAAAACCCAATCATGAACCCCCCCCAAGACTTAATGTAAATAAAAGCACAACTTTAAACAACACTTAAAAAGCAACATTAATTCAAACTGCCATATTCATGCCAGCTTTCAGGAGTTAAATAAAAATACAGTTATAAATTAAATAGAAGCTTTATTAAGTTACCATTTCAGTAGAGTAGGAATATTTTGTCAAATGATGCATTTCAGGAAAACTTAATTTGATGAAAAATTCCCAGTTTGGGATAAAGGTGAGTCAGCCAGTTCTCACAAACCTGTGGCTGCCACTGCCTGACTTCGAGAGAACTCCATCCCATGCTCCCAGCAGGTACATTCATTAATCTTTATGCTTTTGAGCAAAATCCTATAATTGACACAGTAAGCACTGCACTACTACATACTGGGTGAAATCCAGCCCCTGCAGAAACTACCAGGAATTCTCCTGCCAGCAGCGCTGCTCTTTCTGTTCGATTTCCTGCCACTGATGACTGCCCCGTGTTCCACCTCTTTGGATCCCTCTGCAAGGCCTCTGGTCCCTTGAGCCCACAGCACCTCCCACTTCAGCATCCTCAGCAACCTCACTCCTGCACCCAGACCCTGGATAGCAGCGTTGAACAGTGTGAGCCCTTGGATGGAGACCCAAGCACTCTGCTGGCAAACCACAGCTCTCCTCTTCCTGTGGCACCTGGCCTGGCTTCCAGAGAGCCAAGAGCAGCGTGCCCTGTTGAGCCAAGCTGGCATCCACCCCACCCACCTGGCTTCTGCCTGAATGGCATTGCCTCCTGCACGTTTCAGTCAAACCTGACCAGCACTCAGGGCCTCCTGACCAGCTCCTCAGGGGACGTGGCCAACTGCTCCCCTGGCAGCTTAAATTTGAAATCCAGGGCAACAACTCTGTTTTTTATAACTACACCAGAAAATTTAAATCAAACCATTTCATGGTCACTGTGACCAGAACCATCACTCCTGCCATGAGTCCTCTATTCACAAACCCCTGTGGCAGAGCACCTTTCCTAGTTGGCTCGTTGAGCATTGTGATGAGAAATTATCCTCAACAAACTTCAGGAATTCCCAACTGCTTCTCACAGCAGTATGGTACTCATGTCTAGTTAAGTTACTCACTGATCCTAAATTAAAATTGGACTTTACACTCCACCAGCACTCAGGAATGTTCTACTAGCATTTAAGAATTGTGAAACATGCATAATCTTGCCACGCTACCACTTAGCTTCAAACATGGCCCCAGAGCCTTGTTCATTGACCTGGGTAAAGCAGAGCCCTGGCCCATGCCCACAGAGGCTCAAGAGGAATGATTAATGTTTAACATGCTCCAGCTCATACATGTGAAATAGCTCCAACATGCCAGCCATGGGCAGATGGTACCTTAATTCACCGGGCACACTGGGAACACATGAGCTGTGCCACCAGCAGCAGGTGTCACCACACCCACACCCCCGTGTCCCTGCCACCCCAGAGCCCCTCTCAGCCAGGCCCCAAAGATCTCCATCCACATGTCCCCAGCAGCTGTGATCCAGCAGCTCCAGCCCCTCCTGTGACACGGGCTGCCCAGCCCAGGTGCCCCCTGGCACAGCCCGTCTGGGGCACAGAGCAGCCCAGGTGCCCCCTGGCACAGCCCATCCCGGAGCACAGAGCAGCCCAGGTGCCCCCTGGCACAGCCCGGCTGGGGCACAGAGCAGCCCAGGTGCCCCTGGCACAGCCCATCCCAGGGCACAGAGCAGCCCAGGTGCCCCCTGGCACAGCCCATCCCAGGGCACAGAGCAGCCCAGGTGCCCCCTGGCACAGCCCATCTCAGGGCACAGAGCAGCCCAGGTGCCCCCTGGCACAGCCCGTCTGAGGCACAGAGCAGCCCAGGTGCCCCTGGCACAGCCCATCCCAGGGCACAGAGCAGCCCAGGTGCCCCCTGGCACAGCCCATCCCAGGGCACAGAGCAGCCCAGGTGCCCCTGGCACAGCCCATCCCAGGGCACAGAGCAGCCCAGGTGCCCCCTGGCACAGCCCATCTCAGGGCACAGAGCAGCCCAGGTGCCCCCTGGCACAGCCCATCCCAGGGCACAGAGCAGCCCAGGTGCCCCCTGGCACAGCCCATCCCAGGGCACAGAGCAGCCCAGGTGCCCCCTGGCACAGCCCGTCTGGGGCACAGAGCAGCCCAGGTGCCCCCTGGCACAGCCCGTCTGGGGCACAGAGCAGCCCAGGTGCCCCTGGCACAGCCCATCCCAGGGCACAGAGCAGCCCAGGTGCCCCTGGCACAGCCCATCTCAGGGCACAGAGCAGCCCAGGTGCCCCTGGCACAGCCCGTCTGGGGCACAGAACAGCCCAGGTGCCCCCTGGCACAGCCCATCCCGGGGCACAGAGCAGCCCAGGTGCCCCCTGGCACAGCCCATCTCAGGGCACAGAGCAGCCCAGGTGCCCCCTGGCACAGCCCATCCCAGGGCACAGAGCAGCCCAGGTGCCCCTGGCACAGCCCGTCTGGGGCACAGAACAGCCCAGGTGCCCCCTGGCACAGCCCATCTCAGGGCACAGAGCAGCCCAGGTGCCCCCTGGCACAGACCATCTCAGGGCACAGAGCAGCCCAGGTGCCCCCTGGCACAGCCCGTCTGGGGCACAGAGCAGCCCAGGTGCCCCCTGGCACAGCCCATCCCGGGGCACAGAGCAGCCCAGGTGCCCCTGGCACAGCCCATCCCGGGGCACAGAGCAGCCCAGGTGCCAGCCTGGGAACAGCGCCCTCGGTATAGCCAGAGCCAGGGCACTTTCTGGGACCATTCCCAGAGCCCAGCTCCAGCCACACGCGCAGCTGGAGGCTCTGGCAGGGACCAGAGCCACCCCATCCCACGCCAAAGACACCTCCACAGCCTGGGCAGGGGCAGAAAGCTCTCACCTAAGTTGGAAAAGTGTCAGCTGATATCTGGAGGAAATAACTCACTTCCCACTGGGGATAAAGATTCCGATTTGTATATGTGGTGTTTTGGTTTTTTTCTAGTCATAATAAACTTCTGAGGAAGAAAACCAAGTTTTCAGGAGTATTCTAGGAACAGCAGGTGAGTTCTAAACTTCAGTTCATACAGAATTAATCCTGCAAGCATTAATTAAAACTTGGGGGTTTTTCTTGGTAAGCAGAGAGAATAATATCTGAATCCCTGAATAAGTCTTGGAAGCAAATAATGTTGAAACAACTGCAAATTACATAGTTTAAGAGTCTTCACTTGGACATGAAATTCACTAATTGTTTCTTGATCTTTAAATGGGCACATTCTATCTCCTATTTAATGAAAATAAAGCTTCATTCACTAAGATCACTAAAACAAGAATTGCACGTGTTGAATTGTTCTCCAATACAAATGAAAAATTCCAGCAGCCTGGAAAATATTTTGTTTTAGAGCCAGTAGAAAGTTTTAGCTTTTAAAATAAAAAACACTCCTAAATACAGCAAGCTGATACCAATGATTCAGCAAAAGAGGGGTCCCATACAGCATTAACAGGTTCTACAGTGGCTGTGCCATATAATCCCTGGTGAGACTGATACAGATTGACAGAGCAGGTACCTTTGGTCCAAAATAATGTACTGAAACACCTTAGCAGTATCTCCAAATAAGAATATCAATACATAGATATTTAAAGTGGGCATTTGCTGGAAATCAATCAGAATTTTCCTCCCTTCCCCCTTATTTTGTGTTTCTTTTAAAAAAGGTTACTTTTCACTGTTGGACCTCACTTCTCCATTAAAAAAAAAAAAAGTTTAACCAGCAAACTAGTTCCTTTCTCAAACACCAATACTACTAACCCTGTGAAACAGTAAGAAATGAAAAACATAAAAAGGGATTCTCAAAATAATTTTTCTTTAACTGTATTCTGAGGACAACATTGTGTAACTGGGAAACCTTGTGAGGCTATGGCAATAGATTTCAAGCTCTGGTGAGCTGAACCGGTATGTGATTACACAGGCAGGTCGTGCACGCAGTTCCTAGTGGTTAAAGACAGCCAGATGTTTCCTTACAGAGCTGGGCACTCCTCCCCTCCCCACCCAACAAGAACCCGTGTCCTTTTAAGCCCAGCTCGGCACCGGCCAGCCCCGTTTGCCCAATGACATCTCCACGGTGTGCGGGACAAAGGCGGACACGGAGCAGCAGGTTAGTGACTGTGTCTGTTTTCACAGCGAGGGAGAGGAGAGGCTGTTCTTTGTTCTCTAGTGCCAGCAGACGCATCAGCCCTTTACCCGCAGGAGCATCCAGTGCCCGGGGGCCAGAGGCAGCAGCCTCCAGGTCACCCTGGCCCCGTGGAGCAGGCAGGTGCCACAACCCCCGGGGCAGCACAAGGGGCCCTGCCCTCGCTGCTCTGAGCCCCCGAGCGCCCTGCGACCGCCTGGAAACACAGCACGGCCTGCGGCCCTCCCGCAGCCCCACGGCACACCTGAGCGGGTGCCTGGGGACAGCCGGCACTCTGCAGCCACCCTCAGGCCATGCCCATGTCACTGAGCTCCAGCCCAGGGCTCCCAAACAGGGAGGAAGTGACCACCTGTCCCAGGGACTGGGGCTCCAGGGCCCACACTGCTCCTGTTTCTCACACACTGAGGCAGATGCCGGGTCCAAACTTCACATGGGGGTTCTGAAGTGCGGGCACATGAATACCTCAGCCTAGTCCATCACACAGTATTTGGGATTACACTTCAGCTAAATACCTTTGGGAGCTCTGCGAGCACAGTACAAACCCACTGATTTCCAAGAGCTGATCTGGAAAAAGCAATTCCCTGGAACAAAAGCTGCTGCCTCACTTTCCTCCCCACTTTAGTCCTTCTTTTCATTCAAAACTATCTTTGAACACCTGACGATGTTTGATGGTCAGCACCTGCACCAACCTAAGTAATTAGAGACCAGCTACACCTGCGCAGCCACAGCCTGCCCCTCAGACCTGTTGGTTTGGATTACCCACAGGGACAGACTGGGAAAAACATAGCAACTTCTTTTTCTCTGAGGTCTTAAAATCAGGATTTTGTGAAAAAGGCTTCAGAAAACAGGCAGAAGTGTCCAGGATCAAGACACCATCACCCTTGATTATCCAGAGGCTGAAACACAAGGGCACCTCTGATTCCCTAACCACACCCTGTTTTATTTCAGTTTTTCTCTTACTAAGCTATCCTCAGAGAGCATGAAGATGCTGGCAGGCAGGCAAAAAGTTTTCTGGTAATTTCTTTCTGATCCAGCACATTTCCCACAGATAATCATTCTATAAAGCTCACCAAATCTAATACATGCCAAGGCACACCACCACCTATTTTAATTGCCGAGTACAGGAACCTCAGTCACCCCATTCCAACCTCAAAAAATAGAAGTCCACTTACTTGTCAGTTTTAAGTCTCTCCAGGCAAGTCAGTCTAGAAGAGCAGTCTCAGGAGCTCCAGAGCTGTTGTTATCCAGTAAATTTAATATCCAATGCAATGGATAAGCTTCTCCAATTTGGCAGAAGCACTTCTAAGCCCTCACCACACTGACAATCACTTTAGACTAAAAAACCGTTACAAGGTCCCTGAGCCACACCTGATCCTAATCAGGACTAATTGACTTCCAGCATGCCTGAACACCTGTGCAAATTCCCACGCCTGCTTCTGCAGCCTGTACTAGACATTAATAATTCTTCTTTCCGTTCCTTTGATACATAATGTTGCAATTCCCAGTGCTAGGTCAGGAACTGCCAATGCCTCAAGATCTGTATTTCATCCCCCTGCTGTTTCTGTGTGCAGGTTCCCTGCAACACAGCAACCTTGCAGCACCTAAGGGGCTCACAGGAGGGATGAGGAGGGAACTGGGACAAGGACACAAGGAATGGCTTCACACTTCCAGAGGGCAAGATTAGATGGGATATTGGGAAGAAATTCTCAGCTGTGAGGGTGATGAGGCCCTGGCATAGGTGCCCAGAGAAGCTGTGGCTGCCCCATCCCTGGGAGTGTCTCAGGCCGCATTGGACAGAGCTTGGAGCAACCTGGGAGAGTGGAAGACATCCCTGCCCATGAGGGTGGAAGGAGATGATCTTTAAGGTCCCTTCCCACCCAAACCATTCTGGGATTCTCTAGCTTTGACACGGGAACTTCCAGTTATCCCTGGCCAGGTCACAGGGGCTCAGGCTGCCACTGGCAACCGGCCTCTGCCCACTGGGAGCAAATCCTTTCTGGAGCATTCTCCAGTTACCAATGCTAGAAATATTTTTCATTGTGGAAAGAGAACACTTCAACTCTCTCACAAAAGCTGCTGCCTCACTTTCCTCCCCACTTTAGTCCTTCTTTCACCATCACGGCTGCACTGTTTTTCTGTATAGCTGGGGAATTAAGAGCAGATGAGTACAGAAAAGGAAAGCCAAGTCCAGCCCGTGCTAAGCTGAGGCTCCTTGGCTACTTCTGGGCCCCTGACTTTAAGCCCTTCTGGTGGCCAGACTAGCTGTAGGGAGCTCCTCCAGTCACCACTGGACCCAGGCAGAACATTGCACGGAGTTATAAAACCACTGTAAAAACTTTGTCTTTGCAATTTTTCAAGGGGCCAAACTGATTCTTTTGCTTTTCTCAAAAGAGCAAAACTCGCTCAGGCATCTCCTGAGCCATGGGAGTCACCCTGCTCCTGGCTGTCCTGCAGCGCTGCCATTCAAACAAGCAGCAGTCAATTACAGCTGGCTGCAGCAAGCCAAGGGCACCAAGAGCCTTGTCCACGCTGCCCCAAACTCTGCCTCAGACCTGCCCCAGGCCTGGCTGCTGGGGCTGGGCTCGTGGAGGGACAGGGGCAGGGCACAGCGCCCCTCAGCAGAGCCGCCCTCAGCCCCGGGCACAGACTGCGCTAGGGACTGACAGAGGTCAGGGCACCAAAGTCTCCTCAAGTTCTGAGAAGTGGATTGAAACAGAATTTTTACTTGCAGAGACAAAAAAAATTAATAAAGCTGCTTATCTTCCTGTGTGGCTCAGGGGACAGGGGACTAACAGAGCTGGAAGTGCTCCCTCAAACCCATCCTAGGGCATTCTTTGTACACTGGTGTGCCCAGCACACCTGTCTGCAGAGCCAGCAGATCTTCTGGGAGAAGGAGAGTCACCCTGAGGGACTGGTAAATACAAGGTTTTTGTGTTAGCCTTTTGTTTACAGCAAAATTGCTTAAATTCTGCTCACAACTATTTTGCTGGGGAAGAAGCAATGTCATGGAGGGTACATTGTCAGCCAGACCTTACTCTCCTAATCTGAAGACAATTCCCAACCCATCTCTGTCAGAGGGTAAATGGTTACAGGAAATGCCAGGGTGATCCAGAACTGATGTAATGAGTTTGATGATTGGGAAACTCAAATCAATTTCGTTTACTGATCCCCAGCAGAAATCAGAAGAGATCATGGCTTCCAGGTTAAAGACCTTTGCTCAACTTTCTGCTACTCTGAGTTAATCTTTCTCCACCCAGCCATCGGAGTGACCAGCACAGGTAATCTTTAACCTGTGGCCATTGACTGACAAGGATCACAGCATTTCTCCTCTGGGGTCTGAGATGTCCCAGCACTTGTAGCCCTTACCTCTGTCCATGAGATTGTGGTAAATATGCCCTTTGAATGCTGCAGTACTCTGGGATAAGCTGATAAACACCACCTTTGCCTACTCTGAGCCCAAGAATTCCTGTAGCAATGTCCTCTCAAAAATTACATGGCCATATCCAAAAGTGATGTGAGTCAGCACAGTCACTGACATTCAGAAAGCAAAGGGATAAATTCAGTTCCACTGTTGGATATGTGTAATTTTTCTCCATAAAAGATTCTGGCCTAAATCTTTGACCCAGATTTGTCTGGAAGTTTAGGCCAAGGGAGCCATGCCCACAGCTGGTGGGACAGTGGCAGGATTTTTCCAAAGATGATAATAGCCAGCCCCAGATCAGTTGAAGAGTATTATGTGCTGGAATAAAGCCACAAAGATACAGCTCAGGTTTTTGCCCCTGCAGTTATTCCTTCAGCTTTGAAGCTGTTCTTCCACTGTTTCTGCACAGAAAAGACACCATCCCTGTGATTTCCATTTCCCTCAACATATCTTTCATATTGTATATAAGATAAATGAGAGGAAAGAGCTTTTTTAGGGATCAAATCATGTCCTTTGTCTAGTGACACCTTACTCACCAGGAACTCTGCATATAAAATGGAAGCACAGAATCATTTAGGCTGGAAGGGACTTTTGGAGATCACAGGACTCAGTCCTCTGCTCTGAGCAGTGCCAGCCTCACAGTTAGACTGCACTTCAAAGTTAGATGATTTTGCTTGGGGTCATAGGTACATATTTCCAAGGGAAGAATCTGGCCCTCAGGTCTGTGTGCAATGTATGTTGCATTATCTGCCCCTGTGTCACCTTTAGTAACATTTAAACAAACCAGTTCCTTTTCTTTTTCCAGGAATTTCCCAATACTTTGGCATTTCATTTCAGAGAACTGGACCCCAACCAGTCTGCAGCAGTACTGGATGTTGCAATGCAGTTCCAGACTTTCCCCAGGCTCCCTGTGGAGTGACCAGTGCTTCACCTACAGTTACAGAGCCCCATTTTGAGGGAAACTGGATTTTATTTTCCCCCAGAAACTCAACTCACAGACACCAAATAAGTGGTGTTTCTGCTGTGATTAAAAGTAGCACATTTGAGGGTTTTTTCTGCTAGTTTTGGACAACATGTGGCATTTTGGTTTTGGGTTGGTTGTTTTCTTTTGAATATGAGGTCTTCTTGACCTAATATTGTCCTAGTTTTTTCTGATTAAGCATATTGTCATATATCTTCCGTAGACTTCAAATGCACATCTGTACTTTCAGAGCAGCTCTGAGTAGCATAAGGAGTTTGCACACAGGATGCTGATATAATTTTACAGGTCATTTTTAGATACCTACTTTTCCCAAAACATGTTCTACTACTAGGGCAGACTCTGAACTAGTAGAAGTAGTATTTTTGTCATCTTTACACTGTGTGCATGTACCAGTCCCAAACAAGGAATTACTATTTACATAACAGGACTGGGATTAGAAATCAGCATTTTAGGAAACCACAGATTATTCATGCCATGACAAATTTGCAGTCCAAGACAGAGTTAAGCAAAAAAAATGTGTCATCAGCTGGTAACCAAGAGGGTGTAAGGAGGAGAGGGCAAGACACAGAATGTTTTCCAAATTTGATTTCATGGTGGTTTTCTGCTGCTGGATGGAACATCCAGCCAAAATCAGTAAAATTACCTGGTTCCTCACTTTTGTCAAGTATTTATATTGAAAACTTTGCTTCCTAAACCCCCAAACTATTACTTCAGACTTTTCCAAAACGTTCTAATGGAACACAAGTGGTAATGGAAGTGATGAAACAACTGTTAGTTAACTAGCAAATGTTCTCACACCCAAAATGTGACTTTAATTTATGTTCAGAGAAAATCTCAGGTTCAAATCCTATTTTAGCCTAAAAAGTGAAATTCATCAGGCCCTAAACTGGAGGTTTATGCAATGGTCTCTTTGTTGGATGAGGTTCTGGGTGGTGTGTACCATTCCTGGGTTTGCCAGTGCTGTTCAGACAGGATCAACTGAAGCCAGGCTTTTTCCCCTACCTCCCAGGTGTGCCGGAAAAAGTAAAACCTGAAAATTACCAAGCAAAGCAGACAGTACATCAAAATGTAAGAAAGAAAAAAGACTGGCAAGCCTCAGCAGTGAACATGAGATGAGCACTGAGAAACTGACGAAATCAGCCTCACTGGCAGAAGTAAGCAATTAATATGCAGCCAGAGTAAACACTCTTCATCTCAGGGTTCAGCAAAACAAAGAGCTGAAACCCCCTTATCTTTTGCATTTTTCCCTCCCCACATGTGCTCTCTGAAGGAACAGAGAAAATTGAAGTCTCTGAGCTTTTTTCCATTCTTTAGTCTGACTAAAGGTGACTCCGGCTCAGTGCAGCAAGGGTCATCTCCCTCCCCCAGATCAATATTTTAATATGACTTATCAGAACAAGAATGAATTGTTTACTTTAAAACCTCAGGATCCCATAAAGGGAGAGGGAAAGGTGTCCACTGGAAGCAGAGGCTTGCAGCAGCTGCCCACTGCTGGGAACTCAGAAAAGAAACCACGACTCCAAAGATTCGAGTACAGACAGTCAGCAAAACGTCCAGCGAGAGAATCCCAGTTCTGCCAAGCCCTAACAACACACCAGAGGATCCTTTGGCTGTTGTCTCCGATGGTAAGTGCCTTCCTGAGCGAAATTCATGTGAGGAAAAGGAAATGCTAAAAGAGATTAACAAAAATAAAATAGTGCAGGTGGATTTCCAACACTAAGCACTTTGGCATACTAAAATATCGACACATACCCAGGGCTCAACTGTGTAATTTAACAAGATTTAATGTCTTGGACCTAGTGATCTCTATCTGCACTTGGAAAGAGATTAGGCTTTTGTTAGGGTAGTGTAAGCCACCCTGTTTATTGTTTTTAAGAAACGGGGTGGTGGGGAAGCTGACAGACTTTCTGAGGGACCAGGAATGCTTCCAGGTCTGGCCATGTGGGAAGGACAGGTTCTGTGACCCATCTCAAAAACCCTCTTGAAAACACATTTGTTCTTCACAATGCCCTCTGCATTGGAACATCCCAATGATGTTCTTTACACAGATGCCCAGCAGAAGAGAAGCAAGAGGGGGATTTTTCTCTGATGTTTACGCTTTGTTTTCTCCCTGTAACTTTCCTATTATTTTGGGGTTTTTTCCCCTTGCAGTACTAAAAACTCGTGGCCATTTCTCTTTCTTGCATGCTATTTCTTCTTGGAAGTATTCCTGTTGATTTGCTGGAAGCTTCCACATAGCTGAGGGACTAAAAATTGCCTATTTGCAGTGGCATCAGCTGCCTTGCTTTCTCCTTACATGTTCTGCAGTGAAGTTAAGTCCTTCTGCCTGGATTTCTGGGCTTTCCTGCTCTGCACAGGATTGCCAGCCTTTTCCTCAGGGAGCTTCATTAGTAGGAATTTGCATGATCCTTCCCCTCTGCTCCAGAGAGAAAGCTGAGTAAAATGTGTTTGAGGAAAGGGAAAACAGCAACACTGAGGTGAATTAGAAAGCCAGGTACAGCACCTCTGTCCCTTTGGCATTCATTTCTCACTCTCACCAGCTGCAGCATAGGCACATTTACCAAACCAGCCCTGTGGACCTCAGGGCCACAGCTACACCCTTACTGACAGAATGTTCTGGCATGACTGGCTTTTTGCCATCATTAATTCCAAAGACCCGGTGCCATGTGATGCTCAGGGTGTGCTGCAGCTCGTCTCCTTCTTTCAGAGATATCTCCTTCATAGCTGGGACTGCATAGGAGCCTGACCTGTGGATCTGCACATCTGCCTGTTTTGTATGTGTGTTCAAATGCTCAGCACTGTCCCACTGCAGCACTACAGACTCAAAACACAGACAGAACCAGTGGGACATGAAAACCCCTTGGATGTCAGCCATGCCTGAGCATTTCTAGGCTTGCTTTCATGGCAGGGATGGGAATGCCAGATTATTACTGTTGTAATAATCACATGGAGAAATGAAACAGCCTGATCTGGTAACCAGACACTGAAGGTCCATTTCTCTGCTCTCCCAAGAGGCTTCTAACCAGTCCACAGGGGATTATCTTTTGAGCCAGAAAGTTCAATTTTCAGTACTTAGAAAAAATAAAGGCTACTGCTGTTCACCCCAGCCCTGGTTTCTAACCTCCCCCCTTCCACTTGCTCCTCCTTCTCTGTTTTCTCTGCCTCTCTGCAGCATTCAGATATGATGATGGCATATAACTGAATTTCCATGGGTTACAAATCCCTGTGCAGCATATTTATATGCTCTTAATCCACTCCTTAGTCCACATAATCTTTTATGGGATGTTTTCTACTCTCGGACTGGGAGCGTGCAGAAATGTTATTTGGCTAGCACGCTAAATAACAAGAGAAACACTCTGAAACACCCAGCCTGTGCAGAGATGAGCACCGCAGCTATGGACACTAGAGTTTAATTCTCTGATGTACAGGTGCTGATGTGTCCCAGAAGAACATCATGGAATAGCACAGGGGCAGTAGGACCAGGACTATAGACCAACTTGGCTGTCTTGCATGTGGGCTACTCAAAAATGCTGCTAAAAACAAGTATATGAAAATCAAATATAATCCCCAGCATTGTGATTCCTCAGGTCTGACACAGCTATAAAAGTCTGATGCTGATTCTGGGCTGACTCCACCACTTAGAGGAAGACACAGGCCCTTGCAGAAATGACTCATCCCTCTCCTAAGGAATTTGCCTCTAGAATAGTACAGATTACTTTCTCAGGTGCTGTCCATCTCCCTTGTCTGTAAGGGCACTCAAAGCCACTTAGCTTCTACAATCTCACAGCTAGCAGACACACAATATTCACCTCGAACCAATTCAGGATCCTGTGTCCTGCCTCCTTGTGAGGGCCCTGTTGTGCCACATCTAAATATGCACAAACCTGGTCTTGTGTCTGTTTTGCAGGTCTTTGAAACCCCCTCTGCTGAAATCTGCAGTGTGCCTCCAACACTCACGTTAAGGACCTGCTCCCAGAGCTGTGGAGTGTGACAATGGTGTTTGTGTCCAGTCTATCAAACGCCATTATCACACTAAATAGTTCCTGGCAGACAAGGCATCGGGTCAGGAAGGTTTGGGACCTCTTGCAGTCCATCTTCCCACCGTGCTGAGGAATAAATAACTGCGGTACATGCACAGGAGGATGACTCCGCTCCTTCTTTTAGAGGCAAAAGCACCAGAATATGGGAGAAATCCATACTCTCACACATGCACTTCCAGATCCCAACTGTAAAGCACACCAGACATCTTAAGGAATCATCACTATTCTGTCATCATTAGGAATGTGGATTTCCTTGGCATTAATAGGGCTGTGTTTCCCTCTGAGAGGTCAGCTTGTGATTTTCATTGAACTGACCAGGACAATAAAGCTGAAGGCAATTAGCCAATAGAGTGAAACTCCATCTCTGACTTTGGGACCAAACTACAAAATACATTTGGAATATTAATTGGCTGAGATGCTCATGGCATTTTTCAAACAGAACACTTCCCAAAATTCTGATAAAAATCTATTGCCTCTAACTTGAAACACCATTTATCCAATGCTTTCAGCTTTGTTCCCATCCCACCATGCTCAAGCCCCTTGCCTTATGCTCTAAACCTCCTGTTTTGGAAACAGTCACAATGTCCTCACAGAAATTCTTCTGAATGCTATTGTAAAGAATAGGCATCATCTGTAGGAACTTCCAAAAGCCAGGTACCAGCAGTGCACTGAGAAGCCTCAATCCCACTGAACAGTCCAAGATTTGTTATGCTCTGATTTGCAATGGAAGTGGTAACTTTAATATTCATCAGTGTGTTCCAAACTTCACCTTTCCTGACTTCTAGTTCTAAATAACCCAGCATGCATATGCATATGCAATACTGTGCAAACCTTGTACTTGGCATCTTAAATATATTGATGTTTCCATAGCAGCTGAACCACAGGGCCATGGATGTAGACACAGAGATGTTCTTCTCCAATACCAGTCTACAGAAGTCTGTAAGGAAATCCAGGAGATGGCTTAGTTTGTTTCCAAAACCTTGTCCCAGTGTTAAATCTCAGGCACCAAGAGCAGAGGATCAGCTTCTTCCTTGGTTGCTGGCATCAGCATCAGGATGATTCCAAAACAATGTCAAAAGGCAAAAGACTAAAGTTATCCCCTCAGGTCACTGGTGCATATCACTGCTCCATGTCCTCAAGAGTAGTTTCATAAGTGGGATAGTGAGACTCAGTGCTCTGAAGAAATGAAGTCTCTAGGTTCTCTTGCCTTCTTGGGCACCATTTTCTTTACTGTTGATGAGTTTGGCAGATTTTTGCTTTTAGTGGGTGTTGCTTTCCTCTGTTTTTGATGAGTGGTTCGGAGAGATTTCAGACCCAGCATCTCACAGTACTCATTGCACTGGTGAAGGGCTCTGAACTGCTCAATGAAGGAAAAGGAGCAGTTGCCTTTAAACCCCTTGTATCTGTAGTAACAAAGGGAAAACAAAAAAAAAAACCAACAAACCAAATGGGAATTCAAGATTCATTTTCAGCACAGGGAGGCAGAGCATGACTGCTGACTCATAAGCAACTTGAAAGCAATAAGCAAGTCTCTTCTACTCATGCTGGCTTGAGAAGCATCAACTGCCAAAGAAACTCAGACTGGGTCATTGGGAGGTGAGAGGAACCGGATAACAAATGGTGACACAAGAGGGAAAAGCATTAGAAGCAAAGCTCTGTGGGCTGGGTCCTGGCACTGTCTTTCATGGCATTAAGTTGGGAATAAAATTGTCTGCTGGCTACCTTTCTCAGTAACACACACACACAGGAAATCCATGCTACATCATTCTCTGTGAACAGCTCTGGTGGCCACCATGAAGAAACAAGGTTGCTGCACAAGGTGTTTCAGAACTAGAAGCTGTTTCCATCTAAACATGCACATCATTTCCAGGCTATGCTGCTCCCCTCCCCTGGCTGCCTACAGGATCTCAAGGAGCCAAGCCCCTCAGGGAAGATGAAGGAATGTTCCTGAGGAAGGCAGTTTCATCCACCCCCCACTGTACCTCCCACCATGAGAAGAACAGGGCACATGTATCCCTCTTCTCCTCACCCTGCTCTGGATGCTGACAGTCCTCCCAGGGCCTGCTTTTTAAGCTGCATCAGCTTATTTTAAAAGGTGCACCTGCTCTTCAAAGGAGGCTTTTTGGTTAAATTCTCAGGATGGAGAAGGAAAAAGAAAGGCCAGGGGGCTCCTCTCCTTTTTTAACCTTAATCAGAGCCTGTTTTACCCTGTTCTCTTGGCTTGCTGGACATCCAGTGTCCTCAGAGATGAACTGTGAGTTGTGACTGCACAAAGCCAACCAAATAAGATTTGGTTCTTAAATGAACAGAGGATGCTCATTCCCAGCATCCAGAGAACATCCTTCCTCAGGCAGACTACACAGTGCTAGAGAGAATACTGCTGCTCTGAGAAGTCAGGCTCCTGCTGACAGACAGACCCTGCTCTGGAGACCCCACTCAGCTGGCCCTGAACAGCAGGTGAACCTTGAAGGGATTTTCCCCTCCTCTCCAAGTAAGCTCTGTGTTTGTTTAACCAAAGCAGGTTGAAGAGCCGTGTCATTGTTACCCCAAGACTGTATCCTGGAGTCCAGCAGGGTCATCAATGGTTCTCTTGCTGCCTTGGAGAAATCAGAGACTTCAGACTTCACTGAGCTGCTCTCAAGAGCTCACAGATATGTGTTGTGTTGGTGGATGCACCAGACACACCCACAGAACAGGAATTTCAAACAAACCTGCTCTCAGCAAGAGAATTTCTTCTATCCAGCACCAAACCACACTAAATCTTCCTCAAATCTGAAGGGGAAATGTTGGATTTGCCCTCAGGCTTAAACTCCCCAATGCCTCTTGTTACCATGTGGAGTAAATCTAAACTTGTCAGTGCCCTGGAACCAGGCAGAGTTTCAGATCCAGACTTGGCAACCAGCACTCCAGTTAATGACCATAACCATGGGTTACTGTGCTCCTGATTCCCTCCTTTCTGTGCACTATTCCTGGATAAATCTCTGGGCCCTCATGCACACTGCGTGCACAGAGCCAGGTACCGTGCTGTGACATTTTTGTTTCCATTCGCCAGAGAGGCTACAGAGCAGCTGATTTTAAGGCTCAGGAGCGGCACTGTGGCCGCATTAAAAATGCTTCCCTCGCGTTCCTAGATCCACTTCGCCCTCTCCTGACAGAACTGCAGTGCAGCTCCTGCAGCACATTCACCACACCACTGCTTTGGGCTCCTCTGCTTTTCAGTTCCCTGGCAAAACACACAGAGTGAGGACAAAAGATCAAAATTCCTTCCTCCACACATCGTGGATTCTGTTCTGGAGTACAGAAGAGATATGTTCTATGTCCCCTCTGCCAGCATGGTGCAAGACACACCAGTCCCACTCTGCATTTCTGGCTCAGTAGAACCATGTGTTCCCCCTTCATGGGACCAGGTTAGCTCTCAGCAGCTCGGCTGAACACACCCAAAGCAGCAAGACCCAGCAACACACAGGAGTTCTGGGCACTGAGTTGATTTTCCCCACCCATGTTCACAGAATTAAAAATCCAACTGCAGACATTAATACAGAGATCTTCTTTCCAGAAAAGGAGCATGCAAACAAAATACAGGACCAGGAAAAATCTGTCATCTTGCAGGGATACCATTAGCTAAATAACAAACAAAATTATACTCAACATTTTCAGGAGGTTGTTCATTTAGAGAAATTGTTTTCCTTTCTACATGCCTGAGGTGATCCTTACTACAGCTTGCATTGTGTGCTCACTTCATCCTCCCCAACACAATGTGTGTTTTTATAGGAATCATTTCCCACAGTGAGCTGGACAACATTCACTGAAGCATTTTTATAAATCTTCTGATTCCTGAGAATGGTGTTGCCTAAATAAAACCTTTATTACTCTTTTGGTTTGTAACAGGATGATGTATGTTCATTTCAACTGCTTTTACTTTGGATCTACAGCTGCAAGAGTAAATCAGTAAATCAGTCTAATTGAATGGATGCCAGCCTGAAAATGTTCAAGATTCTCCCAGAATATTCTAGAGTCACATTTTTAATAATGTTATTATATAATATAATATAAATAACACTCTAATAATTTAGATGATATTGTGAGGTTTCTTCTTGTATCCCAGGTATACCGACAAGGTCCTTAGAACAAAGGCTGAACACATGATCAGATCTTCTTTCTCCTGCCAGATTCTCAAAGGAGAATATGAAATTAAAGCACTTACCCCCATCCCCTTTCCCTGTCCAGCAGCCACTGCCTACTCCTATTCACAGCTCTGCTGGCCTGTGTTATAACTAGAAGCCTTAATTAACTTAAGACAAGTGGACTAAAGTTAGAATATTACAGGTCTACATCTTTACACATACACTTAAGTTTCCCCAAAAGAGCTGAAGCCTTTGCAACACCACTAGAAAGTAGGCTCTAGCAATGCCCTGAATAATCTTTTGTTAAGGCTCAGAACTGCTGTTTTTGAGAGAGAAAGGGGAGAGATACCATCAAATCCCTTCACAATTGTCCTTGTTTATCAGGGAAGTGACCAAAACACAGCACCCCACTGAGAAGAGTCTTTATAAAAGCTTGTGTCACAAATACATATCCCAAAGTTCTGGCACTTTTGCTGGCTGCGGGAGTGATTCTGGGGCGCCTTTTACGCTGGACTGCAGCCAGTGCTGGCCTCGTGTGTTCAGCCCTACCTTCCTCCAGCTGATGGACCACCAGGAGCCTTACCTGCTGTCATCAGAACCCTTCGTGTCACTTGTGAAATGCCCTTTGGACAAGCCCGTTTCAAGGGAGGCATGCAGGAAAAACAAAGCTCAATCTACAGGGTAGCCCCATTCTTTCATAACAAAATAAAAGTGTTTCCTTTACACCTTTACAGGCGGGTTTTCCATAAATATGAATACGAAGAAGTTAAAACACTTAGATAAGGACTGTTTTCTTCTAAAGTTAAAGCAAGAATGAATTTCCAGTGCACCCTCCCCCATCCACATTTAACTGTGAAGAGACAGAGGAGTAAAGCACAAGCATGCTGCTGAGAAATCGCGTTCACTCACCCTTTGGCCAGGGTTGCTATGCCAACATCCGTTAACTTCATCCCTACACCTGCAAGGCAGCAAAGAAAACACAGAGCTTAGCTTATACTGGAATTTCTAGGACAATATTCACATATGGAGGCGTTAAATATTATTTATTGAGTCACATTTTTCACTTTAATTATTTGTCACTTTTTTTCAAAGCATTTTAAAGCACCCCAGTCAAGAAGAGGATGCTCTCTGTGTCACCAGCAGTTTCTAGAAGTCAGGCTCATGCCACTATTTTACAGCTGTCAGGGTGATCAACAGCACTTGTTTCCTGTGCTAGGATTTTGTTCTTTCTCCTTCCTTTAAATTACTTCAGGGATCTTGTTTAGATGCCTTTTTGCTATTTTTTCTGCCTTCACATGTAAAAGAATATAGGATGTTTCCTAAGATTCCAGCTTTTTCTGTTTTTCTTCCCCTGTTCCAAATATATTGCAGGACTGAAGAGGAGTCACACCCATGGGAGCTTAGCAAACATGAGGGTGTTTCTTCACTATTCTTTTTGAAGGAACATATTTCTTCAAAACTAGCCAGGACCCAAATGTGGAGCATTCCACTGCTGAGTGATTGTTGGTGAGTATTCAAATGCAAGCAAAGAAAGGGGAAGGACTAGGGTGTCATTAACACCTGAAGTCTTTCGCTCAGCAGCTATTTCATTAATCTCTGGGTAGTGAGAGAAAAAGGCAGATTTGGCTCATACTGAGTGTCCAGATTCACTAAGGTACATGCAAAAGAACAACTCCTCCATTAAGAGTGTAAGATTTAGTTTCCTTTTCCAAACTGCCCTCTTACAAGAACACAAGCTTGATAAAAATTGCCCCTACTCAGACAACTCACCTTGCAGGTCAGTGACAAGCAAGTTCCCATTGGTCTTCTCATACACCCAGTGCTGAAAGGTGCAACACTTCTGGCCAGCCTCTGAGTCTCTTCTCAGGAAATTCACTTCCTTGCCATCCTTGACAGAGTATTTCACAAACTCCCCAACCAGCTCCTCCTCCACTGTGGCATAGGGGATGTTATTAGCAGGGCGATGAATAAGAAAAATCTGAATGATTCTGAAATCAAGGGATAGAAACTAATAAAATCCTGAGAATTCTTTCAGTAAAAGGATAAGAAACAGACAAAAGTGGCCAGTGATCTCAGAGAGTGAATGAACAGCTACCAACTCTAAACCAAGCTGGAAGAGCTGTAACACTGGTCCCAGGTTTCCTCTTTCCTCTTTAGTCCTAGCAATCAGTGGGTTGCCATGGCACAGGGTGTGGTATACGTAAGCATATATGTATATAAAATATATATTTATACTCACTCTGGTACTTCTCCAAAGCCTTCCAAGGGTTCAGCTTCAGCTGCATATAACTTTGCATACTCTCTCGCAGTATTTTGGACATAGCATTCCTGTATTACAACAGACATGCCTATGCGAATATTGCTCAAAACATTCAACAGATCATCTGTTTGAATCTGAGGGCAGCTTTGGCCCACAAGTCTGGATGACAGAGGCCAAGGCAGCTCACCTGCAGTGCCAGGCTGTAGTTCTTCTGCAGCAGCTCGTCCCTGCTCTTGGTGCCGTAGGTGAGGGCGCTGTGCACCTTCAGCACGCAGGGGTGGCCGGGGGCGAAGGCGGGCGCCAGCCCCTGCAGCACGCGGCTGCGGAAGGCTCTGCGGTGCATCCCCTCGCCGAAGTGCAGCCCCTCTGTCATTATTGCTCCATGCAGTGTCCCACCAAAGTAGCTGGAGCTGAGGGGGTCTTCTCTGAACATCAGCTGCATGAATTCGATTTCTTCCACACCTAAAAAAGAACAGGAATCTCTGCAGGCACGTGGAGGGGTGGGCATGGGACAGCAGATGCATCTCTCCAGAGAGGAGGAAAAAATGCTCAGTGGAAGCACAAATTGTGTTCCTACGGGCTGGGACCCCAAGCAGCTCCTGAGAGGCAGCTGCTTGCCTGTATCTAAAGCCAGCATGGAGAAAGGTGGCAGCTCAGGATCATAAGGAGAGAAGCCAGAGTGCAGCGAGCAAGTCTGTTACAGATGAAATCAAGGAAGACTCTGGACTTCACCCCTTTAAATGATCATTGGAATCCAAATGCAAAAAAATTCACAAGGAGGAAAAAAGTTAAGCACTGAGAGAAACTAAAACATCCTAACTGCACTTCAAGTGTCTCTAATAATAACATTTCAAGGACCATCAGTAAAGAGGATAAATAGGAGAACAGAACTACACAACAAAGAATTCCTTCCAGCTGTCCCTTGCAGTTACCTCTGGTTTAGCCTCTGTACACTATCGCTTCTCTTCAAAGCACAAAGGAAACACTGCACAGATAAGGCCAGAATTAGAACACTCCTTAATTCCACCTAAAATTCTCTGATTAAAAGTTATACAGTGCTGCTACATGAAAAATCCTGTCTTTATTTTGCACAACAAAATAAATGCTTAATTTTAATTCTTCAAGGAAAAGAAAGAAAAGTCACCATGCCAACTGAAGGTCTGGATCTCTGCAGGCTGTTCAGGAATGACAACCCCACTGGCAAGGCACTATCTTTAGCTGCAGCACAGGCCACATGCCCGGTGTCACTGAACACCAGTTAACACACAGGGAAAGCATTCCAAAGCTCCATGTCTGCCTTGCTCCTGGATACAGTTACACAGCAGGTGACCTGCGAGAACCATGTGTTTGTGCCAAAGAGCTGCCAGTGTGTGGATGTGTGTGTCTCTGTATGATGCCATGCAATGCTACTTCACTTTATATTTACCTTCATAACTCAGAAAACTTGAAAGACGTTCCAGTACTAGGAGGAAACAAAATAAAAAAAAAATTTGTAGTAAAAAACTCTGAATGGAAACTGTCATTGTCATTATTATTAATCAAAACTCTAAACTGAGGCTTACCTGCAGCAGTCAGATGAAACTCAGCAGTCACCTTTCCATACATGTTATTCAAGCAGCAATAATACATCCCCTGGTCTTGGTAACTGGCTTCAGCTATTTCCAGAGAGACGGGAGAGTCATCCTGGGCACTGCAACAGAGCATTTTGTGCTATCACATATTTTACCTGTTTTCACTGGAAAAACTGATAAATTTGATCTCTCTGCACTATTTGTTAAGACACAGCACAATTATTTAGCAGATAATGACATGTATTAATACTGCAATTAATATTGCAATACAACAATCAAAATCAGAAGAGTTAAAACAAGAAGAATCAGAATAGAAAGTTTAAGCAATTCATGCAACCTTTTCTCTCCACTTAAAAGAACATCTAAGAAGAATCCTTCCTACAAAATTTTTCATTTTCTCGGAAGTGAGCATTTTGATGGAAATGTATTTTCTTTCTTTTTTTTTCCTGGATAATGTTAATTTTGTATTTTTGAAACATGCTAAAGAGTTTTTTAGATCAGAATACAGAATTACAAGGAAAATATCAGAATTACAAGGAAAATAACTAATTTCATTAAAATGGAAAGGGTAGATGCTGTTAATGCCCTTAAGAAGCTTTTATTTCCACCCTTCTCTAGGTTAAATGAGGTTCAAACCTCTTTGATATTTTTTTTTTAATCTGGATGACACTGGCTATGAACAAGCTGAGAGGTGATGTAGCACAAACTGTGAGCAGTTTCAATGCACTGTGAGAAGATCTGCCTCCTATGAATAGCAGTTATCCCGAATCTCCCAGTCCTTCAGAAGCATTCCCTTACCTTCTCTGCAGCCGAGCCAGTACCTGGGAATCTTTAGTCCATGTAATGGTGGAATCACCATGAATGTCACCAAACTGACAGCACAGCTTAATACTTCCAGAGCAGTCAGGGAATAATTCTGCTTGGATCTTCTTCAGCAGCCTGGGGGCTTGAAACAGAAGAACCACAGTTTAGGATTTGAAGACAATTACATTGTTTTGGCATTTTAACATTTCACGTTAAGAACACAAATGCTGAAATCTTCGGTAAGTAATTATGACTTCTTGTGTCTCAATACTAATAACTAGTAGAATTTTTTAGGCTGATCACAGCCTGGGGAAAAGTCCCAAAAGGTCCTGCCAGCCTGGACCTCTGCTAGGACTTTTCACGGCCTCACAGAACACTCCAGTGTCTTTGCACATGGTCATGGTGCGGGCAGGGGGCTGGAGGGGACTTGGAAAGAAAAGGAATTGACATGGACTTAGAGAAAGGTTTTGGGATCACAACACAGCCCCGCCTCAAGTGGCACATCCCTGCTTGATGCAAGAGATGTAAAATGCAAGATGTTTTGTTTCCAACTGTGTTAATTCTGAGCTGTTGCACTCTAAACAAGGTAGCATGGCATGTGCCCCTCGGGGATCCCATTCCTGCAGATTGCTGTGTACTGGTGTTATTCCAGTAACACGCAACTTAAAGGGTCAGGCACACCGCCATGGTTTTCCCCATTCCCAGTTCCAGGCCCCATCCAGTCCAGGTCTCCCCACTGGACTAGCAGTCCCTGAGTCCTGGGGCATGTGAACCTCGCTGTATCAGGGCTAAAGTGACACCGACAGGACCTGACAGCTCTGGAAATAGAACTAATGGCTCCAGGTTCCTGGCCTGGCCAGCCTTCTCTCCTGCAGCTGAAATAATGCAAAAGAACACTGAGTATATTCCACAGCAACCAAACCAGCCTTCCCATAATGCCAGGGAAAGGGCCACAACTGTGCTCTAGACCACAGACATACTTCAGTCGAGACTGAGGCAGAGCAGAAACAGGTGAATAAAATTCACTGCATTCACATGCAGCCTGAATGTTTAAAACATTTTGCAAGTGCAGCCTCAAGCAATGGAAACAGGTCAGGCATTACACAGTCACTGCAGTTTGCTTGCCCTGCTTTGAAGGAATGTGTCTCTCCTCCC